>NC_143031.1:33947500-34257500 GCF_057628025.1 Oncorhynchus mykiss | reverse complement strand
CAAAGTGGTAGGCCACGCAAACTCACAGAACAGGACTGCCGAGTGCTGAATCGCGTATCGCGTAGCACTACTGTCCTCAGATGCAACACCCCAATGGACTCGACCCCAATGGACTCTGGAGCAGTGGAAACAAATTATCTGGAGTGATGAATCACTCTACACCATCTGGCAGTCTGACGGACAAATCTGGGATTGCAGATGCCGGGAAAACGCTATTTGCCCGAATGCATAATACCAACTGTAGTTTGGTGGAGGAGAAATAATGGTCTGGGGCTGTTTTTTATGGTTCGGGCTAAGCCCCTTAGTTCCAGTGAAGGGAAATCTTAACGCTACAGTATAAAATTACATTTTAGACACTTCTGTGCTTCCAACTTTGTGGCAACAGTTTTGGGAAGGTCCTTTCCTGTTTCACCATGACAATGCCCCCGTGCACAAAGCGAGTTCCATGCAGAAATGGTTTGTCAAAATCGGTGTGGAAGAACTTGACTGACCTCTACCCCATCGAACACCTTTGTTATGAATTGGAATGCAGACTGAGAGCCAGGCATAATCGCCCAACATCAGCGCCCTACCTCACTAATGCTTTTGCGGCTGAATGGAAGCACGTTCCCACAGATATGTTCCAACAAAAAAGCTTTCACTAGGCTTTCCACTAGGAAAGCCTAATGGAAAGCCTAACAAGAAGACTGGAGATTGTTATAGCAGCAAAGGGGGACCATGATTTTGGAATGAGATGTTCGACAAGCAGGTGTCCACATACTTTTAGGCATGTAGTTCATTTTCCGAAATGTATCACATCTGTAATTATTCCCTGATCATTTATGTATTCGTATTTCTAAAAAAAGTCGTAATTTCAATATATATCCTTAGATGATATGTAATGTTAATTCTTGGACAGTACCAGTGAAAAGTTTGGACACCTACTCATTCAAGGATTTTTCCTTATTTTTCCAATTTTCTACATTTTATGAAACAACACATATGGATTCATGTAGTAACCAAAAGAGTGTTAAAGAAACAATTATACTATATAAATAATATATAAATATATTTAATATGTTATTCTTTAAAGTAGCCACCCTTTGCCTTGATGATAGCTCTTGGCATTCTCTCAACCAGCTTCACCTGGAATGCTTTTCCAAAAGTCTTGAAGGTGTTCCCACCTGAGCACTTGTTGGCTGCTTTTCCTTCACTCTGCGGTCTAACTCATCCCAATCCATCTCAATTGGGTTGAGGTAGGATGATTGTGGAGGCCAGGTCATCTGATGCAGCTCTCAATCACTCTCCTTCTTGGTCAAATAGCCTTTACACTGCCTGGAGGTGTGTTGGGTCATTGTCCTGTTGAAAAACTAATTATAGTCCCACTAATCGCAAACCAGATGGGATGGTGTATTGCTGCAGAATACTGTGGTACGTAGCCATGCTGGTTAAGTGTGCCTTGAATTCTAAGTGAATCACAGATAGTGTCACCAGCAAAGCACCCCCACACCATCACACCTCCTCCTCCATGTGTCACGGTGGGAACCACACAAGCATAGATCATCCGTTCACCTACTCTGCGTCTCACAAAGACACGCCGGTTGATACTAAAAATTGCACATTTGGACTCATCAGACCAAAGGACAGATTCCCACCGGTCTAATGTCCTTTGATGGTGTTTCTTGGCCCAAACAAGTCTCTTCTTCTTATTGGTGTACTTTAGTAGTGGTTTCTTTGCAGCAATTCGATCATGATGGCCTGATTCACGCGGTCTCCACAGTTGATGTTGAGATGTGTCTGTTACTTGAACTCTGTGAAATATTTTTGGGGGTCGTCACTAGTTACCACTTGCCTGGCTACCCAGACTCCTTGCTCCGGCCAAAAGCTACACCATGCCCAAGGACATTAGTTTCTTCTCTGCAATGAGTCTGGATCAAACACATTCGGGGCCATCTGATAGGTTCAGAAACCGATGGGTTGGGCCAGAGCCAGAAGACAAGTGGGTAACACAGCGATTTGAAAATTCATCATTGGCTTTTATACTCTGACTGGTGAGAGACGATCCAATCGCTGATTACTTTGTTTTGTACAATGGCCCTCGTGGCAGTCTCTGACTAAGGTATGTAGCGAACGATAGAGATGCTAAATAATTCAGTGAGTTAACACAGCCACAAAGTCATAATGATGGCTGCACCCCACCTTAAAATGTTTTCTTCTTAAAATCAGATTTTACAACTAACTCTAAACTTAACACGTTAAACTTTGAGTGGTTGTTTAAAGGCATCTGCATATTCGGTTTGCTCCTAGCAGATCTTGGCTAGGCGAACGTCTGTGCTGGCATACTCCCTTAAAATACCTTTACTTGGAAATATGGAAAAAAGCTTCAATATTACCGTTTGTCCCTCTTGAGACGACGTAGCAACATAGCCAGTACACACTTCCTCAAAATAGTCAGAATTAATCTAAGATAAATCAAGAAGTCCTTAATTAATTTTGACGTTTTTGCTGATGTGGTCTTAGTTGTACAATTTTACATCTAACTAAGATGTTTGGTGCAGTTTTTCTCAAGTAAAATATTTAGCATGAAATCTCTCATTGAATGAAAACAAACACTTAATTGAAGAATTCCATCCATAGTTCCCACTCCTACTAGTAGTACTGTTGACCAATCACCGACAAAAGGGTGACTTTAGCTACCGAAATTCGATTTTGAACAACTGAAGACCAAAACAAAAAACATACCAACATTTTGTCGTAATATATGCGCAAACTGTTTTGACTGGGAAGCATGTGACACGCTTCAATTTTCGTCCGGAAATAGAAGTGACATATCATTCAAAAGCTACAGCACTTGTCTTTTTGGAAATCGAGGTCAAATCATACCGCTGGCGATGTCATAAGAATGCCCCCGCCACAGCAAGGGTCATTTTAAGAAGAAATTAGGGTAATTTTAAGATGTAAGGCTTGAAAATCCATTCAGTCATTTTCGCACATTGTAGTACAACCCAAACCAGATTTTGCAGTGGTGGCGCTCTAAACATTTTCAAATTCCCATAGGATCAAAACCATTTGAAATGCAGAGGGCATGTGCAATGTGCCATGCCCTCATTTTTTGTCTTGCGGGAATGATATACATATGAGGAGAAAGCTGGAGTTGTTAGTTTGGTATGTCGTTGGTCTGTTGGTCCTTAAAATATATATGCTGTATATATTTTATTTCGCCTTTATTTAACCAGGTAGGCAAGTTGAGAACAAGTTCTCATTTACAATTGCGACCTGGCCAAGATAAAGTGAAGCAGTTCGACACATACAACAACACAGAGTTACACATGGAGTAAAACTAACATACAGTCAATAATACAGTAGCAAAATAAGTCTATATACGATGTGAGCAAATTAGTTGAGATAAGGGAGGTAAAGGCAAAAAAAAGGCCATGGTGGCGAAGTAAATAGAATATAGCAAGTAAAACACTGGAGTGGTAGATTTGGAAGAATTTGCAAAGTAGAAATAAAAAAAATGGAGTGCAAAGGAGCTAAATAAATAAATAAATACCGTAGGGGAAGAGGTAGTTGTTTGGGCTAAATTATAGATGGGCTATGTACAGGTGCAGTAATCTTTGAGCTGCTCTGACAGCTGGTGCTTAAAGCTAGTGAGGGAGATAAGTGTTTCCAGTTTCAGAGATTTTCATAGTTCGTTCCAGTCATTGGCAGCAGAGAACTTGAAGGCGAGGTGGCCAAAGGAAGAATTGGTTTTGGGGGTGACCAGAGAGATATACTTGCTGGAGCGGGGGACTTTACCTAGCAGGGTCTTGTAGATGACCTGGAGCCAGTGGGTTTGGCGACGAGTATGAAGCGAGGGCCAGCCAACGAGAGCGTACAGGTCGCAATGGTGGTTGAATATGGGGCTTTGGTGACAAAACGGATGTCACTGTGAAAGACTGCATCCAATTTATTGAGTAGGGAATTGGAGGCTATTTTGTAAATGACATCGCCGAAGTCGAGGATCGGTAGGATGGTCAGTTTTAAGAGGGTATGTTTGGCAGCATGAGTGAAGGATGCTTTGTTGCGAAATAGGAAGCCAATTCTAGATTTAATTTTGGATAGGAGGTGTTTATCGTGAATCTAGAAGGAGAATGTACAGTCTAACCAGACACCTAGGTATTTGTAGTTGTCCACATATTCTAAGTCAGAACCGTCCAGAGTAGTGATGCTGGACGGGTGGGCAGGTGCAGGCAGCGATCGGTTGAAGAGCATGCATTTAGTTTTACTTGTATTTTAGAGCAGTTGGAGGCCACGGAAGGAGAGTTATATGGCATTGAAGCTCGTCTGGAGGGTTGTTAACACAGTGTCCAATGAAGGGCCAGAAGTATACAGAATGGTGTCGTCTGCGTAGAGGTGGATCAGAGACTCACCAGCAGCAAGAGCGATATCATTGATGTATACCGAGATGAGAGAATTGAACCCTGTGGCACCCCCATAGAGACTGCCAGAGGCCCGGAGGCCCGGATAACAGGCTTTGACACACTGAAATCTATCAGAGAAGTAGTTGGTGAATCAGGCGAGACAATCATTTGAGAAACCAAGGCTATCGAGTCTGTCGATGAGGATGTGGTGATTGACAGAGTCGAAAGCCTTGGTCAGGTCAATGAATACGGCTGCACAGTACTGTTTCTTATCGATGGCGGTTAAGATATCGTTTAGGACCTTGAGCGTGGCTGAGGTGCACCCATGACCAGCTCTGAAACCAGATTGCATAGCGGAGACAGTGCGGTGGGATTCAAAATGGTCGGTAATCTGTTTGTTGACCTGGCTTTCGAAGACCTTAGAAAGGCAGTGTAAGATAGATATAGGTCTGTATCAGTTTGGGTCAAGAGTGTCCTCCCCTTTGAAGAGGGGGGTGACCGCAGCTGCTTTCCAATCTTTGGGAATCTCAGACGACACGAAAGAGCGGTTGAACAGGCTAGTAATAGGGGTTGCAACAATTTCGGCAGATCATTTAAAAAAGAGAGGGTCCAGATTGTCTAGCCCGGCTAATTTGTAGAGGTCCAGATTTTGTAGTTCTTTCAGAACATCAGCTGACTGGATTTGGGAAAAGGAGAAATGGGGAAGGCTTGGGCAAGTTGCTGTGGGGGGTACAGTGCAGTTGACCGGGTAGGGGTAGCCAGGTGGAAAGCATGGCCAGCCGTAGAAAAATGCTTATTGAAATTCTCAATTATAGTGGATTCATCGGTGGTGACAGAGTTTCCTATCCTCAGTGCAGTGGGCAGCTGGGAGGAGGTGTTCTTATTCTCCATGGACTTTACAGTGTCCCAGAACTTTTTTGAGTTTGTGTTGCAGGAAGCAAATTTCTGCTTGAAAAAGCTAGCCTTGGCTTTTCTAACTGCCTGTGTATATTGGTTTCTAACGTCCCTGAAAAGTTGCTGTTCGATGCTAATGCAGAACGCCATAGGATGTTTTTGTGTTGGTTAAGAGCAGTCAGGTCTGGAGAGAACCAAGGGCTATATCTGTTCCTGGTTCTAAATTTCTTGAATAGGGCATGCTTATTTAAGATGGTGAGTGAGGCATTTAAAAAAAATAACCAGGCATCCTCTACTGACGGGATGAGGTCAATATCCTTCCAGGATACCCGGGTCAGGTCGATTAGAAAGGCCTGCTCGATGAAGTGTTTCAGGGAGCGTTTGACAGTGATGAGTGGAGGTCGCTTGACCGCTGACCCATTACGGATGAAGGCAATGAGGCAGTGATCACTGACATCTTGGTTGAAAAGAGCAGAGGTGTATTTAGAGGGCAAGTTGGTTAGGATGATATCTATGAGGGTGCCCGTGTTTACGGCTTTGGGGTTGTACCTGGTGGGTTCATTGATCATTTGTGTGAGATTGAGGGCATCAAGCTTAGATTGTAGGATGGCTGGGGTGTTAAGCATGTTCTAGTTTAGGTCACCTAGCAGCACGAGCTCTGAAGATAGATGGGGGGCAATCAGTTCACATATGGTGTCCAGAGCACAGCTGGAGGTAGAGGGTGGTCTATAGCAGGAGGCAACGGTGAGAGATTTGTTCTTAGAAAGGTGGATTTTTAAAAGTAGAAGTTCAAATTGTTTGGGTACAGAACCGGATAGTAAGACAGAACTCTGCAGGTTATCTCTGCAGTAGATTGCAACACCGCCCACGTTCTATCTTGTCTGAAAATGTTGTAGTTGGTGATGGAGATTTCAGAGTTTTTGGTGGTCTTCCTAAGCCAGGATTCAGACACAGCTAGAACATCCGGGTTGGCAGAGTGTGCTAAAGCAGTGAATAAAGCAATCTTAAGGAGGAGGCTTCTAATGTTAACATGCATGAAACCAAGGCTATTACGGTTACAGAAGTCATCAAAAGAGAGCACCTGGGCTATAGGAGTGGAGCTAGGCACTGCAGGGCCTGGATTCACCTCTACATCACCAGAGGAACAGAGGAGGAGTAGGATAAGGGTACGGCTAAAAGCTATGAGAATTAAAATGAGGTTTCTGGGGGCGATAAAATAGCTTCAAGGTATAATGTACAGACAAAGGTATGGTAGGATGTGAATACAGTAATACAATATAATACAATATAATATAAATCATATAAAGTAATACAATAGTAATACAATATCAACAGTAAAGTATCATTAAACTGACTTTTCAGAACTCTGGTACTGCCAGATTGAGATTTCTATCACCTGGCACATGCGCAAAACCATGTAAACTCCTACAAGATTTAAGGTTTGAAAGTGTGAATCGCGTGCATGTGCGTACGTCTTGTGCACGTGCCATTGGTTATTAACAAAAAAAATTATGAGCCACACACAGAGACTCGTGTTTTGAAATCGGTTTAATAATACATTCCTGTGGATATTTTGTCAAAAGGACCAACCGCACAGATAACCAGTAGAATGAGTTCAAATGTCATTTTATTCAACATTCTGGCTTAAGAGGAAACAGTCGCATTTTTTGCAGTGCTTTGTTTCAGACTGATTATCAAGAATTGGAATCACCGTCTGATTTATTAAGCCATGCACAGTGATCAGAGCAGGATGGGCTCCTCTTCTCTGAGTCGGAGACTCATGCTTCAGCATGCTAAATGCAGTGGGTCCCTCTGTAAAACTATACCCCTATGTTTACTGGGGTCCTATACACATAACGGCATGGTACAGAGGGAAATCTTCCCTAAATGTTAATCAAAGATAAGTTTTGTTTTTTTATCTTGCTGTTTAGGTCAGGAACGGTGAAAAGTCAAATCCATATCAACTCCTATTTGCAACCGCTGGGAGTATCTAGCTAGATCAGGGTTTCACAAACTTGGTCCTGTGGCCCCCCTGGGTGCACGTTTTGGTTTTTGCCCTAGCACTACAAACCTGATTCAAATGACCCACTCATCATCAAACTTTGATTATTTGAATCAGCTGTGATGTGCTGGGGCAAAAACGAAAACATGCACCTAGGGAAGGCCCCAGGACCGAGTTTGGGAAACCCTGAACTAGATCAACATGATTTTATACAAAAATATAAATGCAACATGCAACAATTTCAACAATTTTACTGAGTTACAGTTCATATAAGGAAATCAGTCAATTTATCCACTGGGGAGACAGGCCCAGCCAATCAGAATTAGTTTTTCACCACAAAAGGGCTTTATTACAGACATAAATACTCCTCAGTTTCATCAGCTGTCCAGGTGGCTGGTCTCAGACAATGCCCACAGGTGAAGAAGCCAGATTTGGAGGTCCTGGGCTAGCGTGGTTACACGTGGTCTGTGGTTGTGAGGCTGGTTGGACGTACTGCCAAATTCTCTAAAACTATGTTGGAGGTGGCTTATGGTAGAGAAATTAACATTTAATTCTCTGGCAACAGCCCCTGCAGTCAGCATACCAATTTCACACTCCCTCAAAATTTGAGACATATGTGGCATTGTGTTGTGTGACAAAACTGCACATTTTAGAGTGGCCTTTAATTGTTCCCAGCACAAGGTGCACCTGTGTAATGATCATGCTGTTTAGTCAGCTTATTGATATGCCACACCCGTCAGGTGGATGAATTATCTTGGCAAATGAGAAATGCTCACTAACAGGGATGTAAACTAATTTGTGCACAACATTTGAGAGAAATAAGATTTTTCTGCATATGGAACATTTCTGGGATCTTTTATTTCAGCTCATGAGACATGGGACCAACATTTTACATGGTGCGTTCATATTTTTGTTTAGTATATGTGCCAGCCTTTGTTCTAGGTGTGATACACACTTCTAATGTACTGAATGTACTGAATCTATGGTGAGTTTCTTTCTTGCAGCCCTACGGTACTTAAATGAGCTATATGTTTACATTGTAATTTCAGAAAATGTCCTTAATATACAGTATCTACAGTAATAGTGGAAAGATAGTTTCACACTATTTTTCCCCCAAAAAACATATTGGAGCCACACAAAATTGCATTCTAATGGTGCAGCCTTCTTATTGGCCAATAAAAGATGGACCATCTCTTGTTGTCAGATTGACTGGGGCCAGCAATGGGCAAACTTCTAACATCTCTCAGCCCCAGTCCATTTGACAAGAAACTTGCTAGTCCCCGTTAATTTTACAATCTTCTTTTTTTACCAAAAAGAAGGCTGCACCATTAGAATGCACTTTTAGTTGGGCCCAATAACATTTTTGGGGATAAAATGTTGTGAAACACAAATGTTCCACTATTTCTGTAGATATGACATTTGACATTACAATGCAAAATATTACATACAGCTCCTTTAATGTATTTGTGTCTTAGCTCCCTCACAGTGTCTTCTGATCTTTATTTTAGTTCAAATTGTGTCCAATTAAGACCTAAACAATGAGGCGAGTTATTAATCAGCCACCTCAATTGATCAATCAAGTAAACGGGTGGAGTGAAAACAATGTGCCCACAGAATGAGTCTGACAGGAGTCTAACCAAGTAACGTTTTTCATGTCAAGGAGATACTAGCTGTTTCCATGTCAGTCTCAGAACTGGTATTATTTAGCTACTGCATTACATATGTGGTCAGAACTGGCATCCAAAATAATTTAGTTTTTACATGATTATTTGGATACAGACATTGTCCATTTCCATCACACAAAGAACAAAACAAGTACAACCAAATTTTTATTGGTTTGTTTATACCAATCATTACACAGATACATCTATAAACAAAGGATAAAAGAACTGTACACTTGTACTTGATACCTAAACCCCACATGAATATTGCTACTGCTGGTTTGTGTATTTGACAGCTCAAATGGATGTACAGTTTCTCAGCATCCAAGGAACCATAATAGTCAGTATATTTAACTTATGTACTTCTTTAGCTTGGCTAAGAACACAATTCCATTTTTACCATACTCACAATGTACCATTACACACTGCATATAGAAAGTTGAAAACCCCTTTTAATAGCAGCTATACAAATTTATTGCAATGCTATCACAGAACAGAGACAACCAATTACACCCAATGCACAGGCCTGATAGGGAGGAACTCCAGTACTAGGGAATAGGTTTATTAAGCAGAATGGTAAAGAAAAACATAATGAGTACAAGAGTTAACATATGGAACACAGTTTAAACATCTTAAAATGTTTTCCTCATTATAAACAATAAAACAATGTGTTCCCCCTTGAGTTAATTCATCCCCACCACACAATGCAGGTTACGTATACCTTCCCTCATATAGCCTATGGAATGTTAGTCTCTCAGACAAGCTCTCTGTTGTTTTGACCGGATCCTGTAAACGACGTGCTTGCATGTTCTTGGTGTAGTAACCTGTCCCGTTCCCACCCCTCCCCCATATCGAAAATAAAAACCGTTGACATTTACAATGACCGTAATTGTTCCAGAGATGTAAAAACATGGGATGCAATGAAATCCCCATCTCAAATTGTATTTTTTATTTCATAAAAAAATGTGTTTCTACAATCAAACTACTAAAAAACCTGCATTTAGAAAATAGTCGATAAAAATATACCCCTGAATTGTACAAGAAAAAGAGGTACAGGGAGCACTGATAAAAGATGTGGTTTGAGAGATGTTATTCTGCCGCCTCTTCCTCCTCTTTCTGTTCAGGTTCTTCTGGTGCCTAAATTTAAAACATAACGGAATAAAACTGTTGCAATAGTTGAGAGAACTTATTTATAACTTACATTCAATATCTTATGTTTAAAACAGTATAAGATCATAAACTATCAATTTGGTGTGTTTTCCTTGTCCTTATAGGACAAAATGCCTACATATCCCAGCAGCCCCTTACCTCTTCCTCAGCTTTGGCTTCTCCATTCTCTGCGGGCACCTCCTTCTCAGGCTCGGTCTTTTTCACCTCTTTAGCCTTCTTGGGCTTAGGTGCTGCCTTCTCCTTCTGTAAATAAATATGTTTAATGGGATAAGACACCGTAAGTCTTTAATTGCAATTAATTTACTATTAAATTTACATTTGTAATGTCTGCACTTCCTCACCTTTGGCTTGGGCTCTGCCTTTGCAATTGCAGGTTTCTGCAATGAAAGATTTGTGATTCTTTGCTGAAATTCTGTTTTTGGGTGCATCTTTAATTAAAGTGTTGATAATGGTGTGTAATACTCACATTTACCAATCTCTCAGATCTCCTCTTAGGCTGAAATATTTCAAAAGAAAATACCAATTATTTACTCATATAATGGGAACAACGTTTGACATGGGTTGCTGCTGACCCCTGGTGGCAGAACAATGGAATTGTATTTTGAACATTTAAATTCTTACAACCAGCGATCACCTTGATTAAATACAACTCACATTATATTTCAGTAAGATGTGTATGACTCACCTCTGCTGCCTCAACATCAGCGTTTGCCTATAATAATAATAATAAAATGTTAGTGACAGCTCAGCAGGGCAACCGTGTTAAGTGGGTTTTACTGGGTGAGGGACAGTTTAAATGCCAAGAGTATTAGGGCAATTATGTAATCCCCAAAAAGGCGTAGGGAGGTAAGGAAAAGCATTGCAGCGTGTTATGGTCACAGTCTCGATATAACTGCTTATTTTTCCTTTTTTTTTTACATCACCCACGAACTACATAATAAACGGATAATAATGTCAACTTGCTCAGATCATGTTCCCATTTCCTATGACTATACCATGTTGCCTGTAATCTCTACGGAGAGGGGGGAATACCGACTCCGCCTACTCCCGACGCATTCATTCAATCGTGATGAATGGGATTTGCCAGACAACATGACTGTGCTCGCTACTCCGACCAGACAGTCTACTATGCGTTCCCGCCATTCATTCGAATTTCAAACTCCGAGATCCTCAGCGATTCTCCAAATGGTTACAGAATCTACTAGAATCCCCAGCAACAAGAGCGCCTCTGTGATGTCGACGAATCGCCATTGCATAACCCAGAATTGGCTCGAGCCAACAAAAGGGCACACGGAAATGTAATTAAACCAAATATTTTAACGATGCATCATGTTACATTAGCGCACTTAAACGCATTTTACGTAGTTTAACTATGAACTTTTATATTGCAAAATAAGAAAAACGTCGTCAGTGTTCCCCTTGCCCACAAGGGCAGCCATGACACAAGTCTTCGTGCCCTTTTCAAAGCGCCCTAGAAGCAGTCTTCTGCATGTGCATACCGCCCACCGTGCGTTGAGCATTATGCTACCAACAATTAAGTTATATTTTAATGATGCAGTGTTTCAATAAGTGTAAATGCAATGTAATCTAAATGTTATTTACAATACTTTGCCTAGTAAAAAAAAATCGGTCACCAACTTTATTTCTGCAGAATCGCCATCTTACGACGTAGCTAGCGACCTACACCTCTTTGTCCTTTTATAGGTTAATGTATTTGTAAACAACCACCACGAAGACGTGACAAAACCAATTTGAAATTGATCTGATAGAGTAAATATTAAACACCAAACATGAAACCAGTCCTAATTTTCGAAGACTAAAATCACAGCGTGAAAAGGTAGAAAACCCGCCACTTCCCAAATCAAAACAGACCGATACATTTTAAACTCCTGATTGAACACAGCAGTGCAACAATGTTGGAGCGGAACAAAACATGGATATGCGGCTACATTTTACATGCAAAAATAAATGCATTTGTTTTATCTATCAAAGGATATATACAACCAATAAAACATGGTCCACTTACTTTGCTCCTTTTAGGCATGGCTGTTTTGCGTATAACTTCAAATAAAGAGGGAACTGTTCCAAAACGGAGCAAGAAAAATACTGTATGTTGGTATAAGATTCAAACACTACGTTCTATTACAGCGTAGCAAACCTTAATGTTCCATTGGAACAAAAACTAGCTCAAACCGGATTGGATTCTCCCCCTCCCTCCCTATTGAATTCATTATAGCATCAATCTGACGGACAAGCTACTCTCCGCCCCTGGTAGCCATTGATTGGCTTTGGGAGCCGTCAACACATTTTCAAATCATAGCGAGATACCTGTGTGGATAATTTTACATGGCAATCAGATCTATATGTATTTGTCTTTAGATGAGCACTCATCAGTGGGTAACTATGACACATTTGTGTTTTTATCTCCATATCGTTTTGCCCATATACCTTCTATTTTTTTTTTGCAAAAGGTTAAAACTGCAAGCTCCACATACGGATATTCCCTAAACTTACACACAATACCCCTTATTATCAGAATATTAGGCTACCAACAATGCATTATCTTAATACATATATTTGAGAAAAATAAAGACAACAGTCCAACTTCACTAGGCAAAAATACAAAGTATTCGGTAAAAATACCCTGCACCCTGGGTAGAAAGAGAGAGGCGTGTGCTTCCCTAGCGACGGCTATTGTAAATAATCAAAGGAAAATGGCGACCGGGTAGGTCTGGTTGCTATTGCAACATTGTCAAAAGGTTGTTACCGTCAATGTCCTCCTATGTGAGTATATAATTCAAGCGGTAACGTTTACAAATTGTAGCCCTATTTTACCGGTAAAGCTGTGTTCAAACTCTGAAGTTGTGTTGACATGTTTCTCTGTAATAGTCTAGCACAGGGACATGATGTTCGTTCTCCTACTGGGAGAGATTGACAAAGACCCGCAAACATTTAATGGCTGGTGATGGTGACTCAGAGTTTATCTCCCTCTCCAAAACTTGTCATCTGCTCTTCAACCTTATGACTATCCTTCCTTGCTCATTTTAGCACCATAAGCGTTGCAGGCTGAAGAGTAAGACATCTCCGTGATATAAGGGTAAATGCCACATTTGGGAATATATAAAAACAAAAATGTCATTGATTTTACCGAGTTACAGCTCATATGAGAAAATCTGTCAATTTAATTAAATTCATTAGGCCCAAATCTATGGATTTCACGAGTGGGAATACAGATATGTCACAGATATACCCTGCCCCCCCAAAAAAAACAATGGGCCTCAGGAGCTTGTTAGGGGTATTTTTGTGCATTCAAATTGCCATTGATAAAATGCAATTGTGTTCATTGTCTGTAATTTATGCCTGCCCATACCATAACCCCACCATGGGGCACTCTGTTCAAAACGTTGACATCAGCAAACTGCTCGCCCACACAGCGCCGTACTTATGGTCTGCGGTTGTGAGGCCGGTTGGACAAAATGCCAAATTCTCTAAAACGATGTTTGAGGTGGCTTATGGTAGAGAAATTAACATTCAATTTTCCCTGATTTCCAATGCTTTCTCAATGGGAGTCATACGTTGACAGTCGGCAGAGATGACACGTTCATATCCATACAATTTCCACGGACAGAAAGTTCAGATGTGTTGAACTTTTGAAGGGCCGATGGATACGCAACCATCCATTTAGAAAAGAGAGCATTTTACACAGCTAGGACAGTATACCAAATACCAGGGTATTTGGAAATAGCTACTGGATAAACATTTTTTAATACCGTTAACTATTTATTTTAAGTTCAACTACTTATTAATTAAATACCTGCATTCAACTTGAGCAATAGGTTAGAATATAAAGCAGATTGCGTTTTTCATTTTGAGTTTACCATAGTTCCCTAGAACAGTTGAGCCAGTCATGTTTGTTTGTAAATAGCACAAAGCGGGAGCAGGTCCAACTGTGTATTTACAGGGTTCCTGTTTTATACTGAAAGTCACCTGTGTTATTTTTGCTTCAATAGAGTGATCAGGGACCAACTATAGTTTTCCTTCACAGAAAATACATTCATTTTCATCAGATGACAACAGAAGTGCAACTCTATTTGGCTGGTATCCACACAAGGCTAAATTAGCTTACAATGAAAAAGCAAGATATATTTTTTGCAAAAACTATACATGGGCATACTTCTGTTTTATAATAGGAAATGTAGCTGGCTACATTCTAACTTTTTTCTCAAAGTTAATCTGGCATTTTACCAGAGAAAAGTAGGCTGGCTACACAGAAAAGTACCATAGAAAATTAGCTACACATAAGTCAGAGTGCTGTCTGTCTGCTGATAGAATGCTGTTTGTGAATTCTGGAGAGGTGCAACTGAAACACCAAATGAGTCTGATGCTGAGTAGAAATTTAAATTAGAAGCATTTCAGATCTGTGTTGACAAAACACAGCAAGATATTTCTTATGCATTTTCTTTTTTTTTCTGCGTGAAAACTAATTGTTCTCCCCATCTTCTCTGAGCAGGCATGCCCGTTGCCCCAGCGACTCCAGACTCCACACAGACACAGCGTGTACACATGCTGCTCCAGAGCCAGTACTCTTCATGTGCACAATGTCTCTCATTCGCTTCTAAATGTCCAAACTCACCAAAAATTATATTTGGTTGCTCCTACTTCCTACCTACAGTACATTCGGAAATTATGGTAAATTCAATTGATTGGACATGATTTGGAAAGGCACAGATCTGTCTATATAAGGTCCCACAGTTGAGGGTGCATGTCAGACCAAAAACCAAGCCATGAGGTTGAAGGAATTGTCCATAGAGCTCCCAGACATGATTATGTTGAGGCACAGATCTGGGGAAGGGTACCAAAACATTTCTGCAGCTTTAAAGATCCCCAAGAACACAGTGGCCTCCATCATTCTTAAATAGAAGAAGTTTGGAACCACCAAAACACTTCATAGAGCTGGCTGCCCTTCCAAACTGAGCAATCGGAGGGCCTTATCAGGGGGTTGACCAAGAACCCGATGGTCACTCTGACAGAGCTCCAGAGTTCCTCTGTGGAGATGGGAGAACCTTCCAGAAGGACAACCATCTCTGCATCATTCCACCAATCAGGCCAGATGGAAGCCACTCCTCAGTAAAAGGCACATGACAGCCTGCTTGGAGTTTGCCAAAAGGCACCTAAAGGAGAAACAAGATTCTCTGGTCTGATGAAACTAAGATTGAACTCTTTAGCCTGAGTTCCAAGGGTCACATCCGGAGGAAACCTGGCACCATCCCTACGGTGAAGCATGGTGGTGGCAGCATTGTGCTGTGGGGATGTTTTTCAGCAGCATGGGGCTGGGAGACGAGTCAGGATTGAGGGAAAGATGAAAACCTGCTCCAGAGCGCTCAGTAGTGCATTCGAAAGTATTTAGACCCCTTGATTTTGTTCAATTACAGCCTCATTCTAAAATTGATTAAATTGTTTTTTTTCCGCTCATCAGTCTACACACAATACCCAATAATGACAAAGCAAGACCAGGTTTTTTATTTTAGATAGCTGGCCGCTAGATTAATTTACCAATCAAAAAATGTTTTGCTGACATGGGCTAATTGAGTGACTCAGTGAATGACATAATGAGGAAAAACTGTTGATGTGTAAAAGTCTTGCTTGCTTCTCTCTCCTCATTGTATTGTATTATTATTTTTTCATTTTGGTTAATTGATCTGCGGGCCACCAGTTGCCCATCTCTGTTCTAAAGAGATATTTGTTTTATCTCATGTCCACACATACAAGTATGCATTGTTCCCTTAACTTCTAGAGATTTTTGTCAAATGAAATATAGCCTATAGAATATTTACCATTAAAAACACTATTAGTATAATGAGACATGGTGGAGGTATGGCCTTGTTAATATCACCAATTTTTCCTTCCTTTCACTTAGCTGGTTTAGTAGGTGGGTTTCAGATAACCGCTCTGAGTGTTCACTTAGGAGGCCTCTGTCACAGCTGCAGCCTGTTGCCATCGGCCTTCTCTGGCCCTCTCTGTTTTCTCATTTTCCCGCTCGATCTCTTGAGTCCCTGACCGTAACAGAGGAAGGAAAAGGGCTCCCTTTCAAGAATGTGCCATTTAGCAGCACACCACTTCCACAGACCAGTGGTGACCCAATACAGGACCATTATTTTGTCCGAATGGAACTAAAATATACTTGTAGATACTATACCCCATGCAGATTTATTTTAAGGGAAGAATGTGCTGAAAATTTCTGTTTTCACTGGAGTCAAAGATAATTCTACCACTCCTCTATCATTTCAAATGTGAAACCAAAGCACAATGACACAGTGAAATAATTTAATGGAGAAGTTTTCAAATCTTTAGGGTGTTAGCGCCCTTAAATTAATTGTGGTGCAGTAAATGCAGCGATCAGTATGAATACATGGAGGGTTTCAAATTAGAAATCTCCCATAATCCTCAGGATAGAGCTTGAGGTGGATGAAGGAAGGTAAAGGTGACCTTGACGTGAGACACTTCCTGTGGCTTGACCAAAGCTTCTTTGAGGAGGGGCAACACTTCTGCTGACATCTCCACCCCTTCTAACCAGCTGCCGTACAGTCTCACCTGTTGGCCTTACAGTTCCACTGTGATACTGTCTCTCTGTGTCAGAAACCACACTCTATTATCAGTTTGTTGCCTGAAGTTTGTATTTTTCTCTCTTCCCCCAGTTAATTCCAGAAATGGTCAGCAGGCCACAGTCAAGTAAGGTAAGCGATGTAAACCTGAGATGTACGGAGTATAAACTCCTAAAAAAAAAAATATATATATATATATATATAATTAAAATTCATTGGTATATTTTCATAGTAGCTAGGCTTAATTCACAATCTTGCAATAGGAAACTATACAAATATTTAATAGATGTGGGACTATGGATGATGACTGACAGATGCACAGTCCAATGGGAGCAAGTGGCAGAGAGTAACGTCCTCTCTCTGTCTCTCCCAGGCCGTGCTGATGATGTCTCTGATCTGGAAGTACTATGCTGACCCAGTGACGGTTCTGCCCAGTAAGTGGCTTTTCTCCTCTAGAGCGAATGGTGGCCTTCCCATCTGGAGTAGCAGGTAAGCCAGATTACAGTGCCTGCCCTGAGAGGGGCTCTTAACACCAGGTGGGGTTGCGTCTTCAATGGCTCCCTATGTAGTGCGCTATTGTATTAATGCTCTTCCAGGGCTCCAGACTAGTATAGTTGTATTTTGTTACCCTTTGACTTGGCTTTGCAAGTTTTGTTGGTCACACTGGTGCGAGCTGTACATTCTACCTGGTCACCTCACTCAAAACGTCTTGTTTTTTTTGCGCATAAAACCATTATTTGGTCTAACAGTGAAGTGCATGATTCCTGTAATGAAAGTGTCTGCCCTGCTGCTGTGCCTGGTTCACACTTTTACAATCGAGATATATGATATGGCTTTGAAATACAGAGCTGTGCGTCGGCCATTACGAGTGCACTAGGCCTCATTGGGTAGTAGGTTTGAACTTGGTAGGAAATCAATTGTGTTCAATGCATTGAACTCGTTAAAACATTTATACATTTTCCCAAGTGTATAATAAAACATTTTTATTTCACCTTTATTTAACCAGGTAGGCCAGATGAGAACAAGTTCTCATTTACAACTGTGACCTGGCCAAGACAAAGCAAAGGAGTGCGACAAAAACAACAACACAGAGTTACACATAAACAAACGTACAGTCAATAACACAATAGAAACATCTATTTACAGTGTGTGCAAATGTAGTAAGATTAGGGAGCTAAGGAAATAAATAGGCCATAGTGGCAAAATCATTACAATTTAGCATTAACACTGCAGTGATAGATGTTCAGATGATGATATGCAAGCAGAGCTACTGAGATGCAAAAGAGCAAAAATAAATAACAATATGGGGATGAGGTAGTTGGGTGGGCTATTTAGATGGGCTATGTACAGGTGCAGTGATCGGTAAGCTGCTCTGACAGCTGATGCTTAAAGTTAGTGAGGGAGATGTAAGTCTCCAACTTCAGTGATTTTTGCAATTTGTTCCAGTCATTGGCAGCAGAGAACTGGAAGAAAAGGTGGCCAAAGGGGGAGTTGGCTTTGGAGATGACCAGTAAAATATACCTGCTGGAGCAGGTGCTACGGGTGGGTGTTGCTATGGTGACCAGTGAGCTGAGATAAGGCGGGGCTTTACCTAGCAAAGACTTATAGATGACCTGGAGCCAGTGGGTTTGACGACGAATATGAAGCAAGGGCCAGCCAACGAGAGCATACAGGTCGCAGTGGTGGATAGTATATGGGGCTTTGGTGACAAAACGGATGGCACTGTGATAGACTACATCCAATTTGCTGAGTAGAGTGTTGGAGGCTATTTTGTAAATGACATCGCCGAAGTCAAGGATCGGTAGGATAGTCAGTTTTACGAGAGTATGTTTAGCAGCATGAGTCAAGAGGCTTTGTTGCGAAATAGGAAGCCAATTCTAGATTTAATCTTGGATTGGAGATGCTTAATGTGAGTCTGAAAGGAGAGTTTACAGTCTAACCAGACACCTAGGTATTTGTAGTTGTCCACATAGTCAGAACCGTCCAGAGTAGTGATGCTAGTTGGGCGGGCGGGGGCAGGCAGCGAACGGTTGAAAGCATTGGCCATGTTGCTGCCTACATACAGACTTTATATAATTGGCCACTTTAATAAATGGATCAATAGTCACTTTAATAATGCTACTTTAAGAATGTTTACATATCTTGCATTACTTCTCAAGGTAGCCTAGTGGTTAGAGCGTTGGACTAGTAACCGGAAGGTTGCAAGTTCAAAACCCAGAGCTGACAGGGTACAAATCTGTTGTTCTGCCTCTGAACAGGCATGTAACCCACTGTTCCTAGGCCGTCATTGAAAATAAGAATTTGTTCTTAACTGACTTGCCTAGTTAAATAAAAGGTTAAATATATATATATATATCACACACACACACAGTGGGGGAAAAAAGTATTTAGTCAGCCACCAATTGTGCAAGTTCTCCCACTTAAAAAGACGAGAGGCCTGTAATTTTCATCATAGGTACACTTCAACTATGACAGACAAAATGAGAAAAGAAATCCAGAAAATCACAATGTAGAATTTTTTTATGAATTTATTTGCAAATTATGGTGGAAAATAAGTATTTGGTCAATAACAAAAGTTTCTCAATACTTTGTTATATACCCTTTGTTGGCAATGACAGAGGTCAAACGTTTTCTGTAAGTCTTCACAAGGTTTTCACACACTGTTGCTGGTATTTTGGCCCATTCCTTCATGCAGATCTCCTCTAGAGCAGTGATGTTTTGGGGCTGTTGCTGGGCAACACGGACTTTCAACTCCCTCCAAAGATTTTCTATGGGGTTGAGATCTGGAGACTGGCTAGGCCCCTCCAGGACCTTGAAATGCTTCTTACGAAGCCACATTTCTTCAAACCAAGCTGCTTACCTATTGCAGATTCAGTCTTACTAGCCTGGTGCAGGTCTACAATTTTGTTTCTGGTGTCCTTTGACAGCTCTTTGGTCTTGGCCATAGTGGAGTTTGAGGTTGTGGACAGGTGTTCAAACAGGTGCCATTAATACAGGTAACGAGTGGAGGACAGAGGAGCCTGTTAAAGAAGAAGTTACAGGTCTGTGAGAGCCAGAAATCTTGCTTGTTTGTAGGTGACCAAATACTTATTTTCCACCATAATTTGAAAATAAATTCATTAAAAATCGTACAATGTGATTTTCTGGATTTTTTTTCTTCATTTTGTCTGTCATAGTTGAAGTGTACCTATGATGAAAATTACAGGCCTCTCGTCTTTTTAAGTGGGAGAACTTGCACAATTGGTGGCTGACTAAATACTTTTTTGCCCCACTGTGTGTGTGTGTGTGTATGTGTATATATATATATATATATATATATATACTGTATCCCACACTATCTATTGAATCTTACCCACTCTGTCACTGCTCATCCATATATTTTATATATTCTTATCCCATTCCTTTACTAGATTGTGTGTATTAGGTTTTGTTGTGGAATTGTTAGATATTACCTGTTAGATACTGCTGCACTGTCGGATCAAGAAGCCTAAGCATTTCGCTACACTCTCAATAACATCTGCTAACCATGTGTATGTGACCAATAAAATGTGATTTGATTTGATGAAACTTGCTCTCATGAAGACCGCTACAGGAAAAGACACAGAGTTGCCTCTGCTGCAGAAGTTCATTAGAGTTACCATCCTCAGAAATTGCAGCCCAAATAGTGCA
This sequence comes from Oncorhynchus mykiss, assembly GCF_057628025.1. Lineage (NCBI taxonomy): Eukaryota > Metazoa > Chordata > Actinopteri > Salmoniformes > Salmonidae > Oncorhynchus > Oncorhynchus mykiss. Next base: position 34,237,120 of record NC_143031.1, on the reverse strand, counting down.
CATAAAGATGAAGGCAAATTGAAAATAAAAAACATCTGTGTCTTCTGGCTACCCTAATTTTGACGTTCAAATCTAAAGAATTATAGCCTATTTGTTAACCTAACAATCATGACAATCACTAGATTAGGTTGCAAATTAAAATATTTTCGATCATGCATTCCTGCTTGGACATGTTAGATGTAACAACTTATTTATTGAATACCAGTAGTTTATTACACATCTTATAAAGCATTATGAATGACTTGATAATATAATTACAAATATTTATATTGTGTGACGCTGTAATTCATTTTTGTTGGGGTGCGACCAAATCATGGTCTGGTGCCATCAACTGAAAAAGTGAAAACCGTAGTCTGGAGCGCTGTATTCAATCCATTCAACTCAATGTCTGTTTTGTTTTAAAAGTCTGACTAGAACCGAGCAAGGATTTTACCTTCATAGGTAGAGGTTTACATGGGCTCAATGTGAACAGAATTAATACCAGTTCCCCAAGCTTTAAAGTCATACACTGAGTATACAAAACATTTTAAGAACACCTTCCTAATATTGAGTGCCCCCCCAACTCTACAAGGTGTCAAAAGCGTTCCACAGGGATGCTGGCCCATGTTGACGCCAATGCTTCCCACAGTTGTGTCAAGTTGGCTTTATGTCCTTTTGGGTCACCACCACTTGATACACACAGGAAACTGTTGAATGTGGAAAAACCCAGCAGTGTTGCAGTTCTTGACACAAACCAGTGGGCCTGTCAGCTACTACCATACCCCGTTCAAAGGCACTTAAATATTTTGTCTTGCAAATTCACCCTCTGAATGGCACACATACACAATCCAAGACTTTAAAATCATTCCTTAACCTGTATCCTCCCCTTCATCTACACTGATTTGAAGTGTATTTAGCAAGTGATATCAATAAGAGATCATAGATTTCACCTGGATTCCCCTGGTCAATCTACAGGGGTCTGAATACTTTCCAAATGCACTGTATGTCATGGAAATGTTCTTGTTTTGTACACTCAGTGTATTTTGGAGAACTTTTCCTCAGCTCTGTTTAAAGCCTAAAGTCTCTGTTTCTCTGAGAACAGTAATACCTACGGATCTTCATAAGTCCCTGCCTGTAAATTTGTCACATTTTCATGGTTTGCATTTTTTTAGCTTGATCTGTGACTTTCAGAATTTTGAACGCTTACGTTTAGAAATCAGGTTAGATGACATGGATCTGGTCTCTGGGACTGTATCTAACTGGTAGTATAATGATTCTTCATTAACCAGCTCTTGTGCCTGTGTTTCAGATGGCGTTGGAATCCCATGGCGGCTCGTTGTTTGTAACAAGGCTGTTACATTTTGATTAACCATCAGGATTGTTTTGTAGCATTTTCTTTCTTTACCAATCCATTCCTCGTCATGAAACTACATCAGACTTTTCAAAGTTGTCTTATGAACTAAGTCTGGCTTAATAATGGTTACAATTTGTTCCTTTTCTAAATTATTCAAGCCATATCACTCTTTTACCTACATGCAACAGTGTTCTGCTGTGCATCTTTGTTTGTCGGTTGCCTACTTTATAACCCTCTTCCAGAATTATTATTATTTTGACTTATCAATAAAAACCTGCAAAACATTATTTGTGCTTGTCATTGTAAGTTAAAGGGGGGCTGAATTTCCTAATTTGGCTTTATTTTGGGGCTTTGCTCATTAGAAATGCCATGACAGAAGCGAAACGAGAGTTGTGTTGGGGGTGTGGTTTGATGTGGATGTTTCGTGGGTGTTTCTTTGCCATTCATTAACAACAAACAATGGCGGTAACGTTAATGTAGTGACAGGTCATCCCTTGCATCTTTAACCCGAAATCATAAACCCTGCCCATTTCTACAAATGAGATTTTAAACCTAACCTTAACCATACTGCTAACCTTATGCTTACCGCTAAATTTAATTGAAGCCTGTGGAATCTGCCTTTGTGGCAATAATAATAATAATTTATTGAACTGGTGTAGCGCTTTTCATTACAGAAAATTATCTCAAAGCGCATAAAAAGCAAAACGAACAACAAATGTAAATTGAGATGGTAGAGATCAGTGTTGTAGTACACGATTTGTCGCAGTGTTGGATACATCTGTACTCTGTCTTGTTTTGGACAGTGAAACCAGCAGATTAAAAAACTAATTATCAGCTTCCATTCAGTCAACATAAAAAACCTCTTCGCCAGGCCAAAGTTATTTACTTCCTTCTTGAAACATGAATATCTTAACAGCCTTAATATCTAATATAGACATGTTTGCGCAGTGGCAAACCTATAAACCTTCAGTGTGTGTGACAGTTTCATGATTCTGAAAGGACAACAACTGTAATACCAGCGCACTTGTGTAGTAGTGCATTTTTTTTGTAAAACACAAAGGGCCAGTGACGTAGTGGAGGGATATACGCAGGTATTGCTTACTTTTTTCAGTGGGCATTGCTTATAATCACGTTTTAACCCGTACTGATGCGTATCAAAGTAGTGTAGTGGAGAAATCCTGCACAAAGTAGCCAACACAACCGCAAAGCACGTGATATCAATTCACACACCCTAGTTTCAACGGAATATTATCTGCAGGCAGCAAGTGTGCAGCTCTCAACTGGTCTTGACATGGAGCAGCTCACAGAAGAATGACATTGGTAGCCGGAGAGGAAAGACGTTTAAATGTATGATATCTACCAGTAAATGCTGACAAAGGCAACAATCGGTATGCAAACCAGGTATTTAAAAAGTTAGCCTACTAACACTTCGGATTATCTGTGATGCGCAATTTTCATCATAAACTGTTTGCATCAGGGGCGTAGACATGGATGGGCCTGGGTGGACAGAGGCCCACCCACTGTGGAGCCAGGTCCTGACAGGCCCACCCAATCAGATATAAGCATTGTCGTGGATTTAGACCTTAACATTTTTTTTTTTTTAAATAAAAAGTGTTGATGTTGAGAGTGAAAAAAAAAAAAATCTATAGGAAAACTCATAAAAACATAGGGTCCACAGGGTGCCTTTCCTTCGCTGGGTGGGCCGTTTGGGGACTTTTTGGCAAAATTAGAGTATACCCACTTCTCCAGGCACCACTGCATAAGGCTGATGGAAAGACAGCAGTCACACACAGCATGATGTTAAAGGATAAGCAGTCCATAAACTCTGACATAATAAGCCAGTAGGTCCCAATCATAAGAATACAAAAACGCAACCATTAAGCATTTCACAGTCAAAATGTAGAACTATTACTTCCCATTGCAAAAAACATTTAACTTTTAGCACACACGATAACCTACAGTTTAAAGTGGAAGTGCCAGCGTTTTAACTACTTTGCAAATATGAAATAAACAGACAATCATATCAGTTAAAAATATCAAATTCCTAGCTAATCAAATTCTCCTCATATTGTTTTTCGGTGGCTATACACAGGTAGAGATTTGGGTGTCATTTGGTTAGCTAGCAAGAACTTGAAAGACTGTTATCCAGTTAGCATATCTATTGCGTTCGCAAATACACTCTGGCTATGTACTTCGATTTAAGAGCACTCTCGTTTGAGTGTACCAGAGCGCAGAACAACTGATGAATTTATGAACGCGCAACACCAACTGAATATGACCAGTGTCAGTAGACGTAGGCAAAAAAAAATCCTAATTAGTCAAAAATGCTCAAGATAACATGTAAACAGCCTAACCAGCTCTGCTACAGCGAGTAAAAAGGTCGGGCTGAGATGTTCTCTCATTTGTGTCTGGAAGTAGCAAGCTAGCCAACTTTAGCTAGTTAGCTTGGGTGCTTCGTTGGGACAAGAATGCATTGGCAGGCAAGATGCAGAAGGATGAGGAGGCTACAATTCCCCATCGTTTATCAGTGCAATTTTGACAGCCAACTAGATTCAAAAGTTTGTGACTGTTTATCTAATGTTCCTTCGTTTGATTTTAGCTCTTCTTGCTCTGGCTAGCATTAGTTGTTGATCTTGTTGTTGATGTGCATAACTGAAGAAGAGAGAGCCTACCTTTTTCATGTTTTTTTGATCAAGACTGATGTTTTTATTCAGTTTTATTTGCTGCAGTGTCTATTAATGGTCCAAACGCATGGCCACGTTCCCACTCTATATTGCTATAGGGTTTTCACAAATTCCTTAGTATATGTAATTTCTAAACATTGTAATATGTAATAATGAAAATGTCTAAGTGGTTGCTTGTCAGAACATTTAAAAAATAAAGTGTAATTCTTCCTGGGGGTGTATATGAACAGATTTTAATAAGATTTCATGTTGCTAAAATGCTGTCAGTTCCACTTTAAATGCATCAATGTTTCACACACATACAGTATTTTCGGAAAGTAATCAGACTAGGGATGCACTATATATCGGTGAGCATATCGGAATCGGCCGATATTAGCTAAAAATGCTAACATCGGCATCGGCCAGATGTCTAGTTTAACACCGATGTTAAAAACGGACGTCAAAGCTACCGTGCATACCTATATAACCTAGGTACATAGCGTAATGACTCAACGTAAAATTTTGCGCTGCATGTGCAACACAGCATTCCTAACCTAGCCCACAATATCTGCTGTGTGGATCGAGCAGTCAAGTTGAGCAGTCATTTGAAAGAGTAAGAACATTTCAGCGAGGCAAGTCAAAGGCGAAATCCATTAAAGCCAAGATAACGGAATTCATTGCCCTTGACAATCAACCTTTCTCTGTCGTGGATGATGTTGGCTTTCGCTGACTGGTCGGGCACCGGTACACACTACCAAATCAGCTATTTTTCAGATGCTTCACTACCGGAGTTGCACAGTAATAGCGTCACAACATGCACACAATGGAACGCTATTTGGGTCTTTATGTGGCAAAAAATATATAGTGGCACTGTCTAAGCTGTACAAAAAAGTCTGCAAACAAGCAAACATCGTCCACGAACGATGTGTTTACAATACCGCATTGGTAATAAAGCATAATTTGTTCGACCGCAACTTCTGTGGCAGCTAGCTTTAGCTTGGTACCTAGCTAGCACCAATATAACCAGCTAGCAGTCATTTTCATTATTCTAAGCAATGATTTAGGAATCCTTGTGAGTAAGTATTAGTTAGGTTGCCACTTGTTTGCCTATTGAAATTTAACTTCAGTTCATGAAAATAAATGGCTAGCCAGCTACTTAACCCTGTTTCCTGAAGCTAACGTTAGAAGCAGCCAGCTAGCTTCACCTGGCTAATGAGGCTCGACCGGACCGGGTTATGTGTTGTGAAGCTAGCCACAATAGGTAGGGCACAATAGTGGAATTTGCGGTTTGCCTTCAAAATATAGTATGTCATTGACAGTGATGCAAATGAATACAAATAGTAGAATCATGCCATACTTTTATTTTGAAGGTTAACTGCAAAGTCCACTATTGTGGCTAATCCTTATTGTGGTTAGCTTCACATAGATGGGTCCTACCACCATTAATCAAATAAGAACTGTCTTATAAAATAGGGTTATTTTAGATTAATTTATGTTTCACCTTTATTTAACCAGGTAGGCTAGTTGAGAACAAGTTCACATTTGCAACTGCGACCTGCCCATGATAAAGCAAAGCAGTGTGACACAGACAACAACACAGAGTTACACATGGAGTAATGCTGGCTTTCTAAAAGAAGATGATCTACCCCCCCCCCCCCCCTGCTTTAATATTGCAGGTTGACAATTAATGTAATTTTCTGCATAATTTCCACACACACCGTTCAAAAGTTTGGGGCCACTTAGAAATGTCCTTCTTTTAGAAGGCCAGCATCCCGGAGTCGCCGCACATACATACATACATGCATACAGTTGAAGAAGGAAGTTTACATACACTTATGTTGGAGTCATTAAAACTTGTTTTTCAACCACTCCACCAATTTCTTGTTAACAGGCTAATTGACATTATTTGAGTCAATTGGAGGTGTACCTGCGAATGTATTTCAAGACCTACCTTCAAACTCAGTGCATCTTTGCTTGACATCATGGGAAAATCAAAAGACCTTAGAAAAACAATTGTAGACATCCACAAGTCTGGTTCATCCTTGGGAGCAATTTCCAAATGCCTGAAGGTACCACGTTCATCTGTACAAACAATAGTACGCAAGTATAAACACCATGGGACCACACAGCCATTATACTGCTCAGGAAGGAGACGCATTCTGTCTCCTAGAGATGAATGTACTTTGGTGCGAAAAGTGAAAATAAATCCCAGAACAACAGCAAAGGACCTTGTGAAGATGCTGGAGGAAACAGGTACAAAATAATCTATACCCACAGTAAAATGAGTGCTCTATCACCATAACCTGAAAGGCCACTCAGCAAGGAAGAAGCCACTGCTCCAAAACTGCTATAAAAAAGCCAGACTACGGTTTGCAACTGCACATAGGGACAAATATTGTACTTTTTGGAGAAATGTCCTCTGGTCTGATGAAACAAAAATAGAACTGTTTGACCATAATGACTATTATGTTTGGAGGAAAAGGGGGGAGGCTTGCAAGCCGAAGAACATCATCCCAACCGTGAAGCACAGGGGTGGCAGCATCATGTTGTGGGGGTGCTTTGCTGCAGGAGGGACTGGTGCACTTTACAAAATAGATTACATCTTGAGGGAGGAACAATGGGTCTTCCAAATGGACAATGACCCCAAGCATACTTCCAAAGTTGTGGCAAAACGGCTTAAGGACAACAAAGTCAAGGTATTGGAGTGGCCATCACAAAGCCCTGACCTCAGTCTTATAGAACATTTGTGGGCAGAACTGAAAAAGCATGTGCGAGCAAGGAGGCCTACAAACCTGACTTCATTAAACCAGCTCTGTCAGGAGGAATGGGCCAAAATTCACCCAACTTATTGTGGGAAGCTTGTGGAAGGCTACCCAGAAAGTTTGACCCACTTTAAACAGTTTAAAGGCAATGTTACCAAATACTAATGGAGTGACCCAGTTGGAATGTGATGAAAGAAATAAAAGCTGAAATAAATACATCTCTACTATTATTCTGACATTTCATATTCTTAAAATAAAGTGGTGATTCTAACTGACCTAAAACAGGGAATTTTTACTAGGATTAAATGTCAGGAATTGTGAAAAACATAGCCAAATACATTTAACCTAAGGTGTATGTAAACTTCTGACTTCAAATGTATGTATGTGTGTATATATATATTTATTTTATTTGTTTGTTGGTCTGTGGTGTGTAATGAGGAGCAAACAGATGCTGCATTCAACACAATTATTAAATTGCTTATCCCAGTTACTAATAAGCATGCACCTATTAAGAAAATGACTGTAAAAACTATGAAATCCCTGTGGATTGATGAGGAATAAAAAATGGTATCGTTGAGAAGGATGAGGCAAAGGGAATAGCAAATAAGTCTGGCTACACAACTGATTTGCAAACATACTGCAAATTGAGAAATGATTAGACTAAAGTGAATAAAAATAAACTACACTTCGAAAACAAAGATAAATTACATAAAGAGTTATAGTATAAATATTTTGAGCACCTTAAATGATATTTTGGGAAAAAAGGCAAACTCCGCTCCATCATTCATTGAGTCAGATGGCTCATTCATCACAAAACCACCTTATATTGGCAACTATTTTAAGGATTTTTTTATTTGGCAAGATCAGCTAAATTAGGCATGACATGACAAGAACAAACACTGACACTACACATCCAAGTATGTCTGACCCAATTATGGAAGACAAACATTGTAATTTTGAATTCTGTAAAGTGAGAAAAAAAGTTTGGTCTGTCAACATTGACAAGCCACCGGGGTCTGACAGCTTGGATGGAAAATTACTGATGATAATAGAGGACGATATTGCCATTCTTATTTTCCATATCTTCAATTTACCCTACCAGAGAGCGTGTGCCCTCAGGCCTGGAGGGAATCAAAAGTCATTCCGCTACCTAAGAATAGTATAGCCCCATTTACTGGCTCAAATAGCTGACCAATCGGCCTGTTACCATCACTTAGTAAATTTGGGGAAAAAACAGATAAAAATAGACCTTATGGAACAGCGGGGACTGTGAAGCAACACAAACATAGGCACAGACAAATGCATACACACACAATAACATACAGTGCCTTGCGAAAGTATTCGGCCCCCTTGAACTTTGCGACCTTTTGCCACATTTCAGGCTTCAAACATAAAGATATAAAACTGTATTGTTTTGTGAAGAATCAACAACAAGTGGGACACAATCATGAAGTGGAACGACATTTATTGGATATTTCAAACTTTTTTAACAAATCAAAAACTGAAAAATTGGGCGTGTAAAATTATTCAGCCCCCTTAAGTTAATCCTTTGTAGCGCCACCTTTTGCTGCGATTACAGCTGTAAGTCGCTTGGGGTATGTCTCTATCAGTTTTGCACATCGAGAGACTGAATTTTTTTCCCATTCCTCCTTGCAAAACAGCTCGAGCTCAGTGAGGTTGGATGGAGAGCATTTGTGAACAGCAGTTTTCAGTTCTTTCCACAGATTCTCGATTGGATTCAGGTCTGGACTTTGACTTGGCCATTCTAACACTTGGATATGTTTATTTTTGAACCATTCCATTGTAAATTTTGCTTTATGTTTTGGATCATTGTCTTGTTGGAAGACAAATCTCTGTCCCAGTCTCAGGTCTTTTGCAGACTCCATCAGGTTTTCTTCCAGAATGGTCCTGTATTTGGCTCCATCCATATTCCCATCAATTTTAACCATCTTCCCTGTCCCTGCTGAAGAAAAGCAGGCCCGTACCATGATGCTGCCACCACCATGTTTGACAGTGGGGATGGTGTGTTTAGGGTGATGAGCTGTGTTGCTTTTACGCCAAACATAATGTTTTGCATTGTTGCCAAAAAGTTCAATTTTGGTTTCATCTGACCAGAGCACCTTCTTCCACATGTTTGGTGTGTCTCCCAGGTGGCTTGTGGCAAACTTTAAACTACACTTTTTATGGATATCTTTAAGAAATGGCTTTCTTCTTGCCACTCTTCCATAAAGGCCAGATTTGTGCAATATACGACTGATTGTTGTCCTATGGACAGAGTCTCCCACCTCAGCTGTAGATCTCTGCAGTTCATCCAGAGTGATCATGGGCCTCTTGGCTGCATCTCTGATCAGTCTTCTCCTTGTATGAGCTGAAAGTTTAGAGGGACGGCCAGGTCTTGGTAGATTTGCAGTGGTCTGATACTCCTTCCATTTCAATATTATCGCTTGCACAGTGCTCCTTGGGATGTTTAAAGCTTGGGAAATCTTTTTGTATCCAAATCCGGCTTTAAACTTCTTCACAACAGTATCTCGGACCTGCCTGGTGTGTTCCTTGTTCTTCATGATGCTCTCTGTGCTTTTGACGGACCTCTGAGACTATCACAGTGCAGGTGCATTTATACAGAGACTTGATTACACACAGGTGGATTGTATTTATCATCATTAGTCATTTAGGTCAACATTGGATCATTCAGAGATCCTCACTGAACTTCTGGAGAGAGTTTGCTGCACTGAAAGTAAAGGGGCTGAATAATTTTGCACGCCCAATTTTTCTGTTTTTGATTTGTTAAAAAAGTTTGAAATATCCAATAAATGTCGTTCCACTTCATGATTGTGTCCCACTTGTTGTTGATTCTTCACAAAAAAATACAGTTTTATATCTTTATGTTTGAAGCCTGAAATGTGGCAAAAGGTCGCAAAGTTCAAGGGGGCCGAATACTTTCGCAAGGCACTGTATGCACTATAGACACACACACACGTACACATGGATTTTGTGTTGTAGATACCTGGTAGTGGAGTAGGGGCCTGAGGGCACACCCTTAGTAGGTTGTGAAATCTGTTGTGAATATATTGTAATGTTTTAAAATTGTATAACAGCCTTAATGTTGCTGGACCCCAGGAAGAGTAGATGCTGCCTTGGCAGCATCTAATGGGGATCCATAATAAATACAAATACAAATCCTTGATGAAAACCTGCTCCAGAGCGCTCAGGACCTCAGACTGGGGCAAAGGTTCACCTTTCAAAAGGACAACAACCCTAAGCCTATGTGATATTTCAGTTTTTTATTTTGAATACATTTGCAAAAATTTCTAAAAACCTGTTTTTGATTTGTCATTATGGGGTATTGTGTGTAGATTGATGAGGGGGGGGGGGGGGGGGGGATTAGTTTGACCAATTTTAGAATAAGGCTGTAACATAACAAAACTTGGAAAAAGAAGGGGTCTGAATACTTTCTGAACTCATTATGCAAATCTTCCTCTCACTTTACACTTTAGGGAGAGGCTACCCACAAAAATGCTAAAGTTTACTATAGAATAGTACAGTACTTACTATAGAATTCTGTTGTAAACTGTAGAATACTATACACTGTATCCCTCTCGTGTCGTACTTAGTATAGAATTTTGTTGTAAATTGTAGTAAGTACTAACATATTATCCACACACAAAAGAACACTGGTAAATACTACAGAAATATCTGCAAAACACTACACCGCAAAAACCTTTTAAAAACTATAGTAATTACTACTAATTTGCATTTTCTTTATTAAACCTTTTATTTAACTAGGCAAGTCAGTTAAGAACAAATTCTTATTTACAATGACAGCCTAGGAACAGTGGGTTAACTGCTTTGTTCAGGGGAAGAACAACATTGTTTTTTTTTACCTTGTCAGCTCGGGGATTCAATCTAGCAACCTTTCGGTTACTGGCCCAATCCTCTAACCACTAGGCTACCTGCATATACCCTGCCCATTCCGCTCCCCATACCCCAATTTGTGCCACCCGTAAGTGAGAGACCTACATGCCAAGTATAGACCATATATTATGTTCCCTATGGTTATATGAAACAGTACAGGCTCTGACCTCTGTTCAGAACCCATTCCTACCTACATACATACATGCATACCTACCTACATGTTATGGAAAGTATTTTTAATATTTCTCTAGTAGGTTCCCTCAAGGAGAACCCCTCCCACTTCTACATGACATAAAATCTGTAGTACACTTTCCTGCCAAAGCATGGCGCCACAGATTTACAATAACAGACAGATGGGGTTCTTGTGAGGGAATAAATAGTGTGCTACTTTGCTGTGTAATTACCCTATAGTAACAGCCAGCTCCCGAGACATAGAACAGTATCTAGTTGACCTTGTCTTTAAACCTGACCAGATCCCTCTTATCAACACTCATCAATTGTCCGTCAGTGCTCCACATGCCACCCCAGTAGGAGTGTGACCTCTTCAGGTGGCCTCTGGTTATGATGACACCTGCACTGGAGGGACACCTGTTCAGTGTGATATTGACTTATGTGGTGTTTATACTTGTTGTTTTACCATACATGTTGCTGACTGCTGATTGAAGATATAATTAACTGTACCTACTGCATTTACTGATATATCATTTTTTATGTTTAACATTTTTCTCTGTGCCTTAATACTTTTGATTTGAACTGTGTATTTTACAAGATATGTTGTTTCTGTAATTCTTTCCTATTGTTCAGTGTGATTCCCTACATCTGACGGTGGAAGCTCTCATCTGCCTAGGTTATTATCAAAAGCACCAGGCGAGGGCATTTGTTTCACAACCAACACTCTTAGAAAAAAGGGTTCCAAAAAAGGGTTATTTGGCTGTACCCATCTCCTATGGGACAGCTGAAGAACCCTTTTAGGTTCTAGATAGCACTTTTTTTTCTAAGAGTGTAGTCAAAAGGCCAGGAGAACCCACACACAAGCAGGCCTGCATACACACAAATCCATACTTGGACAAACAATGGTATGTTTGTGCATGAATGCTTTCTGTAAGAGGGTTTTGATTATGTAGGCTTGTAATTGGTGAGCATATAGTAGGAAAAAGCTAAATGTCTTTATGGGTCAGGCCACATGTTGGAAAAACTCAGACTTAAAAGATACCTTAGGGAGTGAACGCTATTTATAATTTATAATAATAATCTTGTTTTCATCAGACCAGAGCATTTTGTTTCTCATGGTCTGAGAGTCCTTTAGGTGACTTTTGGCAAACTCCAAGCGGGCTGTCATGTGCCTTTTACTGTGGAGTGGCTTCATCTGGCCACTCTACCATAAAGGCCTGATTGGTGGAGTGCTGCAGAGATGGTTGTCCTTCTGGAAGGTTCTCCGATATTCACAGAGGAATTCTGGAGCTCTGTCAGAGTGACCATCGGGTTCTTGGTCACCTCCCTGACCATAGCCTGGTTCCTCTCTAGGTTTCTTCCTAGGTTTTGGCCTTTCTAGGGAGTTTTTCCTAGCCACCGTGCTACTACACCTGCATTGCTTGCTGTTTGGGGTTTTAGGCTGGGTTTCTGTACAGCACTTTGAGATATTAGCTGATGTACGAAGGGCTATATAAATAAATTTGATTTGATAGAGGACTGAGGGTCTTCCAAATATTGAAAGTGTGTAAATAGTTACCCATGTTATTTTGTAAATATATATATATTTCTTTATTCATTTTTTTCCCCCATATTTTTTTCTCCATTTTTTTTTTGGTGTGGGGGGGGGGGGGGGGGGGTGTTAGAATACCATTTTGGCATTTTGTATATAGTTATTTGTTTTAAAATGTATACCTTCACCAATTTGGCCACTTGGGTACATTTGGGCTACTTGTGTGGGACACCTGAGTGACTTCATGATAAATGTCATGTAGCACACTCATTGTGGAAGTTATCATTCTGAAACTTTGCACAAGTACTGTTGCCCTCTTATGCTTTTCACTGAAAGTGTCCCCATCATCCTATCTGAATGTTTGTTTTATCTTGTTCATTTTTAAGATGATGATACAACAATAAAAATAAAAAAATTATGTTTTTTCATTGTATTATCTAAACCAGATCTATTGTGTTATTTCTCCTACATTCAATTCACATTTACACAAACTTCAGAGTGTTTTCTTTCAAATGGTACCAAGAATATGCATATTCTTGGTTCTGTGCCTGAGCTACAGTCAGTTAGATTTGGGTATGTCTTCAGGCGGAAATTTTAAAAAGTAGGGGTTAAACTACGGGATCGGTGTCCCTATACCGGGACGGTTGATGATAGAGTGCGCTAATGTGACTAGAATGACGTTGTAAGTAACAGCAAACTTTCCAGGATATAGACATGTCTTGTTTTATTATTTTTTATTTCCCCTTTATTTAACCAGGTAGGCCAGTTGAGAACAAGTTCTCATTTACAACTGCGACCTGGCAAAGATAGAGCAAAGCAGTGCGACACAAACAACAGAGTTACACATGGGATAAACAAAAGTACAGTCAATAACACAATAGAAAAGTCTATAAACAGTGTGTGCAAATGTAGTAAGATTAGGGAGGTAAGGCAATAAATAGGCCATAGTGGCAACATAATAAACATTTCGCAACTAAACACGAGTGATAGATGTGCAGAAGATGAATGTGCAAGTAGAGATACTGGGGTGCAAAGGAGCAAAACAATAAATAACAATATGGGGATGAGGTACTTGGGTGGGCTATGTACAGGTGCAATGATTGGTAAGCTGCTCTAACAGCTGATTCTTAAAGTTAGTGAGGGAGATATGTCTCCAGCTTCAGTGATTTTTGCAATTTGTTCCAGTCATTGGCAGCAGAGAACTGGAAGGAAAGGTGGCCAAAGGGGGAGTTGGCTTTGGGGGTGACCAGTGAAATATACCTGCTGGAGCGCGTGCTACAGGTGGGTGCTGCTATGGTGACCAGTGAGCTGAAATAAGGCGGGGCTTTACCTAGCAAACACTTATAGATGACCTGGAGCCAGCCAACGAGAGCATACAGGTCGCAATGGTGGGTGGGTAGTATATGGGGCTTTGGTGACAAAACGGATGGCTCTGTGATAGACCACATCCAATTTGCTGAGTAGAGTGTTGGAAGCTATTTGTGAATAACATTGCCGAAGTAAAGGATTGGTAGGATAGTCAGTTTTACGAGGGTATGTTTCGCAGCATGAGCGAAGGATGCTTTGTTGTGAAATAGGAAGCCGATTCTAGATTTAATTTTTGATTGGAGATGCTTAATGTGAGTCTGGAAGAAGAGTTTACAGTCTATCCAGACACCTAGGTATTTGTAGTTGTCCACATATTCTTATATGGGCAGAAAGCTTAAATTATTTTTAATCTAACTGCACTGGCCAATTTACAGTAGCTATTACAGTGAAAAAATATCATGCTATTGTTTGAGGAGAGTGCACAACAAAAACAAAAATTGTATCATGGCAACTGGTTTGATACATTCACATCTGAAGGTAAATAATGTACTTACATTCAGTAATCTTGCTCTGATTTGTCATCCTGAGGGTCCCAGAGATAAAATGTAACATAGTTTTGTTTGATAAAATCTGAGTTCTACAGTTTGAACCCCTGCTGTCTCTGGCTCCACAACCGCCCGGCCATCTAGATGTGTGAAAGTTACTGTATAAGCTAATGATCCATCATGTATGACATTCCTGGGATTGTAAACTTACATTTGGTTTTACCATATTGATGTATGTTCTCTATAGTTATGTACTTGAAAATGTATCAATTGACCATTTCGGTACATTTAGGCAGACTTGATACAAAATACTGTGCAGTATTGCAATGCTTTGCTGGATCAATCTGAAACGTTGCACACACTGCTTCCATCTAGTGGCCACATTTTAAATTGCACCTAAACTGTAATATATTATGGCCTTTCTCTTGCATTTCAAAGATGAAACAAAAATAGAAAACAATGCTTTATTATTTTTTACCAAATCTAATGTGTTATATTCTCCTACATTAATTTCACATTTCCACAAACTTCAAAGTGTTTCTTTTCAAATGGTATCAGGAATCTGCATATCCTTGCTTCAGGTCCTGAGTTACAGGTAGTTAGATTTGGGTATGTCATTTTAGGCGAAAATGGAAAAAAAGGGTCAGATCCTTAAGATGTTTTAAATCTGCAATGGCAGTATAGCTAGACATCTTCATGTAGTAGTTTATTCACGTTGTGTAAAGACTGAAAGATATTGTCGTAATTGGTTACCTGTCTTTCTGCTGACATTTCGCATTCCTATGGGATTTTACCTAAAGTGATGATTAGGGCAGGTTTCCTGTCACATTAAAATTAGCATAAAGCAGAATATCATATATATCATTGCAATTGGTAGACTTCAGGGAACACCCAAATACTGTTTTAGAGTGTTTACATGTAAACTATTGGACTATAACTAGTCTTGAAAACATTTACAAAAACAATAAGTTGGCACATGTTTTCACCCCTTTTCAACTAACATCTTTAAGGATACGTATGTATGGCATTTTGCTACCATTTGATGGTGTTTCCAGACCCCTCTCAAACATTTTAAGCCAACCTGGGGCTGTATGTTACCATTATTTATGGAGATATGGACATGTGAATCTTATCCATGCTGCTGGTTGGCAGCTAAACAAAAACCCTAAGAATGGAGCAGCATTACTACTACTGAGATGAACTTGATCAACCAAGTTGATTTCACCTGTTCACTCTCTCAATGCCACACACCTGTCACTAATTATCAGGACTGTCCTGATAGGCTCATCCACACCTTTAGTTTGTATTTAGATCCTGTCAAGCCCTTCCAGTTGTGTGTGTCGAAGTTAAGAGTAAGTTTGTGTCCTGTTTTCAATGTATATTTTAGTTGTCATAATGTAAAGATGTCCCATAATTTCCTTATTTGAGCTGTATCAGTTTAATAGCTTCATCTTTATCAGCTTTACCTTTTATATTATGCAACCTGCTTATGTCTCTCCTTTGCAGAACGACACACAAGTCCAACTTTACTATGTCCAACCACAAGCCCTTAATAAATATGTGAACGTTGGCACTGTCTTTGTTGTCTGCTTGCTCTCACTGGAGCAGAGTACCCCTGGAGACATCTATCTTAGCCTATTTTTCAGCAGCTATATTGAAAATGACAGCTTGGGGTAATGGACAAAATTGGCTATGGCACTATAGCCAAAAATACTTAGACATGCTCTAGTTGGATGAGAAATTTGGTGGCTCTGTCAGTCTACAATTTTTTTCACCTTGCCACTGGACTATAGTCAAAATGACTCCTATTAAGGTCTTAGGCGTACTTAATGATCAGAATTGTCTATATCTGTGGAGTTTAAGTGAGTAGTTAACATTACAAAGTCATTTTTATGTTTGGCATGATTTTCCTTTCATCAAGCATTGCGTGCCTCTATAATTGCACTTGCGTGGCATACAGTTGAGCAGACACGTTTTTAGGATTCCATACATGGGGCAACTTTTTAGCACGGTCTGGGGAAAAAATGGCTTTTATGAACTAAATTCTGCGTTTACATTATAAACATTAGCTGAGTATTTTTATTTTATACCACACAAATGGCCCAATGCAGGCTATTGTGTGACTCGCTATTCAGGTAGGATGCAATTTTTAATCAGTGACACAATCTCAATTGAATCTCTTTAATTCAGGCTGTCACACACAATATGGAAAAAGTCAAGGGGTGTGAATACTCTCTGAAGGCACTGTGTAAATAGTGTAGGCTACAAAATAAATTGACTCGCCCATTGATGAAGATGAAGCATAGGCTACTCACCAGTGATGGCTGATGCGCCCATGCCAATATCTCAAGATAAGCTACTTTGAAAAAGAGTGCCTATTGCTCAGCCACTCAAAAGTTGAGGAAAAACAGATTAGTCTATTTTCAGTAGTAGGAATTTGCTTTCCAAATGGTAGGCCTATGTTTTCTCGCGATTGTATTTTGAAATGTGTGAAAGGCAAGGTGACAGCTGCAACCAACCATAGAAATATAATCCACAGATGGCAGTTTCCATTCAAGTCCGGACCTCTAGGCATTGCTAGTGTGAGTTTAACAGCCTTCTATGGATGATATCTATGGCCGCAACGCAACAAGCTGGTCTATATTTGGCATGTGTGTTGCCCAAATTGCAGCCTTACCGAGTTCCAACTAAGTGAGTGTGATAAAACTTAATCCACAGCTATTTTTTGAAGCTATTGATCCTCTGTAGCTAAATTATGCTCTCTGGTGTAGTATTTAGAATTATTTTATTTATGTCTGTTCAGACAGGAGCATCCTCATTTTGGGGGAAAATAAAATGCATAGCCTAATTTTGGCAAAATGATTTCTGCAGCACCCCTAGCACCGTTACTTCCCACGGCTACAGTATGTATGTCTGGGGAGTTGCGTAAACTTGAATCACTTGCATTTAACCAGGTTGACCCATTGAGGTACATGGAAGAGGAAGTATTGGCACACTGGGCAAAATGTTCTATATGGTTTTATATTATGGCAAACTGTGTGTGAATTTGTCCACAAACACGCCTCCAAACTGTCTTTGGCACTAAGGTTCAACCATGCAAGGTAAATGTGATAATCTCTGACTAACTGATTGATGCACTAAGGCCTGCCTTTCAACAATCCACCATGACCACAGGGCTCCATAACTTTTAGGTTAAGAGCTTGTCCACCAACAGCCACAGCACTGCCACAATTAGATATACTGTACCAGCTAGCGCTGTTGTTGGCCTCATAAAATCAGCATGATTGAATCAGAGGTTTATGAAAGTGAGCTGAAGTGCTCACAGAGAATCCTCCTCCTTCCTTTCAGGTCATAAAACAGCAGCTGGATCATTTGGAACTCTCACTGCTTCAGCCATTCAGTTATCTACCAGGCTGATGGGCTGGGCTTAGGGCTATTCTCACTGCTTCAGCCATTCAGTTATCTACCAGGCTCATGGGCTGGGCTTAGGGCTATTCTCACTGCTTCATCCATTCAGTTATCTACCAGGCTCATGGGCTGGGCTTAGGGCTATTCTCACTGCTTCAGCCATTCAGTTATCTACCAGGCTCATGGGCTGGGCTTAGGGCTATTCTCACTGCTTCATCCATTCAGTTATCTACCAGGCTGATGGGCTGGGCTTAGGGCTATTCTCACTGCTTCAGCCATTCAGTTATCTACCAGGCTCATGGGCTGGGCTTAGGGCTATTCTCACTGCTTCAGCCATTCAGTTATCTACCAGGCTCATGGGCTGGGTTTAGGGCTATTCTCACTGCTTCAGCCATTCAGTTATCTGCCAGGCTGATGGGCTGGGCTTAGGGCTATTCTCACTGCTTCAGCCATTCAGTTATCTGCCAGGCTGATGGGCTGGGCTTAGGGCTATTCTCACTGCTTCAGCCATTCAGTTATCTACCAGGCTGATGGGCTGGGCTTAGGGCTATTCTCACTGCTTCAGCCATTCAGTTATCTACCAGGCTGATGGGCTGGGCTTAGGGCTATATCTATGTTAAAATGTGTTCTCTTCTGTGGTGTTACCACATACAGTAGGTCCATTTATGTAATGGTATGTACATTATGCAATGTGATTCTGTGGACAATATTGAGAAGTGTCGTTACCCGAGACAGAGATTTGTCATATTTTGAAAACATGATGGTGCAGCAATTTCCTATAAGAGTCTTCCATCATTATCAGTGTAATATCCACATTTTCATGTTCAAACGGAACTTAATCCTATTAAATAATTGCTGTATTTTTATTTTTTTAAATGTACAATTCCAGCCTCCATTCCATTCACCAATTGTTTATTGTAATACGCAGCATCGTGTCATTGTGAAGGTATGGATTTACCAGAGGAAGTATGTCAGATTGTTTTGACAGGGTCAAATCCAGTGAAGTATGATATAATCAAATAAGCACTTTCTAATTTCCATACCAAGGACAATACCATGACTAATATGAAGTTTCAGAGCGCAACATAAGCATGGGAAATATGAATGACTATTTCATAGTTGTTTCCAAAAGCCTTGGGATGTAAAACATATTCAATATATTCAGCCTGCATCTGTATATCTCAGTGCTTTCTAATCTGAGTTGACATTTCATCTGCATCTACTAAGCAATGGTGCAGCATAACAATGCTGCTTGGACTAATGAAGCAATTAAACAGGATGGTTGGCATGTTTTCTTTCTTAAAATAAACACTAAACCACACATACACGGACGCTCTATCTCAAACCTAGGTCCCACAGTGTATTTCCTCAACATAATAACAGAACTATCCTTACATTCACTGTATTACGTTAAAATATTCCAGAACATTCCATATGAGACCTTGGTTTTGATTTGAGGACAGATTGCAGTGGATCAGTGTGCAGAGATGTGCAGGCCAATGGTCTCCCCAGAGACTGACTAGAACAGTGGACTAACTAAGGGCCTATGGAACATGTGTTCTCTTTCTCAGGGGACTCGGTGGCATTGATAGAAGGCTCCTACAGATGTCAGATCTTAAATCGACCCCTTTTGCTGCAGGAGGAATATAATCCTACAGTAGGAGGATTTGAATAGCTGAAGAAAAAATTGAATCGCTGCCAGGGGGCAGCTGGAAGTGGTGTTTGTTTACAATGTAGTACTGTACATACCTTATGTAGGGTACATGCAGGCTACAGTGCACCACATGTGAATTCTAATGTGGATTATAATACATTTACATATTTGTAAGGGAAATATGTATTTTTCGTTAGCGAAAATCATTTATTTATTTTATCAATTGTTTTATTATATGTTGAAAGCAAGCAAAATGTTGTCCAGGTGCATTGAGGCCACCAAAATAATTTATTCTGCCTATTGCTTGCCAGCGTCGGCATGGGTTAAAATCCGTCCCACTGCCCTTTGATGCATCAATTCCTCGTGGTGACAGGGTTAAAACAGAAACAACTAAATGATTCACAGTTAAGGCATTACGAGTGCTTAAAGCGGCAATCAACAGTAGAAACAATAACAAAACCGTCTCCCTGGTACGGTGAAACACTGAGGGATGGGGCTGGAGAAATGTAACCACTCTCAAATTCATAGACAGAGCTATGGATGCAAGGACTGAGCATC
Source organism: Oncorhynchus mykiss (assembly GCF_057628025.1). Taxonomy (NCBI): domain Eukaryota; kingdom Metazoa; phylum Chordata; class Actinopteri; order Salmoniformes; family Salmonidae; genus Oncorhynchus; species Oncorhynchus mykiss. The sequence goes on along the minus strand of NC_143031.1, from coordinate 34,217,275 downwards.
CATGATTTTTACCATGTTTTGAGGCTATATAGTGTTTGTCTACATTTTCTTTGTTTAATAAACATGTTGGAGTAAAACAAGTTTATATTTTCTGTTCTGATGGGATGCGACAGTTGAACTAAACTCATGAGGGATTTATAAGTTACATTCTTCAAGAATGGATGAAGCAACTGCTGATTGGCCCTTTAAGGTTAGGGATATGATTTTGGGAAGGCTTAGAGGGATTTTGGCAATGAGGCCATTCCCCAGAGTCAGATTAATTTGTGGATTAACCATTAACCATTTTTATGCCTCTGTGTCAAGTATGAAGTAAATTGGAGGTAGTTTCGTGAGCCAATGCTAACCAGCGTTAGCACAATGACTGGAAGTCTATGGGTATCTGCTAGCATGTTAGCAGACACCATAGACTTCCAGTCATTATACTAATGTTAGTTAGCAATTTTGCTAGCACTAGTTAGCAATTTCCTTCACACAGAGACATAAAAGGTAATTTGAATGGACCTAGGCCTTAGCGTTTGAGCAAGCGAGCCCTGATCCCAATGACTCAACTGCTCCCGCATGGTGTGAAAGAAAACTGCTCATTTTCAGGGACTCATGAGGCTCATTTGAATTTCCTGATGCAGCAGGAAAATTCTCAGCGACAAAAGAGTGATCAAGTTATGATAAGACATATGTGAGAGATTTCATGGCTACAACGCAACCCTACATTGGTGGTAAACATAACAAAATCAGGAGAAATTATGACAGACAAATATACAGGAATCCCTAGAGCAACATAAATCTGAAAAGCTTTACAGATGAGTTGACAGAAGCAAGAATCCTCTGTAGGCATTTGAGGTCTGTAGAGACTGACTGACATTTCAGTGGAAAGTTCAAACCTTTCCAGCTCCTGATGACTCCAGATGGGTAATGAGGAGACATGTTGAGCCCAGGGTGGTTGGTCCTGGTGGGAGACAGGGGCTGTGGAGGGCTGGCCTTAGGGTTGAGGACGAGGCAGCACTAGTTGAGCCCAGATTCCCTCACGGAATCTTGCACAATGACAATCTTGCATAATGTTGTGCTGCCTCTTTTTCTTCTTTGAATTATTTTTCTCATTCACCTTCCATTTTCGCAGCTAATATTTAATTGCAAACTAATGCATAACTATACAAAAGTATGTGGACATCCCTTCAAATTAGAAGAATTTGGCTATTTCAGCCACACCCATTGATGACACGTGTATAAAATTGAGCACACAGCCATGCAATCTGCATAGACAAACATTGACAGTAGAATGGCCTTACTGAAGAGCTCAGTGACTTTCAAACGTAGCACCGTCATTGGATGCCACCTTTCCAACAAGTCAATTCATCACATTTCTGCCCTGCTAGAGCTGCCCCAGTCAGCTATAAGTGCTGTTATTGTGAAATGGAAATGTCTAGGAGCAACATCGGCTCAGCTGCGAAGTGAGAGGCCACACAAGCTCACAGAACAGGACCGCCGAGTGCCGAATCTCGTAGTGATTTGCCCTCGATTCCAACAATCCCTACCGAGTTCCAAACTGCCTCTGGAAGCAACGTCAGCACAATAGCTCTTTGTCAGGAGCTTCATGAAATGGGTTTCCATGGCCGAGAAGCCGCACAAAAGTCTAAGATCACCATGTGCAATGCCAAGTGTCGGCTGGAGTTGGGTAAAGCTCACCGCCATTGGACTCTGGAGCAGTGAAAACAATGGCAGTCCAACGGATAAATCTGGGTTTGGCGGATGACAGGAGAATGCTACCTACCCAAATGCGTAGTACCAACTGTAAAGTGTGATGGATGAGGAATAATGGTCGGGGGCTGTTTTTCATGGTTCAGGCTCCTTAGTTCCAGTGAAGGGAAATCTTAACGCTACAGTATACAATGACATTCTAGACAAATCTGTGCTTCCAACTTTGTGGTAACAATTTGGGGAAGGCCCTTTGCTGTTTCAGCATGGCAATGCCCCCGATGCAGAAAGCGAGGTCCATAAAGAAATGGTTTGTCGAGATTGGTGTGGAAGAACTTGACTGGCCTGCACAGAGCCCTGACCTCAACCCAATTGAACACCTTTGGGATGAATTGGAATGCCGAATTCAAGCCAGGCCTAATCGCACAACATCAGTGCCCAATCTTGTGGCTGAATGGAAGCAAGTCCCCGCAGCAATGTTCCAACATATAGTGGAAAGACTTCCCAGAAGAGTGGAGGCGGTTATAACAGCAAATGGGGGACCAACTCCATATTAATGCCCTTGATTTTGGAATGAGGTGTTCGATGGGCAGGTCATGTAGTGTGGCTTTGCATATTTGTATTCTTATCTATAACAGTGAATGGCCAGGCTTTGTGGATGTTCCAGTTTGGCTTGTTATGTGTCGTGCCACTGCCTCTTGTCCTTCTCCTCATCCTCACCTCAGGACAGAGCACATCTCACAGCTATCTTCTGACTGAACATCAAAGGGACCGACTTCTGACTGAACATCAAGGGGACAGAAACTAAACAAGTCATATTTCCCCACATATAAATTTGCAAGTTTGAGCTTAGTCAGGGGCCATGTCCTAATACCCATATTTGCTTCCTAAATAGTAGGCCGTTTAAGCATGCGGAAAAAAAGACAGTTTAATAGTGTGCAACATTTCGAAAATCAAGTACACTTTAAATGCCGAATTGATCAATTAGATATGGGGAGGGGCTACCGAAATCAACAAGTAGTTGGAAACAAAGCAATCGTGAATGAAGCAGTCTCAGTATGCGAAACACTTCTGTTCTATAGTATGCACATTTTCTAAAATCGAGTATGGTTTAAATGCCAGGATGGTGTACTCATTTTGGCTCTTCATCTAGTAGAATTCTATGCACACTTGCAATGCATTGGAAGAGGTAGGCTGTGAGTGATAGGCTGCAGTGTTGCCAACTTAGCGACTTTGTCACTATATTTAGCGAGTATTCAGACCCTTCTAGGGACACACTTTCAAAAAAATCGACAAGCGACAAATCTAGCGACTTTTTCTGATATTTTTGGAGACTTTTGGAGACTGACGTGAAAGCACGTATCGTTCTTACTCTTCTTAACGAGCAGCGGGTGCTGCTGTGGGCCCCACCCCCGCGGCCCAGTCCTCACGCAGCAGTCCCTCCCAGCTGCAGTCAGAGCAGGAGATGTTCACCCCTCCGTGTCCAGACTTCATATGAATCGCACATGCGGGAAGCCGCCGCTCGCCAGTCACTGCATTTGACTCACACAGCCTCACTCACTTACTCACCTTGTCCACTGTGTGTGTGCCTCTGTGTGACATAAGCTAAACATCTAGCTGGCTAGCTCATCAAGTCTCAGTCTAAACTGTACACTCAAAAATACAGAAAGGAGTGGGAATCAAACCCTGAATTCAAAGGCTGGTTGAAGCCATTTATTGGAGATGATACACAGGCATACAAGCCTGTATTGTAAGGCTGATTTCTACGCCAAACTTAGTGATGTAAAAAAACACATGACAACTCAAAAACATACTCAAAAGGCAAAGCCTTATAACAGTTCCACCCAAAACAAGCTGCCATTTATGGTTAAAAAATGGACTCTGCAAAAAGGCTGAAGCCACCATGGCATTAGCTTTTGCTGAACACTGTTCCATGCTGGCATGTGATCACATTGGAGAAGCATGTAAGAGAGCTGCTTTCTCAGACTCCACTGCTGCTACCCACTTCAAAATGCACAGGACAAAGTGCACAGAAATTATTAATGGTGTTCTAGCACCATCATTTCTGAAAAAGTTGGTTGCAGACATGGGTGACCAGCGTTTCAGCCTCCTCCCAGATAAGTCCATGGATGTAAGTGTTTCTAAGTACCTGGGGGTTGTGTTAAAACCTGTTGAGGATATGGCAGACCTATGCCCCCTTTGGAGGAATTGGGTAAACTGAAAAAAATCTGTCAAAAATTGCTAATATATGCATAGAATAATTATTATTGGATAGAAAACACTCTAAAGCTTCTAAAACCGTTGGAATTATGTCTGTAAGTATAGCAGAACTCACAGGGCAGGCAACTAGTTTTTGTGGTCATGAAAGTTGGAGCAACTTTGACGTCATCGCCCCCACCCTTCCCAACCAGTTATGATTCTGGGGAGACTTTCTATGTCTTCCACTAGATGTCCTCATTCAGTAGAGCTTTTAATCGTTCAAATCCCGCGAGAATTGGCCCTATGGGAGTGATTTGAGTAAGTGCCGCGAGAAAAAACCTGTGCGTTAGGGCGCGAATTGGTCACAGCCATTCCTTTGTTCCAGCACTCAGAAAAAGGACCAGACGATGACCGGTTGAATTGAAATTTGTTTTGTGTGTTTAAAACATCATAAAGCTTGCTTCTGCACTTAGTTTGACCTGTTTAGTCGACATATAATATGTAATTTTGAAGTTTTGATGCGCAACTTTTCCGGACCAGAGGACATTTTGGGTGCATTTCAGCTGATGTTATTAGCAGTAGCTAATACAAAGACGCAAGACTTGAAACCAAACAATGTATTGGGTAAGTATGAAGCCTTCCAGAACATTCTGAACGAAGACCATCGAAGGTAAGGGAATATTTATGCTGAAATCTGTGTTTCTGTTGACTCCAACATTACGGAGAAATGTAGCTTGTATCTGAGCGCCGTCTCAGAATATTGAATAGTGTGCGATTTCTGTAACGTTAAAAAGAATTGTAACAAAGCGATTGCATAAAGAAGCAGTGTATCTTTCTAACTATATGTAGAACATGTATATTTAGTCAAAGTTTATGATGTCTATTTACGTTATCTTGCCGCGCTACCTAGATTTCCTGCGGACATTTTTGAGTAATTTCTGAACATGAACTCAATGTAAATGGACAATTATGGATATAAATGGCATATTATTGAGAAAAAAAAAATGTACTGTGTAACATGTCCTATTACTGTCATCTGATGAAGATTTTCAAAAGGTTAGTGAATGATTTATTTTTTAACCCTGCGTTTGTTGATTGCATGTTTTGGCTATTCAAATGAGCTGTGTCTGGTGGTGGTTTGACATATATATGTGCTATGTTTTCGCCGTAAAACATTTTAGAAATCTGACTTGCTGGCTAGATGAACAAGGTGTTTATCTTTCATTTGAGCTATTGGACTTGTTAATGTGTGGAGGTTAAATATTTCTAAGAATATTTTTGCGTTCCATGCGCCACCGTTCCAGCTGAAGGTGGGAGGGTAGATTCCCAAATGGGAACCAGTATCTCTAAAGAGGTAAGATACTTTAGTGACACCAAGCAGACAATTGTATCAACATTTCTGGGGCTTGTTGAGTTGGAGGGAGGAGATGCCAAATCTATAGCCCGTGCTGTTGTGGCTTTCCTCGAGAAGTGTTGTCTTAAAAAAGAGAAACTCCTGGGGATAAGGACTGACAATGCCTCTGTTATGGGGATTAACAATGGGGTCCATAAAGTGCTGAAGGAGGAGTATGGCCTCAAATATCTGGTTCTTATTCACTGTGTGTGCCAATCTCTGCAGCTCGCTGTAAGTCATGCTTCCAATAACACCATCCCCCGTAGTGTGGAGTACTTGGTATGAGAGACTTATAACTGGTTTTCAGTGTCTCCAAAGCGCAGGGAGAAATACAAGGTGTGTGCCACACTTTGGCTCTCCATTGAACCTGTGGTTTCATGCATTTTGGACCAGTGGGAGGAGCTTAGGCTGCATTTCGCAGTCACCAAGTCCAGTGAACACTGCCACATGGCTGAGGTTTTATACTCCATGTACAGTGATCCTCAAAACATATTGTATCTGACTTTTTTGAAGTCAGTGCTGGGTGAGGTACAGTAGTGCTGGATGAGGTACAGTAGTGCTGGGTGAGGTACAGTAGTGCTGGGTGAGGTACGGTAGTGCTGGGTGAGGTACAGTAGTGCTGGGTGAGGTACAGTAGTGCTGGGTGAGGTACAGTTGGCCATCAAGGCTTTTGAGGGAGAGCAAGGAGATCCTCTTAACCTCTAGTGACACCCCATCCCGTGAACGGGACCGTTGTCATCATCTGACACTAATTAGCATAACGCAACGGACATAAATCTTCCTAGAAAATATTCATACTCATGAAAATCACAAGTGAAATATATTGGAACACAGCTTAGCCTTTTGTTAATCACCCTGTCATCTCAGATTTTCAAAATATGCTTTACAGCCAAAGCTAGACAAGCATTTGTGTAAGTTTATCGATAGCCTAGCATAGCATTATGCCTTGCTAGCAGCAGGCAACCTTGTCACGAAAATCAGAAAAGCAATCAAATTAAATCGTTTACCTTTGATGAACTTCGGATGTTTTCACTCACGAGACTCCCAGGTAGATAGCCAAAGTTCATTTTTTCCCAAAATTGTATTTTTGTAGGCGAAATAGCTCCGTTTGTTCTTCACGTTTGGCTGAGAAATCGACCGGAAATTGCGGTCACGACAACGCCTAAAAATATTCCAAATTAGCTCCATAATATCAACAGAAACATGGCAAACGTTGTTTAGAATCAATCCTCAAGGTGTTTTTCAAATATCTATTCGATAATATATCCACCGGGACAATTGGTTTCTCAGTACTTTACTCGAGATTTTCTCCGGGAGCATCATGTGACCACTTGCGCAATGTAGCCCCCTACAGGTATTCTTCAACATAAAAGCGTAAAACTACGTCACAATGCTGTAGACACCTTGGGGAATACGTAAACTGCATAAGCGTAAACTGGTTCATAGCACATTCACAGCTCAATAGGGACTCATTGGCACACAGCGCTTTCAAAATATGGGACACTTCCTGATTGGATTTTTCTCAGGCTTTTGCCTGCAACATCAGTTCTGTTATACTCACAGACAATATCTTTACAGTTTTGGAAACGTTAGAGTGTTTTCTATCCAAAGCTGTCAATTATATGCATATTCTAGCATCTTGTCCTGATAAAATATCCCGTTCAAAACGGGAACGTTTTTTTTTCCAAAAATGAAAATACTGCCCCTAGAGCCAACTTGACAGCTTGGTTAGCCTGATCAAGCCTGTGAGTAGCAGGGTGCTGAATCCACTGGCAAATATTGATGTACTCAAAGGGCCAATAGATGGATACATCAGTCCCAAACCATACCTTGGTTACCTTTTTGAGTCAAAAGCAGCTGAGCTCCACCTTGCGCCTGAGGATGAAAACAATGTCCGTTAGCGGTGTGTAGCCTTCACCATCTCCCTCACTAATGAGTTGCGGGTGAGCAGCTGATATCAACCTGTTTCAAGAACTTGAAATGGCTGCTGTGTCTGTGTTGTCCTTGCCACACTCGAATGCTGAAGTCGAGAGAGTATTCAGCCAGATGAGTGTGGTAAAAAGCAAACTCAGAAATCGGATGTCCTTGCAAACCCTTAACTCCATCCTGTACATTCGTTATGGGCTGAAGCTGTCTGGTGAGGCTTGCTATGAGCACCAGCTGCCTGATAATGTTTTGCAGCTTTTTGGCACATCAGCTGCTTACTGATTTAAGTCAGCTCCCTCAGTTGCTGAACCTGCCATAGAGAGCCTTGACCAAAATTACAATGACCCACTCTTTCTGTGAGCCAGCACAGCCTGTGTGTGTGTGGAGGGGGGTCTGAAAAAAACAAACAATTAACCTGAATTAGGGCCAGACTTGTTACCATAATTTTCTCACATTGCCATTGACAGTTTTTTCTATTGTCTCTTTTTGGTCCATTTAGATTGTTAATGTAGATTGTATACAATTTTTTTTTAAACATGTTATGGTTAAAAATGTTAATGTTGGGGCTGTCATAAACTGTCAGGTTTCCGGGAATTAATATTTAAATGTCTCTCTGATATATATGACACTGTTATAGATCCGTCTCCCCTTACAGCCCTTTTTGGTGTACTGCCCATAGGTACCCACTGTCAAGAATCCAGTTGGACACTGTTGCTAGCCTTCTGCCCGGTGTGTTTAACTTGTCTAAAGTATGTTATCTTTAAAGCTAATTATTCTAATTTTTTATTTGTATTTTTTCTAGTTGAATATATAATTTATGTTTTTTGTTTGTGTTGCCATGTGTGTAAAACTGAATTAACAGAGTTTTCCCCCAAAAAACAGTGACTTGTTGTAGGCTCCTAAGTGGACCATAAGGTTAAAAACCAAACCAAATTAAGAAAACTAATCTAAAAAACAAAAATGTATTTAAAAATAAATACAAATAAATAAATAAATAACTCTGCCAGAGTGTCTCTTTTGGGTCACGTTCGCCGGTCCCAAGCCCGGATAAAGGAGGAGGGTTGGAATTGTGACATTAAAAAAAACAAGAATCAACAGAAGAAAGTTAATTTGTAGTTCTAAACATATTTAGGGTGTTTTTTACTCACTTTTTGTCTCTCCCACGACATTATTCCTCTCCTACGGCATCCATCACAATTACATGCACATGGACAATTATGCAAATTAGGTGATGACTTCATTTAGCGAATTCTAGCGACTTTTAGAAAGCCAATAGCTACTTTCCTTATTGAGGAGTTGGCAACACTGATATGCTGTAGTTCTCTTCAAGTAGCGAGACAACAAAACTAGGCTGCTAAATAGGGAAGATGCCGAATAGTGAAGCTTCTGCGGTGGTGTTCAAATGTAGGCTAAGTATTTTTTGTTCTCTTTATAATGATCACGACTATTGGATTGTAGGCTACATCTTTGAAAACAGAAGTATTTTTTCCAAAACTTTTTTTTACCCAAAGTGGATTTCTGTTTTCTCATTGAAAACAAGTTCTCATTTACAACTGCGACCTGGCCAAAGCAGTGCGACAGAAACAACAACACAGAGTTACACATGGAATAAACAAGCGTACAGTTCATAACACAATAGAAAAAAATTAAGTCTATATACAGTGTGTGCAAATGGCGTGAGGAGGTAAGGCAATAAATAAGCCATAGTAGTGAAATAATTACAGTTTAGCAGATTAACACTGGAGTGATAGATGAGCAGATGATGGTGTGTAAGTAGTGATACTGGTGTGCAAAAGAGCAGCAAAGTAAATAAAAACAAAATGGGGATGAGGAAGGTAGATTGGGTGGGCTATTTACAGATGGACTATGTACAGCTGCAGCGATTGTTTAGCTGCTCAGATAGCTGATGTTTAAAGTTAGTGAGGGAATGTAAGTCTCCAGCTTCAGCGATGTTTGCAATTCGTTCCAGTCACTGGCAGCAGAGAACTGGAAGGAAAGGCAGCCAAAGGAGGTGTTGGCTTTGGGAATGACCAGTGAGATATACCTGCTGGAGTGCATGCTACGGGTGGGTGTTGTCATTGTAACCAGTGAGCTGAGATAAGGCGGAGCTTTACCTAGCATAGACTTATAGATGACCTGGAGCCAGTGGGTCTGGCGACGAATATGTAGCGAGGGCCAGCCGACTAGAGCATACAGGTCGCAGTGGTGGGTGGCATAAGGCACTTTGGTAACAAAACGGATGGCACTGTGATAGACTACATCCAATTTGCTGAGTAGAGTATTGGAAGCTATTTTGTAGATGACATCGCCAAAGTCAAGGATTGGTAGGATAGTCAGTTTTATGAGGGTAAGTTTGGCGGCGTGAGTGAAGGAGGCTTTGTTGCGAAATAGAAAGCCGATTCTAGATTTGATTTTGTATTGGAGATGCTTAATGTGAGTCTAGAAGGAGAGTTTACAGTCTAGCCAGACACCTAGGTTTTTGTAGTTGTCCACATATTCTAGGTCAGAACCGTCCAGAGTAGTGATGCTAGTTGGGCGGGCGGGTGCGGGCAGCGAACGGTTGAAAAGCATGTATTTGTTTTTGCTAGCGTTTAAGAGCAGTTGGAGGCCACAGAAGGAGTGTTGTATGGCATTGAAGCTTGTTTGGAGGTGAGTTAACACAGTGTCCAAAGAAGGGCCAGATGTATACAGAATGGTGTCGTCTGCGTAGAGGTGGATCAGGGAATCACCCGCAGAAAGAGCGACATTGTTGATATATACAGAGAAAAGAGTCGGCCCGAGAATTGAACCCTGTGGTACCCCCATAGAGACTGCCAGAGGTCCGGACACCAGGCCCTCTGATTTTACACACTGAACTCTGTCTGAGAAGTAGTTGGTGAACCATGTGAGGCAGTCATTTGAGAAACCAAGGCTACTGAGTCTGCCAATAAGAATACGGTGATTGACAGAGTCGAAAGCCTTGGCCAGGTCGATGAAGACGGCTGCACAGTATTGTCTTTTATCGATGGCGGTTATGTTATCGTTTAATACCTTGAGCGTGGTTGTGGTGCACCCGTGACCAGCTCGGAAACCGTAAGCACAGCGGAGAAGGTACGGTGGGATTCTAAATGGTCAGTGATCTGTTTATTAACTTGGCTTTCAAAGACTTTAGAAAGGCAGGGCAGGATGGATATAGGTCTGTAACAGTTTGGGTATAGAGTGTCACCCACTTTGAAGAGGGGGATGACAGAGCCGAAAGCCTTGGCCAGGTCGATGATCTTTAGGGATCTTAGGGATCTTTAGGGATCTCGGACGAAACGAAAGAGAGGTTGAACAGACTGGTAATAGGGGTTGCATCAATGGCGGCAGATACTTTTAGAAAGAGAGTGCCCAGAATGTCTAGCCCAGCTGATTTGTATGGGTCCAGGTTTTGCAGCTCTCTCAGAACTGCGATCTGGATTTGGGTGAAGAAGAAGCTGGGGAGGCTCGGGCAAGTAGCTGCGAGGGGTGCGGAGCTGTTGGCCGGGGTTGGGGTAGCCAGGAGGAAAGCATGGCCAGCCATAGAGAAATGCTTATTGAAATATTCGATTATCATGGATTTATCGTGGTGACCGTGTCACCTAGCCTCAGTGCAGTGGGCAGCTGGGAGGAGGTGCTCTTGTTCTCCATGGACTTTACATTGCCCCAAAACTTTTTGGAGTTAGAGCTACAGGATGCAAATTTCTGTTTGAAAAAGCTAGCCTTTGCTTTCCTGACTGACTGTTTGTATTGGTTCCTGACTTCCCTGAACAGTTGCATATCGCGGGGACTATTCGATGCTTTTGCAGTCCGCCACATGATGTTTTTGTGCTTGTCAAGGGCAGTCAGGTCTGGAGTGAGCCAAGGGCTGTATCTGTTCTTTGTTCTACATTTTTTGAAAGGGGCATGCTTATTTAAGATGGTGAGGAAATTACTTTTAAAGAACGACCAGGCATTCTCGACTGGCGGGATGAGGTCAATATCCTTCCAGGATACCTGGGCCAGGTCGATTAGAAAGGCCTGCGCGCAGAAATGTTTTAGGGAGCGTTTGACAGTGATGAGGGGTGGTCGTTTGACCGCGGACCTATAGCGGATGCAGACAATGAGGCAGTGATCGCTGAGATTCTGATTGAAAACAGCAGAGGTGTATTTGGAAGGCAAGTTGGTTAGGATAATATCTATGAGGGTGCCCATGTTTATGGATTTAGGGTTGTACCTGGTGGTTTCCTTGATCATTTGTGTGAGAGTGAGGACATCTAGCTTAGATTGTAGGACTGCTGGGGTGTTAAGCATATCCCAGTTTAGGTCACCTAACAGAATGAATTCTGAAGATAGATGGGAGGGGCAATCAATTCACATATGGTGTCCAGGGCACAGCTGGGAGCTTTGGGGGGTCTATAACAGGCGGCAACAGTGAGAGACTTATTTCTGGAGAGATTAATTTTTAAAATTTGAAGCTGTTTGGGCATAGACCTGGAAAGTATGACAGAACTTTGCAAGCTATCTCTGCAGTAGATTGCAACTCCTCCCCCTTTGGTAGTTCTATCTTGACGGAAAATGTTGTAGTTGGGTATGGAAATCTCCACATTTTTGGAGGCCTTCCTAAGCCAGGATTCAGACAAGGCAAGGACATCAGGGTTGGCGGAGTGTGCTAAAGCTGTGAGGAAAACAAACTTAGGGAGGAGGCTTCTGATGTTAACATGCATGAAACCAATGCTTTTTAGATTACAGAAGTCAAGAAATGAGAGTGCCTAGGGACACTCAGGGCCTGGGTTAGCCTCCATATCACCCGAGGAACAGAGGAGGAGTAGGATGAGGGTACGGCTATAGGCTAGCAAAACTGGTCGCCTAGTGCGTTGGGGACAGAGAATAAAAGAAGCAGATTTCTGGGCGTGGTAGAATAGATTCAGGGCATAATGTGTAGACAGGGGTATGGTGGGGTGTGGGTACAGTGGAGGTAAGACCAGGCACTGAGTGATGATAAGAGAGGTTGCATCTCTGGACACGCTGGTTATACAGTGTGAGGCATAAGCGAGGCATAAAGCAATCACAGATGTTAATTGGGAGAGCTAGCTACGGCAACAAGCCAAGTTATCATAGGGTCCAGTGTACAGACACAGATGGAACAGGGAAGCCGGGGGGTAGTCGTTGCTACGCTAACACGCAGGAGACACGCTGTTTAAAGTTAGCAGTCCGGATGTAAGTAGAAGCGTCTGCTCCGTCGTCCGGCAGAGGCCGGTTGAAGACACAGCTGATGGAATTACATCTGCGAACCAGTCGTGGTGGTACGGTGGGGCGCCGTGTCAATGAAGGGACCGTGCCAGATGGCGAAAGAGGTATTGTAGTTGTGGTAATTTTGTTTGCTAGCCGGGAGATGCGCCTGGCTCAGGGCTAGCTTTGGGGCTGGGTCACTCAGTGGCAGCTAGAGAGCTGTGATGATCAATAGTCCAGGGTTTACGGCAGGAATCTGCCGTTGTAGTGGAGAATAACAGTTCGAGGCTGGCAGGTATTATCCAGGCTAAAAAATACGGCTGGTGCCTGAGCAGAGGGTAAAGGCCGCTAGAAGTTGCTAACAATGACTAAATAGCTAGTAACTTGGCTAATTAGCTGACTACCTTCTGATGAAAGTTTTGGCTGTAGGGTCTAAAAAAATTGCTCCGTGTTACATTGAGTGAGGCGGGTTACCGGAAGGTATATTTAATTTAAAAATGGAAGAAGAAATTGAAAAATAAATTGGAATAATTACAAAAAGACGTGTGGCTGGGTTATTGACGTCATGTTTAAGCAATGAGGCACAAGAGGCAATACTGTATCATTAATATAGTCATAGGTAAATGGTGTTGTTTGGGCTGAAGCAATAGCCCACTGTATGTTACAGCACTTTGGCTTCACTAATAAATATGTTGACATGTAACCAAATGATCTGTTTTTGTCTTCAGTCCTTTTAAAGTAGGTTAGATGAGCCATATGAGCTATGCCATTGCTATTCTATTAAATAGATTGAATTGGAAATTAGCTATTATCAGGCTGGTTAATGCGATGCATGCCTGTTGAATTTGGAAAAATCCACCTGCCCTCGGCCCTGCCCCACCTACTCAGCCAGTCAAGAGCCAAATCTGCGTTGTAGCTGTGGCATAGGCCTACTGCATTAGTTTTACTAAACGGTATTTGTGCTAAATAGTCTACCTGGCCTCCTGGGTAGACGTAATATAGTAAACATAATTCCGGGACCCTCCAATTAGTATGATATGTTACGTTTCGTATGGTATGTATTCACTTGTGGATGTCCATCATCCATTTCGTGTGATATGTTACGAATTCCATTTCGTACAATATATTAGGAATTCCATTTCGTACAATATATTAGGAATTTGCAAAATGTATGATGTTACAAATTCCTATTTGTTGTGGCTTATGTTGGCTAGGTGGTGGTTTAGATTAGGGTTAAGGTTAGGAGTTAGGTTAACGGGTTAGGAGAAGGGTTAGCTAACATGCCAAGTAGTTGAAAAATATATTAGTATCCGATGTTGAGTACATAGTATGCAGTTTAAGTAAGTATTGTTTTTTATCTTATGTTTGTTGTGTAGTAAATATTTCAGATTTTATATTCATATTTTTTTTATTTTTTATTTCCTGTAAAGCACATTGTGTTGCATTCCATGTCTGAAATGTGCTGTATAGATAAAGCTTGATTTGATGTAGTACGTTACTATGGGTATTCGGATATGGCCAGGCTCTCTCCTAAAAACTCTAAGGCAGGGTGCCAGCCTGGTTTGTGCTAGTGGCGGGGTACTGACAGCATATGCTTTGTTTGCGATTTCAATTAAATGAATTCTAATATCTTAATATGGAAATGTATTCCGATACCCACAAGCGATGCAAAGCTTCCACAATTATTCATTGGAGCAAATTCAGCCTGACTAGTCAGCATGCGGTTGGTTTCCCTTCTCTATAACACGGTCAGAACCCAGATGACTTGCACTTGGCAGCCCAGGGACCGCCAGCCAAACAATAAATGCTGCGCTTGTGCTCCACAACGTGTCAGCAGGGAGTAAATCACCCTGTGTCTGGGCCCAGATCGAACACCAATGCTCTCAGGAGCCTCGATGTTCCACACAAACACACACACACACACACACACACACACACACACACACACACACACACACACTCACGCACATACACACACACACATACACACACTCACGCACATACAGAGATGCACACACACACACATACACACACACACACACACACTCACACACACGCACACACACGCACACACTCACGCACACTCACGCACATACACAGATGCACACACCCACACACACACACATACACACACTCACGCAAATACACAGATGCACACATAAACACTTGTGTGATGATAAGATCTCTCTGTTCTTGCGTCAAGTTTGACTGCGTGTTCACAGCAACATGACAGGAGAGCACATGGCAGGAAAGTAAACTATACAATGTTGGCAAGTTTAGATAGTAATTTAATTAGTTTCATTTAATTTGATTTCTTTCAAATGGCTGCCACAGAAGTGAGATTTTGGAAGGTCAGACAGTTTATTTTATTTATCCACATGACCATGCTGTATGTCCTGCAGCCTTGGGCTGGCTGTTTGTTGGTGGGCAGGGACGGTGTCTTCTAGGACAGGCTAGACAAGATGAGAGGGGTGACCACCAATCAGACACCACTAGCAATGGCAGTGCAAACAAACCTTGCTGTAGGGAAATAATATGATGAACAGGTTAAGCACAGAGTAAGAAACATTTTAGGTTATAAGTATCTGAAGCAAGGAAGTCACATGATAGAAGAGAGAGCTATGAGAAAACAATATGAGACACACCATGTCATTGACGTCCTGTAGTTTAATGTCTATTCCCCCTCTGTGTCTAAAGATGAAAATCAGATTAATAACCACTCGTGAATGCAAATTAATTCATCTCTGAAACATAATTTATGACATATTTTACGTACTACTTACAAAGTCGTCAGTGCTATGATTAAACATTCAGACTGTGCTTGACTGAGTATCATCAAGTCTACATTTTCTGAAATGCTGTTTAATACATAAATATAGCTGTTGTTTTCTCTAATGTTAATGTTCAGCGAGGGAAATAGAGGGTCTATAGAGTACAATTCATCATCAGCCACCAGGGACACTGGGACAACCAGGTAATGTTTTTTTTTTTTTTTTTACCCCTTTTTCTCCCCAATTTCGTGGTATCCAATTGTTGTAGTAGCTACTATCTTGTCTCATCGCTACAACTCCCGTACGGGCTCGGGAGAGACAAAGGTTGAAAGTCATGCAACCCAACCAGCCGCACTGCTTCTTAACACAGCGTGCATCCAACCCGGAAGCCAGCCACACCAATGTGTCGGAGGCTACACCGTGCACCTGGCAACCTTGGTTAGCGCGCACTGCGCCCGGCCCGCCACAGGAGTCGCTGGTGCGCGATGAGACAAGGACATCCCTACCGACCAAGCCCTCCCTAACCCGGACGACGCTAGGCCAATTGTGCGTCGCCCCACAGACCTCCCGGTCGCGGCCGGTTACGACAGAGCCTGGGCGCGAACCCAGGGACTCTGATGGCACAGCTGGCACTGCAGTACAGCGCCCTTAACCACTTAGCCCTTAACCACGCCACCCGGGAGGCCCCAGGTAATGTTTTTGATTGAAACGGTTTGATTTGAATTCGTAGTTGGACTTTTGTTGTTATTTTATCATGCCTCCGGGACACTCTGAACCTGCAAAATGATCCTAGTTATGACCTATTACCATGGGCCAAGTACCAACTAGGCTTCAAATAAAAAGCTGATGTCTGTGCAAGATACTGTACAATATCCATCACTGGATCACACTGTATAATATCTCTAGAGTATTCCGACTATACTTTAGCAAGTAATATTTTTTCCCAGGAACATTTCCTTATGATGTGTGCACTCAGAACACCTCCCCATCCCTGTGGTATGATTGGCAGGAGCAACAGGAGCATCTATAGTTCAACATCTTAATTGTTCACTCTGTCCTTACTCTGAATGGCTGCATCAGGAGACGTATCATGTGATGGACTGCAGTTCACTTTGGTGCAGTGTTGTCTTGACACAAGGTCTGACAGGACAGAATAGAGAACACATCCCACAATAGGTCACAGCCAGGAAGAGTCGAGTCAGCTTCATCTAGTATTGTTTTACTGGTGAATGCATACAACCCTTTACAACATTGTAAGATAGATGTATAGCACTGAATTAGAATGTTGAGGAGCCTAATAGCCTCTAATAAGGAATGTTTTTATGAGCTTTCATGCAGTCTTATAAAATGAGAAAACCTATTTGACTTAAAGCTTTGCGCATATGTTGTAGCCTATGACTTAACTGCTCTCCTAGGAGATCTATAAGCACTAGTTAAAGATTTAGAGTCTAGGTGTCAAGCCATTTATAACCATAAATAGTGACTAGCCAATAGACACATGAAGATAGATTGGGGGTAAGGCCCTGCGATAGACTAGTGTCCTGTACAGGGGGTGTACTTGTACATCAAACTGCCTCACGCTACAGAAACCGGAGATAGGCTCCTGCTCTTTTGAGACATTCTGACATGCTTGTGCAAGGCTACAAATAGACACTCAATCTAGTGTCATCGTCACAAATACAAGTATATTGTAATAATCCTGGATGATCTTTTGTTAGGTATAAGTCTGCAAAGATCTACACTTCTGTAATCTCCTCTGTTGTGACCCTCTCCCCTGATTCTGACCTGCCTGTGAGCTCGGTGTGATATCCGTTCTCTGTTAGGCCTATGTCCCACACCCTCTAGAGGTTACAGAATGTAATAGAATACAATCTTTCATTTTCTCCAGACTATACAGTTTTACAACTAATTACTTCAGACATTGATTGGTCTACAAAAAATGTTAGGGACCAACATTGATGATGAGAAACACATGG
Source organism: Oncorhynchus mykiss (assembly GCF_057628025.1). Taxonomy (NCBI): domain Eukaryota; kingdom Metazoa; phylum Chordata; class Actinopteri; order Salmoniformes; family Salmonidae; genus Oncorhynchus; species Oncorhynchus mykiss. Next base: position 34,200,113 of record NC_143031.1, on the reverse strand, counting down.
GTAAAGTGCATTCGGAAATTATTCAGACCTCTTGACTTTTTCCACATTTTGTTACGTTACAGCCTTATTCTGAAATGGATTACATTTTTCCCCCTCAATAATTTACAAACAATACTACCATAATGACAAAGCAAAAACATTTAAAAAAAAACATTTACATAAATATTCAGACCCTTTGGCAGCGATTAAAGCATTGAGTCTTCTTGGGTATGACGCTGCAAGCTTGGCACACCTATATTTGGGGAGTTTCTCCCATTCTTCTCTGCAGATTCTCTGAAGCTCTGTCAGATTGGATGGGGAGTGTCACTGCACAGCTATTTTTAGGTCTCTCCAGAGATGTTTGATCGGGTTCAAGTCCGGGCTCTCTGGAGCAGATTTTGATCAAGGATCTCTGTACTTTGCTCCGTTCATCTTTCCCTCAATCCTGACTAGTCTCCCAGTCCCTGCCTCTGAAAAACATCCCCACAGCATGATGCTGCCACCACCATGCTTCACCGTAGGGATAGTGCCAGGTTTCCCCCGGACGTGGCGCTTGACATTCAGGCCAAAGAGTTCAATCTTGGTTACATTAGACCAGAGAATCTTGTTTTCATGGTCTGAGAGTCCTTTAGGTTCCTTTTGGCAAACTCCAAGCAGGCTGTCATGTTCCTTTCTACCATAAAGGCCTGATTGGTGGAGTGCTGCAGAGATGGTTGTCCTTCTGGAAGGTTCTCCTATCTCCACAGAGGAACTCTCACAGTGACCTCTGACCAAGGAACTTCTCCCCCAATTGCTCAGTTTGGCCAGGCAGCCAACTCTAGGAAGAGTCTCGGTGGTTCCAAACTTCTTCCATATAAGAATGATGGAGGCCACTGTGTTCTTAGGGACCCACAATGCTTCAGAAATGTTTTGGCACCCTTCCCCAGATCTGTGCCTCGACATAATCCTGTCTCGGAGCTCTTCCTTCAACCTCATGGCTTGGTTTTTGCTCTGACATGCACTGTCAACTGTGTGACCTTGTATAGACAGGTGTGTGCCTTTCCAAATCATGTCTAATCAATTGAATTTACCACAGGTGGACTCCAATCAAGTTGTAGAAACATCTCAAAGATGATCAGTGTAAATAGGATGCATCTCTACTCAATTTCAAATCTCATAGCAAAGGGTCTGAATAATTATGTAAATAAGATCTTTCTGTTTTTATTTGTAATACATTTTCTAAACTTTCTAAAAACCTCTTTTCACTTTTTCATTATGGAGTATTGTGTGTAGAAGGATCAGGATGTTTTATTTATTTAGTCCATTCTAGAATAAGGCTGTAATGTAACAAAATGTGGGAGAAGTCGAGGGGTCTGAATATTTTCCGAATGCACTGTATTTACTAGCCCTGCTTTCTCCAGCATAGGCAATCACAGGGAGAGTGGGAGCGATGGGAAATAATGAAAAGTGTTCTGGTAATGGGTATTGATAGGCCATCAGTAATGTGGCCTCTCAACTCCTCCAGGCTCTCAAATCCCGGACTGGACTGCCTTGTGAGTGGGTCTGCTTCCCTAAGCAGTTCAGTTCCACCACATAAGGAATGGCCCTGAAAGTAATGATTAAGCAGACTTAATCATGAAATTGACTGCCTGGAGGAGGGAGTTGAGACTGTGTGCCTTGTGCTGGGAGAGATAATAGAACCCATGTTAGTTTGGGTCTTCATTGTGATAATGCTCTACATGAAGCCATTTTGTATCTGCATGCTATTATTATATTGACAGTGAAATATGACTGCTTATCAGTCGGTGCATGTCCTGCACAGGAGGTTAGTAGCACCTTTATTGGGGAGGATGGGCTTGTGGTAGTGACTAGAGCGGAATCAGTGAAATGGCATCAAATACATAAAACGCATGGTTTCCAGGTGTTTAATGCCATTCCATTTGCTCCGTACATTATTATGAGCCGTTCTCCCCTCAGCAGCCTCTACTGATGTCCTGATATATGTTGCAAAAGACTACCACAACTGAGAACACCACAAACGTTCACCAGGAGATGGGTCTTGCATATACAAACCTGACCATAGCAATGGGAGACCAACATTGGTTTTGGGCTTGGTTTCTAATTTGTCAGACTGTTGGCTAGGGTGGATTTCTTGGGAGTCTGGATTGCACAGTGCAGCAGAAGGTATAGCTTGGGGAAACGTATAGGCTCGAGGGTCACCTCCAAGCATACCGTCTAACAGGGTAGAACAGGAAGCACAGTCTGGTAAATTGATTGCAAAAACTGTGGTGTGTTGTCTCATATTCACTAGGCTATTGTATTTCTGTTCAGCTTACATGTGTGTGTAAATTCTGCGGCAGCCCGGGGGCCAGCAGGTAGTTACCAAGGAGCAGGACCTTGGTCAGCTCCAGAGGGCTAGAGAGGCCAAGGAGAGTCAGCACCATGGACAGCTCTACAGGCACTAACTGGGGCTGTTGATTCAAAACCAATACTATCCAGTCCAGGTTCTGCAACCAATTGGTACCTTGAATTGGTTCCACCTTTCCTGACAGTACGCCACCCGGGGCAAGTAGAGGGCATGTATTGAAACTCCAGACTCATCGCTCTCTCTCTGTTCTGTTCATTAACACAGGTGGTACGAGGAGCCACCACGCTGGACATAGAGTGACCCACCCATTATCTGAGAGGCCTTTCATTTGTATTTCTCCCCTTCCTGTTCTCCCCAATCTTTATTAAAGAACAACTTTTGTTTGAGCACTGCAAAACGGTCTTCCACTGTCTTGTTTTATTGTGAGTTTCACCTCTGACTCACCTGGGCTGCCACAATACCAAAAGCCACTATAACAGTCATTGTCATAGTAAATCTACCAAGAATTACAGATGATCAAATATGAAATACTGTAGATAGTATAACAAATAATTGATTTGTATGAACAACTCACTATATGAATGAACCTTTGGACTAGTCGCTTCAACCCGTGGATAAAGGCCACTAAAACAGGCTGGTGAATCACACTATGAGAACTGAAGCTAAAAAACAACTGACTATACTATCAACACTATAAGCAACATTACAACTGTATGTGAAGAGATTGATTAATAAAAACAAATTAAGAGAACCAATTTTACAGGATGATATGCAATGGGGTAAATATACAGTGCCTTGCGAAAGTATTCGGCCCCCTTGAACTTTGCGACCTTTTGACACATTTCAGGCCTCAAACATAAAGATATAAAACTGTATTTTTTTGTGAAGAATCAACAACAAGTGGGACACAATCATGAAGTGGAACGACATTTATTGGATATTTCAAACTTTTTTAACAAATCAAAAACTGAAAAATTGGGCGTGCAAAATGATTCAGCCCCTTTACTTTCAGTGCAGCAAACTCTCTCCAGAAGTTCAGTGAGGATCTCTGAATTATCCAATGTTGACCTAAATGACTAATGATGATAAATACAATCCACCTGTGTGTAATCAAGTCTCCGTATAAATGCACCTGCACTGTGATAGTCTCAGAGGTCTGTTAAAAGCGCAGAGAGCATCATGAAGAACAAGGAACACACCAGGCAGGTCCGAGATACTGTTGTGAAGAAGTTTAAAGCCGGATTTGGATACAAAATGATTTCCCAAGCTTTAAACATCCCAAGGAGCACTGTGCAAGCGATAATATTGAAATGGAAGGAGTATCAGACCACTGCAAATCTACCAAGACCTGGCCGTCCCTCTAAACTTTCAGCTCATACAAGGAGAAGACTGATCAGAGATGCAGCCAAGAGGCCCATGATCACTCTGGATGAACTGCAGAGATCTACAGCTGAGGTGGGAGACTCTGTCCATAGGACAACAATCAGTCGTATATTGCACAAATCTGGCCTTTATGGAAGAGTGGCAAGAAGAAAGCCATTTCTTAAAGATATCCATAAAAAGTGTAGTTTAAAGTTTGCCACAAGCCACCTGGGAGACACACCAAACATGTGGAAGAAGGTGCTCTGGTCAGATGAAACCAAAATTGAACTTTTTGGCAACAATGCAAAACGTTATGTTTGGCGTAAAAGCAACACAGCTGAACACACCATCCCCACTGTCAAACATGGTGGTGGCAGCATCATGGTTTGGGCCTGCTTTTCTTCAGCAGGGACAGGGAAGATGGTTCAAATTGATGGGAAGATGGATGGAGCCAAATACAGGACCATTCTGGAAGAAAACCTGATGGAGTCTGCAAAAGACCTGAGACTGGGATGGAGATTTGTCTTCCAACAAGACAATGATCCAAAACATAAAGCAACATTTACAATGGAATGGTTCAAAAATAAACATATCCAGGTGTTAGAATGGCCAAGTCAAAGTCCAGACCTGAATCCAATCGAGAATCTGTGGAAAGAACTGAAAACTGCTGTTCACAAATGCTCTCCATCCAACCTCACTGAGCTCGAGCTGTTTTGCAAGGAGGAATGGGAAAAAATGTCCGTCTCTCGATGTGCAAAACTGATAGAGACATACCCCAAGCGACTTACAGCTGTAATTGCAGCAAAAGGTGGCGCTACAAAGTATTAACTTAAGGGGGCTGAATAATTTTGCACGCCCAATTTTTCAGTTTTGATTTGTTAAAAAAGTTTGAAATATCCAATAAATGTCGTTCCACTTCATGATTGTGTCCCACTTGTTGTTGATTCTTCACAAAAAAATACAGTTTTATATCTTTATGTTTGAAGCCTGAAATGTGGCAAAAGGTCGCAAAGTTCAAGGGGGCCGAATACTTTTGCAAGGCACTGAATACAGTTGAAGTCAGAAGTTTACATAAACTGAGTTTAAATGTATTTGGCTAAGGTGTTTCACAATTCCTGAAATGTAATCCTAGTAAAAATTCCCTGTCTTAGGTCAGTTAGGATCACCACTTTATTTTAAGAATGTGAAATGTCAGAATAATAGTAGAGAGAATTCTTTATTTCAGATTTTATTTATTTCATCACATTCCCAGTGGGTCAGAAGTTTACATACACTCAATTAGTATTTGGTAGCATTGCCTTTAAGTTGTTTAACTTGGGTCAAATGTTTCGGGTAGCCTTCCACAAGCTTCCCACAATAAGTTGGGTGAATTTTGGCCCATTCCTGCTGACATTGCTGGTGTAACTGAGTCAGCTTCGTAGACTTCCTTGCTCGCACACGCTTTTTCAGTTCTGCCCACACATTTTCTATGGGATTGAGAGCAGGGCTTTGTGATGGCCACTCCAATACCTTGACTTTGTTGTCCTTAAGCCATTTTGCCACAACTTTGGATGTATGCTTGGGGTCATTGTCCATTTAGAAGACCCATATGCGACCAAGCATTAACTTCCTGCCTGATGTCTTGAGATGTTGCTTCAATATATCCACATAATTTTCCTTCCTCATGATGACATCTATTTTGTGAAGTGCACCAGTCCCTCCTGCGGCAAAGCACCTCCACAACATTATGCTGCCACCCCCGTGCTTCACGGTTGGGATGGTGTTCTTCGGCTTGCCAGCTTCCTCTTTTTCCTCCATACATAACGATGGTCATTATGGCCAAACAGTTCGATTTTTGTTTTATCAGACCAGGGGACATTTCTCCAAAAAGTATGATTTTTTGTCCCCATGTGCAGTTGCAAACCGTAGTCTGGAGCAGTGGCTTTTGGAGCAGTGCCTTCTTCCTTCTTGAGCGGCCTTTCAGGTTATGGTGATATAGGACTCGTTTTACTGTGGATATACTGTAGATACTTATGTACCTGTTTCCTCCGGCATCTTCACAAGGTCCTTTGCTGTTGTTCTGGAATTGATTTGCACTTTTCGCCCCAAAGTACGTTCATCTCTGCGTGGTCCCATGGTGTTTATACTGGTGTACTATTGTTTGTACAGATGAATGTGGTACCTTCAGGCATTTGGAAATTGCTCCTAAGGATGAACCAGACTTGTGGAGGTCTACAATTGTTTTTCTGAGGTCTTGGCTGAAATCTTTTGATTTTCCCACAATGTCAAGCAAAGAGGCACTGACTTTGAAGGTAGGCCTTGAAATACATCCACAGGTACACCTCCAATTGACTCAAATTATGTCAATTAGCCTATCAGAAGCTTCTAAAGCTATGACATAATTTTCTGGAATTTTCCAAGCTGTTTAAAGGCACAATCAACTTAGTGTATGTAAACTTCTGACCCACTGGAATTGTGATACAGGGAATTATAAGTGAAATAATCTGTCTGTATACAATTCTTGGAAAAAATACTTGTGTCATGCACAATGTAGACGTTCTAACCGACTTGCCAAAACTATAGTTTGTTAACAAGACATTTTTAGAGTGGTTGAAAAACTAGTTTTAAAATGACTTCAACTTCAACGTCCGACTTCAGCTGTATGTGGGAGTCGGTCCGTGGCAGAGTGCAAAGGCAGTACAGAGCAATGTGCAGTCTGAGATGAAAGTGCAGGGTGCATAGTACTTGGATTAATAATGCGGAGTGCAACGTCTATAAGTGGGAAGATCAACGTGGACCAGGTGGCCGGTTGGTAAGGGCCAAAGCTGTTCAGGTGGCGGAAGGTTTTGGTTGTCATTGACCTGAACCGTTTGCCAGTCTTTTGAAGAGGGGGTTTCCAGGGTGAAAGGGGTCGTGAGGATCTTTCCTTCACGCTTCCTTGTCCCGGAGTCGTGCAGGACCTCAAACTTCCAGCAGTGCCTGAAATAGGAATCTCTCACATTCTGTCAACAGCCTAACACTCCATAAAACGCAGGGATGTTTGGAGGACTTTTCCCGTTTAGGCAGGCAGCCATGCAGGCAGGCAGGCTCTCAATAAGCAGCTGTCTCTGTCTCTGCACACTGGCAACAGGCAGATGAGAAACTACCAGAATTAGATGCCAGTCTCCAGCCTGACACACAAAAACACAGAGGATCTTTCAGACCTTTCCCTTACTTCTGTTTACAGAATGCATTACAGAGGGAGAGAGAGGGGAGAGAGAGGGAGAGGGGAGAGAGAGGGGAGAGAGAGAGGGAGAGAGAAGGGAGAGAGAGAGGAGAGAGGGGAGGGAGAGGGGAGAGAGAGAGGATGATATTATGGGTCTGATATGTAGGGAATGAAACAGGGACAGACAGAAATAGGTGTTTCTGTTTTGGTAGAGTAAGAGTGTGTTTGTGCATGTGCACGAGCATCAGGGTATGTTTGTATGAGTGCGATAGGAGACTCAGTGTGTGAGTAAGTGTGGAGAATGAACACAGTATGGAGAGAGAGAGAGAGAGAGAGAGAGAGAGAGAGAGAAGAGAGTCGGATGACCTGGAGCTGTATTGAAGGCCAAGTGTTGGTAATATGGGCAGGGACTCAGACACACTAAACCAGCAGTGTCTCTCTCAGGTGAGGTGAACGGAGTCATAGGAGAGGGCCAGTGCTTGGCAGAGTATAATAGCCTTTAATTAAGGATCCGCACCTTTTTTCAAATTTTCGCATAAAATGACATACCCAAATCTAACTGCCTGTAGCTCAGGACCTGAAGCAAGGATATGCATATTCTTGATACCATTTGAACGGAAACACTTTGAAGTTTGTGGAAATTTGAAATTAATGTAGGAGAATATAACACATTGAATATAGTTAAAGATAATACCATTTCAAAGATGTACCATCATCTTTGAAATGCAAGAGAAAGGATATAATGTTTTATTCTAGCCCAGGTGAAATTTAGACTTTGGCCACTAGGTGGGAGCAGTGTATGTGCAAAGTTTTAGACTGATCCAATGAACCATTGCATATCTGTTCAAATATGAATGAATGAATTAATTAATTAATACATTTTCAGGTTCATAATTGTGCACTCTCCTCAAACAATAGCATGGTATTCTTTCACTGTAATATCTACTGTGAATCGGACAGTGCAGTTAGATTAACAAGAATTTAAGCTTCCTGCCCATATCAGATATGTCTATGTCCTGGGAAATGTTCATGTTACTTACAACCTCATGCTAATCACATTAGCCTACGTTAGCTTAACCGTTCTCTGTGTGTGTGTGTGTGGGGGGGGGGGGGGGGGGCACTGATCCTGTAGAGGTTATAACAAGGCTCAGGTGAAGTTAGCTGGCATTTGGCTACACATACAAAGCCATGCATGTACATGCTGCATGCTAATCCTATCCTTCATTAACAGTGTCCTGATGACAGACAGACATTCTAGACAGCACCACGGTCTAACCTCCCCTGCACTGCCAGACCCAGAGTCACTAACCTGGGCTGGGAAGTGGTTAGGAGTAGGGGGTGTCACAGAGTGCTATTTAATTGCCCTCTCCAATTAAGACACCTCTATTAAAAGCAATAATGTGACATGAAAAAGGAGAGCAGAGCGGTGACTCACAGCCTGACTTTAGCTGTCTGTGCTATTCCAAAGGCCAGAGCCACCATGAGACAGACATACATACATACAGGATAGTACAATGAAACAGCCAATCAGGCGGAAATCCTCCCTCTGTTTACACCACTGTTTTTAGGCGGCTATTTTAGTACCTTGTTTCATCAGAGAGCCTATTCAAATATTCCCCACATCAAAGAGGTTTATTTTGCATCATCTTGTTGGTCGGGGAGCGAATGTGACTCAATGACAGGGCTATTCACGTGTTGCCTCTTACCTCACACTAAGATATTTAGAGGTTATCAATTTGGGCTGTTTCAAGAGCACAATGATGATATCCTGCCTGCATATGTAGTTTTGCAGAGTAAATGTTGTTCTTTTTTTAACCCATTTTTCTCCCCAATTGGTAGTTACAGTCTTGTCCCATCGCTGCAACTCCCCTATGGACTCGGGAGAGGTGAAGGTCAAGAGCCATGCGTTGTCCGAAACATGACCCTACCAAACTGCACTGCTTCTTGACACCACGCTGCTCGCTTAACCCGGACGCCAGCCACACCAATGTGACGGAGGAAACACCGTCCAGCTGGCAACCGAAGTCAGCTTGCAGGCGCCCGGCCCGCCACAAGGAGTTGCTAGAGTGCTAAGGGACAAGGAAATCCCGACCGGCCAAACACTCCCCAAACCAAGACGACGCTGGGCCAATTGTGCACCGCTCATGGGTCTCCCGGTCACGGCCAGCTGTAACACAGCCTGGGATCGATCCCGGGTGTGTAGTTACCACTCAAACACTGCGATGCAGTACCTCAGACTGCTGCTCCACTCTTGAGGCCCTGTAGATGTTGTTCTTGAATTAACTTCTACAGTATGACAGTTATAAACTAAAGTTAAAGATCTTGTTGCTTCATGACATGATTTATATTTCAAGCATCTGAGAAGCATAGATATACATCCAATACACTGAAGTGAGCAGCTTGCCAAAGATCTTGAATAATATTACAAACAATTCAAAGTAAACTTCCTGTATATTATGAGGTAAAACGTCAATTCAGCCTGGTTGTGAGAACTCGAGCATTGCTCATCTCAGAGCCAGAGCTGTAGAAAGCTGTATCCTGCTATGGATACTGGATGTGTGCTAAAAATGCAGGCCTGCACCACTTCTTCCCACCAAACACCATTGGAGCTACTTAATCACCAGGAACTCACATCGTAAATTGTAACATAAATTAATCTCACATCGATTGCTCGTCATCTTGCTCCCCAAGTTTTAACTGTGTGTGTGTGTGTGTGTGTGTGTGTGTGTGTGTGTGTGTGTGTGTGTGTGTGTGTGTGTGTGTGTGTGTGTGTGTGTGTGTGTGTGTGTGTGTGTGTGTGTGATAGTAGAGTAGTATGGCTTACTGATTTAATTCCTGGAGCTAGGAAGATTGGGTATTCTTTGTCCATAAGCAATCCAGTTAAATCCATGAGCAGAGTGACTGATGATCAATGGAAGGCAGAGCATATAGTGCTATTCACCAATTCCCCCTGCCTGGCCCAGAAGGAGAAGTTGGGTCTGCTGGTTCTGATGCAGCTGGGTGCCCCAACTGGCTGTGATGGGGAACAGTGACTGATTGAGAGTTTGCCAGTCATACCCTGATTAATTTATAGTACAAACACATACACACACGTGAGGTGGCTTTTAATCAGAATAATCGATTATGGACTGAGCTACTGTGCAGAGAAAATCAGTAATCCTGGTAGCTCAAGGAAAAATAAATTCTGTATCCCATTTTACAGATAAGGACAATCAAAGTCGGCAAAATGGCTGCACCATGGAAGCTATAAACAAACAACAAAGCAGGCCAGGGGACTTCAACCCCCTCAGAGACAGGAATCATCCACAATACTATTCCATACTGCACAGACAGGAAAACCCATTCATTTGTGGTAGTGGGTGATCCGGTACTACTGCAGTGAATCAGCTCGACTGTGTTTCTTGAAACAGGAAAAAATATGGACGTCTGGCTAATACTCTTAACAGTGGACCAGCTTCACTCTGCTCTTGTATTACAGTTTTTCCTCAGTTGCTAAAACACTAAATCCCATTGGCTGAACAAAGTTCAGTTGCCTGGACTCATTTAGCTAATTATGCAGTCTGTTGTCAATACCTTAAACCATATCTCTTGGTAAAACACAATTTTCAGATCTCACTTAGACTTTTCAGCAAAACTCTAAACACGTTCTCATTCTCAAAACACATTCTGCACTCTAATGCACATGTCATCCATACTGGTAAACACAAGTGGCAACAATCAAATACAAATAGAGAACACATGTCATTGATTGAACACAACCACTCAAAATTGATTTAACCTGTTTCAAATGATGGGACACAACCAATATAAGCCAGTTCAGAGAGCAAACAGGTTGTTGAAGGTGGGAAGGAGAAAGTCTGAGAATGGATAGAAGAAACAATGTGAGAGGACGAGGACGAGTGCACATGCGAGGTGGGCGACGAGGAGGAAGAGGAGAAGGAGGGAAAGAAAGAGGAAGAGGAAGACAAAGAGTGGAAATATCTGATGAAATTCTAGCAACAGTTAAAGACCATGTTCTTATCCATGGACTGACAATGAGGGAAGCAGGACTTAGAGTGCAACCCAATTTGAGCCAATTTTCTGTGTCCACCATAGTAAGAACATTCAGAGAAGAGAACAGGTACAGTATACTACTGTATTTTTGTCATTGCAAATTTACTGTACTACACTATATGCAGCTGTTTCAATAGACAGTTGTAAAGTTAATCACTATGTATTGTACTGCATGAATATGTTTTGTAACTGCACAACTACTTTTTGTAGAATTGCAAGGCTGCCACATGCAGGTGGAAGGACAGCTATATTCACTCAGCAGCAAGAGGCCGTTATAGTTGGCATGGTCCTTCAAGATAATGCAATACGACTCAGAGAAATCCAGGAACGAGTGATACAAGACAACACACACTTCCAGGGAATCGACAGTGTGAGCAGTTCTACAATTGACCGTGTCCTCCATCTTAACAGGATGCGAATGAAACACGTATACAGCGTACCTTTTGAGCGCAACTCACCAAGGGTACAAGAACTGTGAGCTCAGTATGTGCAAGTAAGTGTACATTCAGAAAAATTTACTGTAATCCAGATTGTCTACAGTACTATGTGAATGACATTACTCTTCAGTACATATAATGTATGTGAATCAGAAGCCTAATTGTACTCTACAGTATAGCACTGTCTCTGTACGACTTACAAAATCCTACATACTGTATATTATATTTCTACACAGACAATATTTGACTTGGAATCCTTGGACAGACCCCATGAGTTCATCTTTGTTCATGAAGCAGGCTTCAATCTAACAAAGAGGAGAAGGAGAGGCCGAAACGTGATTGGACAGCGGGCCATTGTTGAAGTCCCTGGTCAACGAGGTGGCAATGTCACAATCTGTGCTGCTATCAGCAACCATGGTGTTCTACATCACCATGTTACACTCGGGCCATATAACACTCAGCATCTTCTAAGATTTATTGCCAAACGAAGAGCAGCAGGGTCAAGAGCTAAATGAGAATCCCATTCCCACCTATGTGATAGTGTGGGACAATGTCAATTTCCAGCTGCTCAGGTAAGGGAATGGTTTAACATCAATGGGCAGTTTATGAACTTGTTCCTCCCTCCATACTCGCCTTTCCTGAATCCGATTGAGGAGTTTTTCTCCTCTTGGAGATGGAAAGTGTTTGATAGACAACCCTACACCAGAGTAAATCTGCTGCAAGCCATGGATTTAGCTTGTGGTGATATAGGTGAGGAATCATGTCAGGGCTGGATACGGCACACAAGAGGCTTCTTCCCCCGTTGTCTCAGGAGGGACAATATTGCTTGTGATGTCAACGAAGTCCTCTGGCCTGACCCAGCCCAAAGACAAGAAGAAGCACAGTGATCACGTTCACTCCTTTGATTTTTGTCCCTGTTAGTATTGTATACTGTAGTACAGTGCATTGTGGGCTGTATACTGTACAATGGACAAATTGTATGGCCCTGAACATTGTGCTTTCCATTTATTAACAGTACTGACTGCTCAATAGATTTTGACTGGTTGCAGGTTCATATCAACAAAGAACAAGAATTACGGTATCACAGAGACAAAGGACAAGTTTGTGAGATGCAGGGTACAGTACTGTAAAAATAGGGGTACAAGGAGGAGGAAGAACAAAAAACAAAATTGCAAAGAGCAAAGCAGAGTACTAATTTCTGATCAATTTTGAGCTACTTTCATCAAAAGACAATGACGGAAAAATATTAATAAAAATATGACATGAACTAGTCTGTGGCGACCTAAATGCCAGAACAGGACAAGAACCTGACACCCTCAGCACACAGGGGGGCAAACACCTGCCTGCAGGTGACAGCATTCCCTCCCACATATGCCCCCCTAGGCACAACTATGCACAACATAATCAACAAAAACGGGTCACAACTCCTGCAGCTCTGTCGCACGCTTGGTATGTACATAGTCAATGTTAGGCTTCGAGGGGACTCCTATGGTAGGTATACCTATAGCTCATCTCTTGGCAGTAGTACTGTAGACTACTTTATCACTGACCTCAACCCAGAGTCTCTCAGAGCGTTCACAGTCAGTCCACTGACACCCCTATCAGACCACAGCAAAATCACAGTCTACTTGAACAGAGCAACACTCAATCATGAGGCATCAAAGCCAAAGGAACTGAGTAACATTAAGAAATGCTATAGATGGAAGGAATGCAGTTTGGAAACCTACCAAAAAACAATTAGGCAACAACAAATTCAATACCTTCTAGACAATTTCCTGGACAAAAGGTTTCATTGTAATAGTGAAGGTGTAAACTTAACAGTAAAGTTGACCTCTCAGCTTCCCTATCAAATCTAAAAATCTCAAATAGAAAACCGAAGAAAATTAACAATAATGACAAATGGTTTGATGAAGAATGCAAAAATCTAAGAAAGAAATTGAGAGACCTGTCCAACCAAAAACATAGAGACCCGGAAAACCTGAGTCTACGCCTTCACTATGGTGAATCACTAAAACAATACAGAAATACACTACGGAAAAAGAAGGAACAGCACATCAGAAATCCGCTCAATGTAATTGAAGAATCCATAGACTCTAACCACTTCTGGTAAAATTGGAAAACACTAAACAAACAACAACACAAATAATTATCTATCCAAAATGGAGATGTATGGGTAAACCACTTCTCCAATCTTTTTGGCTCTATAACAAAGAATAAAGGGGCAAAAACATATACATGATCAAATACAAATCTTAGAATCAACTATTATAGACTACCAGAACCCACTGGATTCTCCAATTACCTTGAATGAGTTACAGGACAAAATAAAACTCTCCAACCCAAAAAGGCCTGTGGTGTTGATGGTATCCTTAATGAAATGATCAAATATACAGACAACAAATTCCAATTGGCTATACTTTAACATCATCCTTAGCTCTGGCATCTTCCCCAATATTTGGAACCAAGAACTGATCACCCCAATCCACAAAAGTGGAGACAAATTTGACCCCAATAACTACCGTGTTATATGTGTCAACAGTAACCTTGGGGAAATCCTCTGCATTATGATTAACAGCAGACTCATACATTTCCTCAATGAAAACAATATACTGAGCAAATGTCAAATTGGCTTTTTACCAAATTACTGTACAACAGACCATGGTATTCACCCTGCACACCCCAATTGACAACCAAACAAACCAAAACAAAGGCAAAATCTTCTCATGCTTTGTTGATTTCAAAAAAGCCTTTGACTCAATTTGGCATGAGGGTCTGCTATACAAATTGATGGAAAGTGGTGTGGGGGTAAAACATACGACATTATAAAATCCATGTACAGAAACAACAAGTGTGCGGTTAAAATTGGCAAAAAACACACACATTTCTTCACACAGGGTCGTGGGGTGAGACAGGGATGCAGCTTAAGCCCCACCCTCTTCAACATATATATCAACGAATTGGCGAGGGCACTAGAAAAGTCTGCAGCACCCGGCCTCACCCTACTAGATTCCGAAGTCAAATATTTACTGTTTGCTGATGATCTGGTGCTTCTGTCACCAACCAAGGAGGGCCTACAGCAGCACCTAGATCTTCTGCACAGATTCTGTCAGACCTGGGCCCTGACAGTAAATCTCAGTAAGACCAAAATAATGGTGTTCCAAAAAAGGTCCAGTTGCCAGGACCACAAATACAAATTCCATCTAGACACTGTTGCCCTAGAGCACACAAAAAACTATACATACCTTGGCCTAAACATCAGTGCCACAGGTAACTTCCACAAAGCTGTGAACGATCTGAGAGACAAGGCAAGAAGGGCCTTCTATGCCATCAAAAGGAACATACATTTCAACATACAGTACAAATTAGGATCTGGCTAAAAATACTTGAATCAGTCATAGAGCCCATTGCCCTTTGTGGTTGTGAGGTCTGGGGTCCGCTCACCAACCAAGACTTCACAAAATGGGACAAACACCAAATTGAGACTCTGCATGCAGAATTCTGCAAAAATATCCTCCGTGTACAATGTAGAACACCAAATAATGCATGCAGAGCAGAATTAGGCCGATACCCACTAGTTATCAAAATCCAGAAAAGAGACGTTAAATTCTACAACCACCTAAAAGGAAGCGATTCCCAAAAGGAAGCGATTCACATTGGAAAGAAATAACAAAAAAACAGAGCGAACTAGAATACTATTTGGCCCTAAACAGAGAGTACACATTGGCAGAATACCTGACCACTGTGACTGACCCAAACTTAAGGAAAGCTTTGACTATGTAGTGGACATAGCCTTGCTATTGAGAAAGGCCGCCGTAGACAGACATGGCTCTCAAGAGAAGACAGGCTATGTGCTCACTGCCCACAAAATGAGGTGGAAACTGAGCTGCAATCCCTAACCTCCTGCCCAATGTATGACCATATTAGAGAGACATATTTCCCTCAGATTACACAGATCCACAAAGAATTCGAAAATAAATCCAATTTTGATAAACTCCCATATCTCCTGGGTGAAATTCCACAGTGTGCCATCACAGCAGCAAGATTTGTGACCTGTTGCCACAAGAAAAGGGCAACCAGCGAAGAACAAACACCATTGTAAATACAACCCATATTTATGCTTATTTATTTTTCCTTGTGTACTTTAACCATTTGTACATTGTTACAACACTGTATATATATATATATATAATATGACATTTGTAATGTCTTTATTGTTTTGAAACTTCTGTATGTATAATGTTGACTGTTAATTTTTATTGTTTATTTCACTTTTGTATATTACTACCTCACTTGCTTTGGCAATGTTAACACATGTTTCCCATGCCAATGAAGCCCCTTGAATTGAGTTGAATTGAGTTTAATTGAATTGAATCGAGAGAGAGAGAGAGAGAGAGATATTCACTTTATATATTATCTACCTCACTTGCTTTGGCAATGTTAACACATGTTTCCCATGCTAATAAAGCCCCTTGAATGGAATGGAATTGAATTGAATTGAATTGAATTGAGAGAGAGAGAGAGAGAGAGAGAGAGAGAGAGAGAGAGAGAGAGAGAGAGAGAGAGAGAGAGAGAGAGAGAGAGAGAGAGAGAGAGAGAGAGAGAGAGAGAGAGAGAGAGAGAGAGAGAGAGAGAGAGAGAGAGAGAGAGAGAGAGAGAGAGAGAGAGAGAGAGAGAGAGAGAGAGAGAGAGAGAGAGAGAGAGAGAGAGAGAGAGAGCCCTACTCACTGAATCAAAACTTGTTTCCGGATTAACGCTTGGGAAAGACATAAATACATCCAACCGGTGAAAATGCACATTTGGGATGCATACAATCAATGATGCAATACTGACAGTGTGAAACATAAAGACGTGTCAGTATGATGATTTAACTAACCATCCCGTCTTGCAGAGACCTCCACAACATGCGTCCTTCTCTTCACTGGTGAGGCTGACTTGTTGGTCGGAGCTAAGCTGTCTTCACACATTTTAGGGCTACATGTGTTTATCTGTGATGCTACAGTGCATTTGGAAAGAATTCAGACCCCTTGACTTTTTCCACATTTTGTTATGTTACAGCCTTATTCTAAAATGGATCATCAATCTACACACAATACCCCATAATTAAATCATCAATCTACACACAATACCCCATAATTAAAAAGTGAAAACAGGTTTTAGACATTTTTGCAAATGTATTAAAAAAGAAAAACAGAAATACCTTATTTACAGAAGTATTCAGACCCTTTGCTATGAGACTCGAAATTGAGCTCAGGTACATCCAGTTTTCATTGATCGTCCTTAAGATGTTTCTACAACTTGTTTGTAGTCCACCTGTGGTAAATTCAAATGATTGGACATGATTTGGAAACATACACACCTGTCTATGTAAGCTCCCACAGCTGAGTGCATGTCAGAGCAAAATCCAAGACATAAGGTCAAAGGAATTGTCCGTAGAGCTCCAAGACGAGGCACAGATCTAGGCAAGGGTACCAAACATTTCTGCAGCCTTGAAGGTCCCCGAGAACACAGTGGCCTCCATCATTTTTAAATGGAAGAAGTTTGGAACCACCAAGACTCTTCCTAGAGCTGACCGCCCTGCCAAACAGAGCAATCGGGGGAGAAGGGCCTTGGTCAGGGAGGTGACCAACAACCCAATGGTCACTCTGACAGAGCTCCAGAGTTCCTCTGTGAAGATGAGAGAACCTTTCAGAAGGACAACCCTCTCTTCAATGGTCCACCAATCAACCCTTTAAGGTAGAGTCGACAGACGGAAGCCACTCCTGAGTAAAAGGTACATGACAGCCCACTTGGAGTTTGCCAAAAGGCACCCAAAGGACTCTCGGACCATGAGAAACAAGATTCTCTGGTCTGATGAAACAAAGATTGAACTCTTTGGGCTGAATGCCAAGCGTCACGTCTGGAGGCAACCTGACACAATCCCTACATCATGCTGGGTGGAGTTTTTCGGTGGCAGTGTCTGGGAGACTAGTCAGGATCGAGGGAAAGAAGAATGGAGCAAAGTACAAAGAGATCGTTGATGAAAACCTGCTCCAGAGCACTCAGGACCTCAGACTGGGGCGACGGTTCACCTTCCAACAGGAAAATGACCCTAAGCACACAGCCAAGACAAAGCAGGAGTGGCTTCGGGACAAATCTCTGAATGTCATTGAGTGGGCCAGCCAGAGCCCGGACTTGAACTAGATCTGACTTCTCTGGAGAGACCTGAAAATAGCTGTGCAGCGATGCTCCCCATCCAACCTGACAGAGCTTGAGAGGATCTGCAGGAATGAATGGGAGGAACTCCCCAAATACATGTGTGCCAAGCTTGTAACGTCATTCCCAAGAAGACTCAAGGCTGTAATCTCTGCCAAAGGTGCTTCAACAAAGTACTGAGTAAAGGGTCTGAATACTTATGTAAATGTTATTTTTCTGGTATTGTTTTTTTTTTGTGTGTAAAAATGCCTTAAAACCTGTTTTCCTTTGTCATTACGGGGTATTGTGTGTAGATTGATGAGGGAATAACACGATTTAATCCTTTTCAGAATAAGGCTATAACGTAACAAAATGTGCAAAAAAATCAAGGGGTCTGAATTCTTTCCGAATTCACTGTATACTGTACATTGTCTATTCATCTTGCAGTGCCAATTAACATTGGATGACATTATCCCACTGGGCACACCACGTCATTTCAACGTGGATAATTGGGTAATATTTGGATAATTGGGTAATATTTGGATAATTGGGTAATATTTGGTTGGGATGTTGATAAATGAGTTTACAACCTATGTTCACCTACTCAAAAAGACAGCCAAAAGTTCATTGAATTTACAAAGTGTAATCACTTTGCTTTCAACATTTTAAAAGCACACCCATTTTCCAATGTAAAAACAATGTCCAATTTTTGTTTCGTTGTCAACCAAATGTCTATGACTACGCTTTCAACCATTTAAAAGTACAGCAAAGTTCAAATGGGAATACAAATTTGACATTTTAGCAATGGTGTAAAGTACTTAAGTAACAATTCTTTATTAAAGTACTACTTAAGTAGTTTTTAAAAATGTTTACTTCACTACATTCCTAAAGAAAATAAGGTACTTTTTACTCCATACATTTTCCCTGACACCCAAAAGTACTCTTTATATTTTGACAAGAAAATGGTCCAATTTACACACTTGTCAAGAGAACATCCCTGGTCATCCCCACTGCCTCTGATCTGGTGGACTCACTAAACACAAATGCTTCATATGTAAATTAATTCTGAGTGTTGGAGTGTGCCCCTGAGTAAAGGGTCTGAATACTTATGTAAATGTTATTTTTCTGGTATTGTTTTTTTTTGTGTGTAAAAATGCCTTAAAACCTGTTTTCCTTTGTCATTACGGGGTATTGTGTGTAGATTGATGAGGGAATAACACGATTTAATCCATTTCAGAATAAGGCTATAACGTAACAAAATGTGCAAAAAAATCAAGGGGTCTGAATTCTTTCCGAATTCACTGTATACTGTATAAATAAAAAATAAAAAATAAAATTGTGCTGTCTGGTTTGCTTAATATAAGGAACTGGTTTATACTTGTACTTTAACTTTTTTTTAAATGTTTTTATTTTTTTTTACCTTTATTTAACTAGGCAAGTCAGTTAAGAACAAATTCTTATTTTCAATGACGGCCTAGGAACAGTGGGTTAACTGCCTGTTCAGGGGCAGAACGACAGATTTGTGCCTTGTCAGCTCGGGGGTTTGAACTTGCAACCTTCCTTGCAACTAGTCCAACACTCTAACCACTAGGCTACCCTGCCGCCCCATACTTAAATACATTTTAGTAATTCCATTGACTTTTAATACTTAAGTATATTTCAAACCAAACACTTTTACTCAAGTTTTATGTTAATTTCACTTTTCTCTGAAGGTATCTTTACTTATACTCAATTATGACAGTTTAGTTCTTTTTCCACCACTGCATGTTAGTCATTTAGCAGACTCACTTAAACCAGATTGACTTACAGTAAAGTAATGAGTGCATAAATGTTCATACTGGTCCCCCATGGGTATCAAACCCACAACCCTGGTGTTGCACGCACCATGCACTACCAACTGAGCGACACAGATGTTGTGGTTTAGTACTACATTAAGAATAGACAAGTATCCACTCATCCCTGTCAGCCATGAATTTGGTGTGGGCTAGTAGGTGAAGGGAAGGTCTTGATTGAATGGATTACTTTACATGCAGTTTTTTTAGGATTGTTGTCAGAAGTGTTCTCCCAGGAATGAACAGCAGGGGGCGGTACTACAATAAATTAATGATTTATCACTGCACTTCATCTAATAGCAAAACCAGATGACCTGTGTTATAGTTCAGTTTACATTAAACGTACATGGTGCAAGTGATCAATGTAGTTCGAGATTCTGCACAGATTATTATAGCAATTGTGAACATATACGTTAAAGAGTAGGACTAAATCAAATCAAACTTTAAATGCACTTTAAATAAAGTTTGATTTGATTTAGTCCTATTCTTTAAACAACATTTTTTGGTTGAGATGGAGACGTGAATCCCACATATCAATTATTAAATTGTAGACAAGCTGGAATTAAAGCCAGACTAAGTCAGTGGTACTGATGGAACTATTCATGCAGAACATATCTCCTTCAAATGTTGATAATTGGTTGTGTTGACAATAAACACAATTCAATATCACATAATTCAATTTGAAATCAACCAGAGCTTGAAACCCTAGGTATTGTATATTTCATTATGGTTTAAATTGAAACAATTGCTGATCATGACCTTGCATATGCTATATCATCATCATTGATGATATATGAGTGATAAAGGATGGTCACATTTCATTTGCTCTGGTAAACCTACCCTTTGGAATGACTTCAATAGCAACAGTGAATCTATTTAATTTATAAGTGGAGATCACTCAACAATCATTCTCACAATATTACATTGGTTATGGTCAGTGACAAATATCATAGCTCAACTGGGCTTCGTTAAAACCATGGATGGGCGTCCAAATGGTACCTGTAGATACACCAATTATCCTGTAGAAGGTCCTGCCCAGCCTACATTTTTTTCTGATAGTGGATATAACATGGAAGATCTGACCTTGTTGTAAAGGTACAAATTCAACATATTTTATACTAGGTTTGTTTATGTTGAAATGTGGTTACCATGGTGAAAATCATGTTGTTGAAATTTCACACTCAAAACAGCAGTTTACATTGATAACTTTTTTCAAATCCATTTTAGGCTATTTTCCACGTAGATTCCAAATGGCGTTGAAACAACGTTGATTCAACCAGTTTGTGCCCATTGGGGAGCTGCTTTGCATTACATAAAGCACACGTTGATGTGTCGTCTAAACTGTGCTGTGGCAAAAGAAGAGCTATTGGTTGGTTTAATATAACAATGAGCTGTGGCAATAACTTGATAAGGCTGCCTGCCTATGTGTACGACTGTAATGGATATTTGAGCTCTTGAGTGGTGACTTGAGATAGAGATATGCCGAAGACATTCCTATTGGTTCAATGGAAACGTGAGGAAATGAAAGGGTTACTCCACATACTATAAAACCTCCCCTCTATAACGGACCAAGGCATCGTGGACGGGAGGACTGCTTACGAGTGACAAGTGTACATCAAGTACTGGAATCATCGTAACTACAACACTTATAAATCATGAGTGAGGTAGGTGTACTTTATTTTTTAAAAGCCTTTCTTTTGAAGTATAATTGTCGCTCACATCATACGGTAGGCTAATAAGTGCATCCATGGATAGTCTGCTACTGCAACACTGCCAATTCCAGCATTCAAGCGGAGCGCAACCAAATTGTTTCAAATGAGCCCATTAAAGCGTCAAATGAATTAAATAGTTTGTAGTTTTGCCGATGGCAACGATATGAAACGATTTGCTACAATATAAGAAAGTGTCACTGGCGTCCAGCAGGTCAACATTATTTATTAGGCTATCCAACTACCGGGCAATCAACCCCAAACGGTCCTCTCTGACCCTCCATTCGTGATTGTTGTCCTTCCTTATATGTTTTTTTTTGTAGAGAAGGTTTGTACAATTATGTATGCTGCTGGTATGGACGGGAAGTAGTCTACAGAGAGCATAGCTTTGGAAATGTAGCCTGCATGCCTATTTGTGTAGCCAAGACACGGGCTTCGTTGTGCAACACTTACCCGCTGAGTACAGACTTAATTTCAAAATCTAGTTTTGACTAACATTTGGTTGAGTTGTCAACTAACGTGAAATCAACAACAAAAAAGTCACCGTGTTATTGGATTTAGGTTAAAAGATGGGTGGAAAAAAATAACAAATTCCCATAACATGATTTATTTTTTCAAATCCCCCAAAATAGTTTTCCAAGTTGATTCAACGTGATCACTGATTTATTTGGTTGAAATTACGTGGAAACAACGTTGATTCAACCAGGTTTTGCCCAGTGGGTAAAGTTATGTTAAAATAAACACAATTCCACATAGTTTTCTGGTGCGTTATGATTTTAACGTATTGCAACACGCTAGAAAAAACATAAATCATCTGTCTAACTTTACACTTAAAGGTGAATACATTAATGTACGTGGTTACATAATAACCGAAGACTTTTGTTGAATGGATACAGTTTTGTGTGGCCTCTAATCTTAGGTTCAATTCGTCAGTAATCACAGGAGCAGTGGCGGTTCTAGCTTGTATGGCTCCCTGGGCGCCCCCGCCAACAAAAAAAAAGCACCATTCTGCACTAACTGTAATTTTTATTCAGACATTTGGAACACAAATAAATTATCATAGCATTTAAAACGATATAAATATACAAAATAAGACTCAAATATCAAAAAGAAGTAACAAAGACAAATATAAACAAATTTGTGTTGATTTGCCACTCGAGCATCAATACATTACCCTTCCGCCAACACTGTCAACCAAGAGTCAAGACTAAACCAATTAACCTTGGTGGTGTGCAGACTGGTTTTATATTATTCTTAAAGATTTCGCACAAACCAGACAAAAATGCAACAATATGTCTGTGAAACTATATATATTCACAGTATTATGAATGAATTGGGGTTTATTTGGTAACATTTCGTAGTTTGACTGATTTGACTAATTGCATTAGTACTGTACGAAGTTAGAGGTTAATTGACCCACAGTCCCACACGGTGACATGATATCATTGACGTGACGTGTAAATGAGGGTTAGAAAATCGATCATGCAAATGTCACCATTCCAAAAAATGTTGTGTGGGCGCCATGTGCCGCCCCCGGCAAGATGTTGCCCTGGGAGGCACCCCATGTCATCTATACCTAAATCCGCTACTGCACAGGAGAACAAACCAGTGCACAAAATACAAATACTCCGGGAAATTGGAAACAAGTGGACTAATGGTGGTACATACATGTTTTATGCAGTCTTTATTTAACAGTTGTTGTCATACTGCAATGGCCTACTTGTTTTCATGTATCAATTAAGTGTGTGTGTGTGTGTGTGTGTGTGTGTGTGTGTGTGTGTGTGTGTGTGTGTGTGTGTGTGTGTGTGTGTGTGTGTGTGTGTGTGTGTGTGTGTGTGTGTGTGTGGGAGAGAGAATAGGCCTACATACAGGAGTAGTCTATGTGTGTGAATCGTTTGATAAGCAAGATTGTTGAGCCATGACATTTGTAAGTTAATGTTTATTCCAGCATAAACAGTTTGTGTTAGCTGAAGCAGGGGTGATATTGACCTAGAGACAGTCTGCCAATCAACTGAATGCACCAGTCAATTCAGTTAAGCCATAATAGCCATGTTTATAATCATCATGTCTTAGCTGAAGGCAATGGGTTTCTGTGCTTATTACACTGCTAGAGAAAAACAGCACCAGCATCCCAGAATTCGTTATATGCAAACACTGCACTGAGTGTTGGCTGTCACTGAATAATTCAAGGCTGACCCACTGAAATAACACATTCTGTTCTGTCACTGCATGCATAGCGCAGGTGGGAATGGAAATAAATGAGGCCCCCAATCGGATACCTTATCACTGTCTCTTTCCCTCAAAACAATGGGCCAATTTTGGAAACAATTGAGCTGCATTCTTTTCTGGTCGCTTGCCTGATGTATAGGCTAGTACAGTTGGCCTTTCCATCAAAGTCAATGGATTCCAGCAGCAGTTGCTGCCGGGAGAGACAGAGACAGACAGACAGACAGACAGACAGACAGACAGACAGACAGACAGACAGACAGACAGACAGACAGACAGACAGACAGACAGACAGACAGACAGACAGACAGACAGACAGAAAGACAGAGCTGGCTGTGGTAGTGACAGATGGGGCCAGTCCTCTTAGCTCTACAGCAGTGCCCTGTCCCTTCTTCACAGCTGCCCCCTCTCTCTCCTAGCACCTCGCTCTGCCTGGATAGGTGGTCCAATAGAGAGGCTTGGTCAGTGGTTACCTCTGTGTATGGCTGAGGGAAACCTGCCCAGCCAACCCTACCCACTAAAATACATTGAATAGAAAACACATTACACACTATTTTGGATTGGCTGTATTTAGTTAGTGCAACATTTTCCAACATCAACCAAAATGTACTTGTGGTGACAGAGGTTTGAGATCATACTGTATATCACAGCGCACACATCTGACAATGATTTTCTCTGTTCATGGTTTATATAGGATTCTACGGTACTGCATAAACAGGATTTTATAAATAAGACAAATGTCCTGTGTGCTCTAGGGTACAAAGTGGTATCTTACAGCACACAGGACATGAATTAGCTTCCCATCTCCATGATGCAGTTACAGTGCCTTCACACCCCTGGACTTTTTCCACATTTTGTTGTTACATCCTGAATTTAAAATGAATAAGAAACATATTTTTTACTGACCTATAATGTTAAAGTGGAAATATGTTTTTAGAAATTTGTACAACTTAATCAAAAATAAAAAGCTGAAATGTTTATAAGAATTCAACCCCTTTCTTATGGCATGCCTAATAAATATAAATTCAGGACAAAAAATGTGCTTAACAACTCACAAAATAAGTTGCGTAAGTTTTGCGCAATAATAGTTTTTAACATCATTTTTCAATGACAACCTCATCTCTGTACCCCACACATACAATTATCTGTAAGGTCCCTCAGTCAAGCAGTGAATTTCAAACACAGATTCAACCACAAAGACCAAGGAGGTTTTCCAATGCCTCGCAAAGAAGGGCACCTATTGGTAGATAGGTAAACGTAAAAAAAAAAGCAGACATTGAATATCCCTTTGAGCATGGTGAAGTTATTAATTACACTTTGGATTGTGTATCAATGCAGCTAGTCACTACAACGATACAGGCACCCTTCCTAACTAATTTGCTGGAGAGGAAGGAAACCACTCAGGGATTTCACTATGTGGCTAATGGGGACTTTAAAACAGTTACAGAGTATGTGGTCTTGAAAAGAAGCTCAGGAATATCTTAAGTATATGCCAGTGTATTATTGGTAAACACATCTGTGTCAGGCCGCAGTGACAGCATTAGAACCAGGGCACAAAATCCACATATCTCCACATTTAGAGACAGCCACCGTCCCTCTGTCGGCAGGCTAGATTAGAATGCTCCCATCAGACACGCAGATATTTAGCAGATTTGTTCAATACATTTGTTGCTAGGCAGGATTATGTAACTGCTCGGGTGGATATTTGGATCTGTCTGTAGTGCGATGTATCTATCTCCTGCTATCACTTACAGATTGAGATAGGTCAGGCACATTCAACAGCCATGACATCCATCTTCTTGATGAGACACTTGGGTTCAATTGAATTTGTCCTCTTCACAATGGCTGCAACACAACACTGTTTGTTCTCTCGCCTTCAAGTTTATCTTGGGGGGGGGGATAAGCATTTTAGTACCTGAAGCGTGATGTTATGTCAGTATGAAACATGCTGTGATACGACACTGCCACCACAGTGATGGTGCAGTGTGGTTAAGATGATGGGTAGATGATGCAGAAGGTTATATCCCTGTTCTGTAGAGCCTTGAGGGACCCAACCAACAGACGCTTAACCGTAACGTGCTGTAAATTAACCTTACCAATGTCTGAGTTAGTTGTCGATTGTGATCAGGCAGGCATGTAGATGTAGAGACATGGAAGGGAAGCAGGCAGATAGATAGATATATAGACAGACAGCAGTACAGTCAGTGTCGCCTCCAGGCTTTAAAACAGGGTGCAGTCAGCCTTGTCTGATTAGCATTGAGAGCACGGTCCAGTGGTTTGTTGTTTTCCATGTGGATAGAGATGGAAACAGAAATGCCTGCGTTTCAAAACAGGGAACAAATATGACATAGAAGAACATCATCAAAGTGTGAACAAACAATCACAACCATGTCCACATTGTGTGAACGTTGTGGTGTTGAGCTGGAATGTCAGGTTAAGATGACAAGCATGGTAGTGTGCCATTCATATGGATGTGTTTACAGTAAATGCAGAAGAACAAGGAAATGGTTCAATGTTTCAAAAACCACCAATCATGCATGCTTTGCTCAACTAACAGTGGTGTATTGCTGTGACTTGATATTTTCACATTTTATTACATTGCTTTGATATAGAAACTTAATCCATTCCATTTTACATCCTTTTTTTGAAATGAGTATTTTTAAAATCTTAATATACTGATGCTCTGTTTAAGCAAAAGCAATGCATCAGACGAAGAGTCCAATATGGTGTTGCCACCACTAACTTATCATGGGACTTCACGGTGGCTTTGGTGTCTACTTAGTGGAGCTATTTCACTCCAGCATTTCTCTCTAGTATACATCAAATGGACAAGGAGAACTAGAGGGCTGCTACCAATTAGTGTAAAAAGGTCAGAGTGGTAGAAGGATGAGCAGTGTCTCTGTGTCCTTTTTACCCTCTGTATATACCTATTAAAGTCAGCGAGAGTAAATTATATTCAGCTCAGAGGTGCCTGTTGGACAGATTTGGAGATGAACTCAGTCAATGGAAGTCTGAGGAAATTAGCAAAAGTAACTTTTTTGTTGTTTTAGCGTTTCTATTTTGAGTTGTTTTGCCTCGTCTCTGACCTGGACAAAGAATCTTTCACAGTCATTCTGTTAGTGGAAATGTCATATTAATTGGGGTAATCTCTTCTGAGTGACCAACTGGCAACTGACAGTGCATAAATATATATATATTTTTTAAATCTTTACATTTGCTTAAAATCCTCTCAAAATCAAATAAAAGTTTATTGGTTGCATACTGCATATTTGCAGGTGTTATAGCAGGTGCAGCAAAATTATTATGTTAGTATCTCCAATAGTGCAGTAGAATGTCTAGCAAATGCAATACAAATATACAAATAATAATAACAACATGAAAAAAATCAAGAAATGTCAGAAAGAGTCCACAATCCAAAGTAGATAAGAAGTAGATACTGTATATTAGAACGAGTAGTTTCTTATTCCTGAACATAAATATGTGGTGTGTGTGTGTAGACAGTATACTGTATTTTTTACAAAGAAAATGGTATGTACAGCAGAAGGTATATTTTATTTATTTAACTAGGCAAATCAGTTACGAATAAATTCTTATTTACAATGGCGGCCTATCCCGGCCAAACCCCCCTAACCAATTGTGCACCGCCTTATGGGACTCCAGATCACGGCCAGTTGTGATACAGCCCAGGATCGAACCAGGGTCTGTAGTGATGCCTCTAGCACTGTGATGCAGTGCCTTAGACCGCAGTGCCATTCGGGAGCTCTCTGAGTTAGGATGGGCTATGTTGAGAATAAAGTATACAGTTGGGTCCAAAATTATTAACACCCTTGATAAAGATAAGCAATAATGACTGTATAAAATACATTATTCAAGTACTGAGCTACACTGAGTGTACAAAACATTAGGAACACCTGCTCTTTCCATGACATAGACTGGCCAAGTGAATCCAGGTGAAAGCTATGATCCCTTATTGATGTCACTTGTTAAATCCACTTCAATCAGTGTAGATGAAGGGGAGGAGACAGGTTAAAGAATGATTTTTAGTATATGATGTGACCAGTGTTCAATGCCTTTATATACATGGGGCTGTATTCTCAAGGTGCAGGGCAGAGCACCAGGCAGGTAGCTGGCTAGTGATGGCTGTTTAACAGTCTGATGGCTTGGGACCCGTTATCTACAGTTGAAGGTGGAAGTTTACAAACACTTATGTTGGAGTCATTAAAACTAGTTTTTCAACCACTCCACAAATTTCTTGTTCATAAACTATAGTGTTGGCAAGTCGGTTAGGACATCTACTTTGTGCATGACACAAATACTTTTTCCAACAATTGTTTACAGACAGATTATTTAACTTAAAATCCACTGTATCACAATTCCAGTGGGTCAGAAGTGTACATACACTAAATTGACTGTGGCTTTAAACAGCTTGGAAAATTCCAGAAAATTATGTCATGGCTTCAGAAGCTTCTGATAGACCTCCACAAGTCTGGTTCATCCTTGGGAGCAATTTCCAAATGCCTGAAGGTACCACATTCATCTGTTCAAACAATAGTACGCAAGTATAAACACCATGGGACACCACAGCCGTCATACCGCTCAGGAAGGAGACACGTTCTGTCTCCTAGAGATGAACGTACTTTGGTGCGAGAACTGAAAATCAATCCCAGAACAACAGCAAAGGACCTTGTGAAGATGCTGGAGGAAACAGGTACAAAAGTATCTATATCAACAGTAAAACAAGTCCTATATCGACGTAACCTGAAAGGCTGCTCAGCAAGGAAGAAGCCACTGCTCCTAAACCGCTATAAAAAAGCCAGACTACTGTTTGCAACTACACATGGGGACAAAAATTATACTTTTTGGAGAAATGTCCTCTGGTCTGATGAAACAAAAATAGAACTGTTTGGCCATGATGACCATTGTCATGTTTGGAGGAAAAAGGGGGAGGCTTGCAAGCCAAAGAACATCATCCCAACTGTGAAGCACGGGGTTGGCAGCATCATGTTGTGGGGGTGCTTTGCACTTCACAAAATTGATGGGATCATGAGGAAGGACAATTATGTGGATATATTTAAGCAACTTCTCAAGACATCAGTTAAAGCTTGGTCGCAAATGGATCTTCCAAATGGACAATGACCCCAAGCATACTTCCAAAGTTGTGGCAAAATGGCTTAAGGACAACAAATTCAAAGTATTGGTGTGGCCATCACAAAGCCCTGACCTCAATCCTATTGAAAATCTAATCTAATGTATTTATATAGCCCTTTTTACATCAGCTGATATCTCAAAGTGCTCTACAGAAACCCATCCTAAATCCCCAAACAGCAAGCAATGCAGGTGTAGAAGCACGGTGGCTGGGAAAAACTCCCTAGAAAGGCCTAGGAAGAAACCTAGAGAGGAACCAGTCTATGAGGGGTGGCCAGTCCTCTTCTGGCTGTGCCGGGTGGAGATTATAGCAGAACATGGCCAAGATGTTCAAATGTTCATAAATGACCAGCATGGTCAAATAATAATAATCACAGTAGTTGTCGAGGGTGCAACAGGAGTAAATGTCAGTTGACTTTTCATAGCTGATCATTGAGAGTTTCTCTACCGCTCCTGCTGTCTCTAGAGAGTTGAAAACAGCAGGTCTGGGACAGATAGCACGTCCGGTGAATATGTCAGGGTTCCATAGCCGCAGGCAGAACAGTTGGAACTGGAGCTGCAGCACGGCCAGGTGGACTGGGGACAACAAGAAGTCATGCCAGGTAGTCCTGAGGCATGGTCGTAGGGCTCAGGTCCTCAGTGAGAGAGAATGAAAGAAAGAGAGAATTAGAGAGAGCATACTTAAATTCACACAGGACACCGGATAAGACAGGAGAAATACTTCAGATATAACAGACTGACCCTAGCCCCCCCGACACAAACTACTGCAGCATAAATATTGTGTGAAAAAAATGTGTGAGCAAGGAGACCGACAAACCTGACTGTTACACCAGCCCTGTCAGGAGGAACGTGCCAAAATTCATCCAACTTATTGTGGGAAGCTGGTGGAAGGCTATCTGAGTCGTTTGACCGAAGTTAAACAATTTAAAGGTAATGCTACCAAGTACTAATTGAGTGTATGTAATCTTCTGAGGGTGATGAAATAAATAAAAGCTGAAATAAATCATTCTCTCTCCTATTATTCTGACATTTCACATTCTTAAAATAAACTGGTGATCCTAACTGACCTAAGACAGGACATTTTTACTAGGATTAAATGTCAGGAATTGTGAAACTGAGTTTAAATGTATTTGGCTAAGCTGTATGTAAACCTCCGACTTCAACTGTATCTGGATTTTGCCTATTGGATAGGATTAAATGCATAGAAATCAAATTAGTAGAACGGGAGTGATTTGTCTGTACTATTAATTATATTTCTATGCATTTATTCCTAACTGATAGGCGAAATCCAGATAACTAAAAAAAACAACAACTGGGTCCTGATGATAGAAGCTGTTTCTCACTCTCTCGGTCCCGGTTCTGATGCACCTGTACCATCCTTGTCTGTTCGATGGCAACAACCGGGGCTCTGGTGGCCTTCCTTTGACAACGGGTGCTGTAAATGTCCTGGAGGGTAAGCAGCGTGCCCCCGGTGATAAATTGGGCTGACTGCACCACCCTCTGGAGAGCCATGGAGTTGCCTGACAGAATGCTCTCAATGGTGCATCTGTCGAAGTTTGAGGGTTATGCCAAATTACTTCAGCCGCCTGAGGTTGAAGAAGCGCTGTTGTGCCTTCTTCACCATAGTGTCGGTGTGGTGGGACAATTTCAGGTCCTCAGTGATGTGATGTGGTCACAGTCTTCAGCTCCAATATGTTGTCCTTATAGAATACTCCACGGTGTCTGAAACATGATGTCCGCTTGCATTTTTAGCAACATTACACTGGTGATACATGGCCCTGGTTCAGAATGACCCTAATCATCCCTCACAATGAGCAGAGATTACGCAAAAATAATATATAATCCAGCTAAATTGTCTGATGCCTGTATTCTGTGCACTCCCTATAACCTGGTCCACAACATAAGGCTAGATGTTTAGGTATAACAAAGCCTAAACATCTAATATCTCATTGTTTTTGTGATGCTTTCATAACACAGTCCTTGTGATGCCGAATGATTTCACTTACTGTACAATAACCATTTAGCTACATATTGTCCTCGAGCTAGGACTGAGAGACAGGATTTACTGTCTGGATTTACCGCGCATGTTGATTACTCATCCTCATAGAATGACAGTGTAGACAACATCCTTCATGTGTTCTGGGCCTGTTTTCATTAAGCGTCTCGGAGTAGGCGTGTGGATCCAGGATCAGGTCCCGCCTGTCCATTCAATATCATTTAAAAGGAAAAACTGATCCTAAAACAGCACTCTGAGATGCTTTGTGAATACAGGCCCTGATGTCGAGCAGAAATGTGCTGCTGAAGGATGCAGTGTAGTTGGATGTGTTGAGAGCCCTGGGGTCTGGCTAATGCGTGTTAATGTTTTATGAGGAAACCATGGTGTTGTATCATTAGTTTTGCTCAGATTATTCCAGCCCATTCCAACATGGACTTCCTCTATCCTCTAAACTTGGCTGCTGTGTGTCTGCTGAGTGAGCAGGTATTGTAGCACTACTCGTCAAGTTAAATGGATACTTGACAGGATTCCAGAGACTAGTAGGCTGAGTGATACTTTCTGGATGCGCATGTAAGGAATGTTAGCAATGCTCCATCCAACTTTTCCAAGCCTGAAGCTTTAAAGGTGGATATCGTGTTGTAAACAGGTGGATATGGTGCTGCAAGTCAGAGCTATCTAATGTGTTGGCAGCTGAGCTGCATACAACCTTGGCTCCCTTTCCTCCCATGGAGCTTGAGATAGTGACAATAAAGTCCATCTCAGCTCAAAGCTGTTACTTGAAAGCATTAATTCAAAAGGACACTTTCTTCTTGTGTCTCGTCTAGAACGTTGATGTATGCTAATTGCTTTAGACACCTGGTAATGTAGTGAGGGAGGAGATCTTCATAGGTTAATTTGAGGGTGACCAAGAAGAATTTGAGGGTTCCATTGGTCACTGGTTAAAATAGTTCATTTGAATAATCTACGTTTCCCCTGATCAGTCGGTTTATAGCTTGTTTTCATTTACCAAGCAACAATTCAAATCACAATGGGGCCAATAGAAAACATGTAGGTAAACACATACAGTGCAGTTGGAAAGTTCAGACCCCTTCCCTTTTTCCACATTTTGTTACGTTACAGCCTCAAAATCAAGTTTTTTGAAATTGTTGAAATGTATATAAAAAAAAAAAAAACGGATACCTTATACATAAGTATTCAAACCCTTTGCTATGAGACTTGAAATTGGGCACAGATGCATCCTCTTTCCATTGATCATCTTTGAAATGTTTCTGCAACTTGATTGGAGTCCACCTGTGGTAAATTAAATTGATTGAACATGATTTGGAGAGGCACACACCTGTCTATATATGGTCCCACAGTTGACAGCGCATGTCAGAGCAAAAACCATGTCACGAGCGAAGGAATTGTCTTTAGAGCTCTGAGACAGGATTATGTCAAGGCACAGATTTGGGGAAGGGTACCAAAACATTTCTGCAGCATTGAAGGTCCTCAAGAACACAGTGGCCTTCATCATTCTTAAATGGAAGAAGTTTGGAACCACCAAGACTCGGCCAAACTGAGAAATCAGGGGAGAAGGTCCTTGGTCAGGGAGGTGACCAAGAATCTGATGGTCACTCTGACAGTGCTCCAGAGTTCCTCTGTGGAGATGAGAAAACTTTCCAGAAGGACAACCATCTCAGCAGCACTCCACCAATCAGGCCTTTATGGTAGAGTGGCCAGTAAAAGGCATATGACAGCCCTCTTGGAGTTTGCCAAAAAGGCACCTAAAGGACTCTGACCATGAGAAACAAAATTCTCTGGTCTGATGAAACCAAGATTGAACTTGGCCTGAAGATTGAACTTGGAGGCCTCCCGGGTGGAGCAGTGGTTAAGGGTGCTGTACTGCAGCGCCAGCTGTGCCATCAGAGTCCCTGGGTTCGCGCCCAGGCTCTGTCGTAACCGTGCGTGGGGAGATGCACAATTGGCCTAGCGTCGTCTGGGTTAGGGAGGGATTGGTCGGTAGGGATCTCCTTGTCTCATCGCGCACCAGCGACTCCTGTGGTGGGCTGGGCGCAGTGCGCGCTAGCCAAGGTTGCCAGGTGCACGGTGTAGCACGGCTGGCTTCCGGGTTGGATGCGCGCTGTGTTAAGAAGCAGTACGGCTGGTTGGGTTGTGTATCGGAGGACGCATGACATTCAACCTTCGTCTCTCCCGAGCCCGTACGGGAGTTGTAGCAATGAGACAAGATAGTAGCTACTACAACAATTGGATACCACAAAATTGGGGAGAAAAAGGGCTAAAAAAATTTTACAAAAAAATAAAATAATTAAAAGATTGAATGACAAACGTCACATCTGGAGGAAACCTGGCACCAT
Source organism: Oncorhynchus mykiss (assembly GCF_057628025.1). Taxonomy (NCBI): domain Eukaryota; kingdom Metazoa; phylum Chordata; class Actinopteri; order Salmoniformes; family Salmonidae; genus Oncorhynchus; species Oncorhynchus mykiss. The sequence goes on along the minus strand of NC_143031.1, from coordinate 34,167,318 downwards.
CCCTACAGTGGATGGTGGTGGTGCAGCATCATGCTATGGGGATGTTTTTCAACGACAAGGACTGGGAGACTAGTCAGGATCGAGGGAAAGATGAACGGCGCAAAGTACAGAGAGATCCTTGATGAAAACCTGCTCCAGAGCGCTCAGAACCTTAGACTGGGGTGGAGGTTCACATTCCAACAGGACAGCGACCCTAAGCCAGAGCCCAGACTTGAACCTATAGAACATCGCTGACCTGAAAATAGCTGTGCAGCCACGCTCCCCATGCAACCTGACAGAGATTGAGAGGATCTGCAGAGAAGAATTGGAGAAACTCCCCAAATACAGGTGTACCAAGCTTATAGCGTCATACCCAAGAAGACTTGAGGCTGTAATCGCTGCTAATGGTGCTTCAACAAAGTACTCAGTAAAGAATCTGAAAACGTATGTAAATGTGATATACGTTTTTTTATTTGTAATAAATGCACAAACATGTTTTTTAATCTGTTTTTGCTTTGTCATTATTGGGTATTGTGTGTAGATTGTTTGAGGGGTAAAAATTATTTAATCAATTTTAGAATAAGGCTGTAACGTAGCAAAATGTGAAAAAGTTCAAGGGGTCTGAATACTTTCCGAATGCATTGTAGATAAGCTTAGGTGAGCACACAACACTTAGGTGGATACTATTTCAGTGTTCATGTATAGTACCAAATCACAATGGGGGCTAGACAGCAGAAAACCCACTAAGCTTGAGTGAACGTGTCTGGCTACACAACCGAACTATAGCTGTTATGGTCCAGTGTCTGAGTCACCCAGTGACACTGTCTCAGCAGCTGGTTCCATCCTTCCAGCACCATGCTTCCCTTCTGCTCCCACCTCTTTCCTATCCCTTTGACCTCCTGAGTCCCTTCCCCTGCACTTCCCACCACACTGGGGTTGCTGAGGCTTTGTAACGTGTTGGTTGGGGCTGAGTTGCCGACATTGTCGTCTGTGGCCTAGTTCGCCTAGCGTCGCCTCCTCTCCTCCTTGTTGAATAGTTAATAGACACTCAGTGCCGTGTGGAGCCCCTCTGGAGAGACCAAGCTCACAGAAACCCCCAAAATAGCCCTAGAAATGGCTACAAGGATATATCATTTATTTATTTGGCTAATTCAACCCCCCAATACTACCACGGCATCCTTTGATCACATCACTGTGGGATGTGAGAGCGTGCTTTATATAAATTATATTAATGCTTGAACATACAGGACATGTCTTTATCATCGAAGAGTAAGTGATGATCTGATCTATGTTTAGACTATAGCAGAGATCTGACTCAGTTTAATCATGAGAGATGAGATTAATACATTAACTAAAGATGCAGTCCGGGATCTTAAGGCAGCCTCACCAAAAGTTTTGGTTCTGACTAGTTCTGACATTTAGAACGACTTAAAGATCAGTGCCAGAAGATCTGAGGGAACGACTGGGCACATACCTTAAAAGCCTATCAGACATGTGTTCGGGTACCAGGCCATGTAGTGGTTTAAAAATCAACAAAGCAATTTTTTAAATAAACTCTCAAACTAAAATGCAATGAGTAGTGGACACAGGTTGGCGTGACTTTGGGTGGCAATGCCAGGCAGGCATACAGGCTGAAGAGTCAGGCTGAAGGGCTGTGGAGTGCTGAGTGCAGACCTCTGGATGGCACCAGGTTAAACGCACTGCGCTGTTGTGTGTGCCAAGCTTTACATGGGGATATAGGACCAGACTGGGCTAGGCATGCCCAGGGGGATTACTGACACACCAGAACCACAGCTCTTTCTTTATGCTGTGTTATCTACCAGCTGTGAGAGCTGTGTGCTTACTATAGCCTATGACTAAACCATGTAAGGAAAAACAAGCCTTATGTGCTGAAAACATCATTACTACTATCACCATCATCACCGTCGTCCCATTAGTTAATCTCCCTCTCCAGCTCCAACATATGGGGCTGGGAGCAGGCAAACATCTTGTCTTCTCTGGGGGGAGCGTGACGTGACAAGCAGCCCCTCAGTCCAAGCTGTGCCCATGATGCCTGTCAGCTGGGAATTGACTGAACTGAATGAATGCCATGGACTCATTATCTTTTCACTTCCTGCAGTTACTGTGCCCACTCACAGTTTAACTGGCCATGTTACAGCCTGAGTATCAGTGAAAGACTCTATGCGTTGGACTCAGTGGACTATGGCTGCTGTTGTTGTTCATCTTTCTTCTATGTCCTACTCCTAATGAGTGGCATTTCTGGAAATGGCTGTGCTGTGCTGCTTGGTGGCCCAGAAGGAGAATCTGTTGTTTTGGTTGTTTTTAAAATATTTTTAATCTGCCCCCTCACCCCTACTCTGCTCCGCTACCTTTCAGGGATGCTGAGTGTTGATATTTAATATTTTTAGGACCACATAGGGAAAGAAAAGGGCTGTGTGCTTACAACTGAATGTATTCATATACCAAGTTTATGCGACAGGGAAAAGTGTAGAGTAGATACAGTAAAACATGCTCTAACTATTTATCCTTTTCTACCCCTTCTTTTAACCTTTATTTGTCCTCTCATTTTAATGTGCAAAAGGTGTCGCAGTGTAAAAGCTTTGTTAGACTGGCTCTTGGTGCTGTATTCCTAAGTGTTTCACCGTAGCACCTTTCATTCATTAATCTGACGGGGGATCCTCCAGTCATGACTCTCTGTGTCCTAGGCTTTCATGTCATGAACATCTCTATCAGTGAAGATGAGATGAGGTGGAGACAAGGTCATTCTTTATGATAGGTAGGTTAATGCAGTTAAACACAGTGGAGGTGAGAGGAGGGAGGGTGGAGGAGTAGAGGGACAAAAGAGGAGGAGAGGAGAGCAGATAGGAGACGAAGAGCAGTGGAGGGTGTGTGTGTGTGGATGCTGGGTCTACCAGGGACAGGGTTTCAGGTGCTAGTCTCTCCTCAGTACCAAACTGCCAGTGCATGCATTTTAATTTAAGCCCTCCCCCATGAGACAAAATGCTAATAGCACTCAAATGTTTGTAAGGATCGTGTCAATGTCTCCTCTTGTATTGTGCTGAGACTCTTGCCAGTCACAAATTAATTTGTGTGGTTATTTGATTATTGGCTAGAAAATGCAAAAGCTGCTATTTTGCACGATTTTCACACAAAAAGAAAAGGCAGTTTGTCTTACCAAACCCTGAAGAACCAAACATTCAGGATCCCCTGCTTTCTCTCCACTTTGATGGAACATGTCACAAAACGTTTTCCTGCTTACAAGTTCAGGCTGCCAGTCTCTTTTCTCATGCCTCCTTTATTGATGGACTAATGATGCCAATTCACAGAGGTACAACAAAGAAACAAACACAAAAGAGCCCAACTGACCAGGTTGTTATGTTAAATGGGAATTTACCCTGGTTCTGCCACGGCATATAGTCAATACTATATTAACATTACATTTTTATCATAAACATCAGAATTATCCAAACCACAAGTTAGAACTCGCACATTTTAATTTCACTGCTAGAATCGGGATGTTTCACCTCCCTGTGTATTCGTCTGCTCATAGTGAACAGCAAAGTCTGGCATTCATAGTGTCAGAGTTCTTTACTTAGAACGACCAACACATAGTAATCTCTGAACTTCTCTAGAGAATTTTTTTTTGAAAAGGTTTGTTTTCTTCTGTAATTTTTGTCATCTTGTCCATGTGGTGTTCTGTTCCTGGCTTGGGCTAATTACAAACATGCGCAAAAATGTGTTACCTTTCACCGTTCTACCTACCAGAGATTCACCCCAACTCTGCTGGTGGCTTGGGCTATCAAGAATGATGCAGTGACCAAAGATTAGAGGGATTTTCAGGCTGAACTGATGGGCAATCCATTTCGTGATGCGATACCATCGATTTGTTTCCTTCACAACAAAACAGAAGATTAGAGGTAACCTAACGTTAGCTAGCTTGCACATCAGCACATGGAAACCATGTGTTTGATGTATTTGATACAATTCCACTCCAGCCATTACCACAAGCCCGTCCTCCTCAATTAAGGTGCCACCAACCTCCTGTGGTAGAACAGGGGTCTCTAACCCGGTTCCTGGAGAGCTACCCTCTTGTAGGTTTTCGCTCCAATCGCAGTTGTAACTAACCTGGTTCAGTTTATTATCCAGCTAATAATTAGAATCAGGTGTGCTAGATTAGGGTTGGAGTGAACCTACAGGAACAGGGTTGGAGAGCCCTGATTTATAACCACCATAAAATAAATATGGATATTTCCTATCAATCTTTGAAAATTGTCTGCCTTTATGGATACACTGAATATATTTATATAAGCTGTACAGGGCTCTGTAGCATCAAACAGATGCTAGACATTCAGATAGCCAAAGAATGTTTGTTTATTTGTAAAATTCTAAAATACAGGGAAGTGTACACTATTTAATGCTAACTCAAGAGAACTTGAGTTAGCATTAAAAATGTTATATGGTAAAAGTAGCATACCATTTTTTGGGGATGAACAGTGTAGTTCAGTGTCTGAGTGTGTCTCTGGTGTAGAGACACACAAGTGCTGAGAACTGAAGCTACATATTGTTACACCAGATAATGTGATTTACCCAAAGATTTTTGCCAACATCTTGTCTATTTCAAGTCTTCTCTCATTGATTGAGACAGGTCGGTGTCCAACCCAAAGTGCTGCATGTCATGATGACAGATACCTGTCTCGATCAATGAGTGAGAAGACTTCAAATAGACACAATGGCGGCACATATATTGTTGGATAACTTTATGAACCAAAAAAGGTTTTATTTTAATAATGGAGCTTTTTCTAAATTCAAACGGACCCCCTGCAACTGGACACAGACATTTTATGAGACTCCTGTTTCCCTGAATCGAGGACGAAGAAGGCATCACTAAGGTTGGTCAAATTCTCTGTGTTACACCAAACAGTACCTATCCTGTAACTGCCAGTAATGGATACGTTAAATATGGTTAAATGACATTATCTGGTGTAACAATCTGTTGCTAAAATAACTGGTGATCCGCAGATGATGGGAGAGGTGGTCATTATGAAATGGCCATTCCAAAGAAACATACAGTAAATTCAAGGAATATTTGTATATCTGTGGGGGGAGTGTTGTCATGATCAAACTGCCATTCAGCGCCTCATGAGTCATCTGCTTGAAATCGAGCATAATGTATAATCCTTCGAGAGGGATACAGTTCTGCTACAATGACACACGCAAGCAATGGAATTCTGTTTTTGTATCTAGAATCCACTCCAGGAAGAAGCCCAGGCACTTTGTATTTTCTGTAAGACAATAAACAATGATACTCTATTGTACAGTTTGGAAAACAGTTGAACTGTGCCAGCATAACATCAACATTAGGGTAGACTAGATGAACATGCATGCATATGCACAGGCACAGAGATTACATTCACAGTATCTAGCCTGAAAGAATGAAATATGACATTCAAACTTTGCACAGTGACCAGACTGTACAAATGGTTTGCAGGTAGGCAGACAATATTGACCTGCAGCCATGTCTATCAGACATGCTTAGGCAAATATTTCTTATTGTAAAACCAGTTTCAGAGATTTACAACAGTAAATGGTTGTATTATTGTTTATCCTTACTGTTTGCTAGTTAACTTAGCTAGCTATCTTGCATCATGCCTAACGTTTTGTGAGATTAAAGGGGAAAACACTCAGTTCTGCCTCCAGGACAAGACCTGCGAGGGGAAAAAAACAGGGAAAAGAAGTCAGAGGGTGTATGAGGATGTATTTTGTTGTGTGCCCACTTAAAGGGATTGTAGTGGTTCCTGGTACAGAATCCAGTATTTACCCCTACAGTAGTAGAGTGGCTCAGATAGGGACTGCGCCCCACATGTAACCCTATTTATTCTGGACAACAGAGTGACACTCATCACTTCATCTGACAGCGGCCCACACTTCGTTGCGCCTGTGTTTGGTATAATGAAATGGTAATGTGTGGAAAGCCGCCACAACACAATGAGTATGTGATCCATAATTATGTACTACATAGAATACATAATGAGGATTTGAATGGTTTGTTGATGATGTTGCTGGCAGGACTTTGACAAAAGCTGGCATGAGTGAGGGAACAATAATCATCAAGGAGCTAAGCCGAAGTGAAAGAAGAGAATGTGAAAATCAAGGGGCCGTGACAAATGTTTCATTTGAAATTCAGTCATGGCATCTAAATGCACATTTTTTAAGAATATATTTTTTTACACTTATTAGGCGCTGTTTAACAAAAATAGAGCTGAAAGAGAGAGAGATAAGAGCCTCACTGGAGATAAATAAATATAGAAGAAAGAGGAATAATGTGGGGAAAATGTGCCAGTCTGTTCAGAGTAATCCTCCTGAACATTATGACCAGCCTGGTTATGTAAGTTCTAACCGTATCCAGGCAGATAGAGGGGGAGGAGGGAGGGAGGGATGGGAGGGATGGGAGGGAGGGAGGGGGAAGGATGGGAGGGAGGGAGGGAGGGATGGGAGGGAGGGAGGGAGTAGAGATTGGGGCATGCTCAAAGAGCTGATGCAATCCTGAATCCGGGATTCACCTCAAACTGATGTAGAGTAAGAGAAACCATCCTTTATTGTTTTCATCACAGCCGCTCCCTATAACATCTGTTGGCCGCTGGTTGCGTGTGATTAAAGAGAAAACAAACAAACTATTACAGGGTCAGCAATGACAATGAGCAACAACAGGATTAAAGCAGATTAGATAGCGATGACTGTTTCTTGATTAACCTCTGTAACCACTCTATACATGTTGAGCAGCTCTACTGTAAATCACAACAGCACAGTGGAAAAAGCAATAAAAGCATCCTCCCCTCTCCAGTTGTGAAATGTGACTGACCGGCTCGATTCGGTCTTGTGTAGCAAAACTTGAAATTGTGTTTTTTACATTGGATAAAAGTACAGACTCAGAGCTAGAAAATGATATACAGTTGAAGTCAGAAGTTACATACACCTTAGCCAAATACATTTAAACTCAGTTTTTCATAATTCCTGACATTTAATCCTAGTAAAAATCAGCTAGGATCACCACTTTATTTTATGAATGTGAAATGTCAAGAATATTTGAAGAGAGAATGATTTATTTCAGCATTTATTTCTTTCATCACATTCCCAGTGGGTCAGAAGGTTACATACACTCAATTAGTATTTGGTAGCATTGCCTTTAAATGGTTTAACTTGGGTCAAAGGTTTCAGGTAGCCTTCCACAAGCTTCCCACAATAAGTTGGGTGAATTTTGGCCCGTTCTTCCTGACAGAGCTGGTGTAACTGAGTCAGGTTTGAAGGCCTCATTGCTCGCACACCCTTTTTCAGTTCTACCCACACATTTTTTATAGGACTGAGGTCAGGGCTTTGTGAATGCCACTCCAATAACTTGACTTTGTTATGCTTTTTGCCACAACTTTGGAAGTACGCTTGGGGTCATTGTCCATTTGGAAGACCCATTTGCGACCAAGCTTTAACTTCCTGACTGATGTCTTGAGATGTTGCTTCAATACATCCACATATTTTCCCCTCCTCATGATGCCATCTATTTTGTGAAGTGCACCAGTCCCTCCTGCAGCAAAGCACCCCCACAACATGATGCTGCCACCCCCGTGCTTCACGGTTGGGATGGTGTTCTTCGGCTTGCAAGCCTCCCCCTTTTTCCTCCAAACATAACGATGATCATTATGGCCAAACAGTTCTATTTTTGTTTCATCAGACCAGAGGGGATTTCTCCTAAATGTACCATCTTTGTCCCCATGTGCAGTTGCAAACCGTAGTCTGGCTTTTTTTATGGCTGTTTTGGAGTAGTGGCTTCTTCCTTGCTGAGCAGCCTTTCAGGTTATGTCGATATAGGACTCGTTTTACTGTTAATATAGATACCTTTGTACCTGTTTCCTCCAGCATCTTCACAAGGTCCTTTGCTGTTGTTCTGGGATTGATTTGCAGTTCTCGCACCAAAGTACGTTCATCTGTAGGAGACAGAACGCGTCTCCTTCCTGAGCGGTAGGACGGCTGCGTGGTCCCATGGTGTTTATACTTGCGTACTGTTGTTTGTACAGATGAACGTGGTACCTTCAGGCATTTGGATTTTGCTCCCAAGGATGAACCAGACTTGTGGATCTCTACAATTTTGTTTTTGGGTCTTGGCTGATTTCTTTAGATTTTCCCATGATGTCAAGCAAAGAAGCACTGAGTTTGAAGGTAGGCCTTGAAATACATCGACAGGTACACCTCCAATTGACTCAAATAATGTCAATTAGCCTATCAGAAGCTTCTAAAGCCATGGCATAATTTTCTGGAATTTTCCAAGCTGTTTAGAGGCACATTCAACTTGGTGTATGTAAACTTCTGACCCACTGGAATTGTGATTAAGTGAAATCTGTCTGTTGTTAGCAATTGTTGGAAAAATGACTTGTGTAATGCACAAAGAAGATGTCCTAACCGACTTGCCAAAAGTATAGTTTGTTAACAAGAAATTTGTGGAGTGGTTGAAAAACAAGTTTTAATGACTCCAACCTATGTGTATGTAAACTTCCACCTTCAACTGTATCATACACTACAGTTGAGGAGACAATGGGAAAGTAATTCTGCTTTGAAAGTTGATAAATTTGCTACCCCGCTTTTGAGAAAATGGCCCTTGAATGATTTGCCACACCTACTGGAGAGCTCTTCTTTGGCTACACCCATTTATCATGGTTCATATCCACTTAAGCCATAGCCCCACCCATCTCTTTAATGATTCACATGTGAGGTCATGTGCTAAACAGTGAGTACTGTAGTGTACTAAACAACCAAAGATTAAGACTAAAGGCTGGTTTATACTACGTCTATCGACATATCTGTAGACAGTTGTTGCAGTGACATCATGAACATTCTATTGTCGTATTTATACTTTATGAAAAAGTATAAATATAAAAATCAGCAGCTTGTTGGTCCAAAGTAGCATAACTGGTCTACCAATAAACCCATCCGTTTCAAAACGAATTTAGACATTTTTCAATCTAGCAAAGCAACTTTCTAAACAATGTTTTGGGTAAATGCTAGCTTGTTAGCTAGCTAGCTAACGTTAAGTTAGTTGGCTAGCCAGTTCAAATAATTACCATATCATATAGCTGACAACGTCTTAACTTCAGCTAATTTGTATTCATTATTACCGGAAAATAAACTCACAACAAGAACCTTATTTACAATTGATTGGCGAGCTAATTGGTTCTGCGTGTGACTAAATAAAGGCAGGGCATTCTACTGGAGAACTTGGACAGTGTCTCGTTGGCCTAACGTCATATCCTAATTTGACTTTGGTGTTGTTCTTCACATTACCGTCTCTGGTAAACACACACTATATTAAATAAAATCAAAGTTTATTTGTCACATGCACAGGATACAGAAGGTGTAAACGGTACAGTGAAATGATTACTTGCATAGTGGAGTCTTTTGTTTAGACATGTAGCTAGCTAAACAATGAACCATAATCCCAACTCATAACGTTACTACCCTGCATGAATCTACATGTAGTTAAAACTAACCAACTAGGTTCAATGTTAGCTAGCTAGATAACATTAGGCTATACATAGGAATGCAAATGCACTGGGCATTCCACTGATTTCAAAACTCGGTCCTCCAGAAAGTGCAGAGCCTTAGCGAGTTTTGAAATCAGTGGACTCCCTTAGCATTTGCAATCAAATGTCTGAATTTTCTCCGTAGCTATCATACTCTGCTTCCACTGGGCATTCCACTGATTTCAAAACTCGGTCCTCCAGAAAGTGGAGAGCCTGAGCAACATTTTTGCAGTTATTCGCGATATCTTTCAAAACTGAGCAGCTCATGTTACAGACAGGAAGAGACTATAAGATAGAAAAGTGGAGAGAGAAAGAGGGGGAGAGGAAAACAGAGGTAGAAATGGAGTGAGGGGGAAAGGACAAGAGATTGAGAGAGTAGGGGGGTGTTAGTAGCATCACCATAGGGTGGTAGTAGCCTATGGTGAGCCACAGTATCATTCTCAGAACATGTGACAGAATATAACACAGACAGATGAGACCCAACAAGGAAGCTATCTCAACACCCCAGTGAATCTTTGTGATTTTTTTCCCCACACTAACAGTGAGACAGATGGCAAAGCCTCGAAATGAGTTTTCCTTCCTCTGGCTTCTATACGAGAACTGAGGACATTTTTGTTGTTTTCTCTTCTCAGCAGCCTGCCTAACATCAAAGCTGAGCTGCTGTGTTTGAAATTCATTGAAAGCCATGGATTAATAATTCAGGTAGTGATGTGCAGGATGGGGAGGGTGTTCCTCCACAGAGCAGAAGTATCTGCTGCTCAGCTGCTACTGTAGAACACACTCTTTCTCATATACGGTAGTTGAAGCTCACACATGTATGCATGTATGTGTTTAATTCCCACTTTTGAACCAGCTACCTTCTGGCTACTGGTCTACTTCAAAGTTTTGCCCTTGATGTAAAATATTGAAGGAGGAATATTGATCACTTTCTTTATCTTTCTTTGCAGAGACCAGGATCTGGAGCCATGAGTGGAAACAGCAAACCTTCTGGACAAGGTAGGTAAAGGATTTATATAGGACAAATATTACAAAATACACAACATACTGTACAACCATACATCACGTAGACCTACTGTACTGTATAACTACTGTCCTGCTTTCAAAAATTGTCTTGTGAAATTCATGACTGAAAACTCCATCCATGTTGGTACATATGAAAACATAGAGTGAGAGTCATAGAACACATTGAGTGAGAGTCCACCGTCTCCACTTCTACTCATGGAGAACTTAATGTCCAAAAACTGAGAAGCAGAGATGTCTCAGAACTTGACAGATAATGTCTTGACTAGATCTCTTTTGTGTTTTTTAATGAAAGAAAAGACGCCATGATTAAATAATAAATAGTCTTTTGATCTACCTTGGGCACATTCAAGCCTGGGATTCACAGAAATAATTACTTTCAAAACTAGGGCATGGTATTGTTGTCATGATAATGTCATTCAAATCCCTGGAGTTAGAGACAGCACAATTAGGCTTGCAGGATACTTGTTAGGATACTCTGATATCCAGAAATGACATTAAATGTAGAATTCAGCTATCCGGGTAAAGCAAATGTGACTAGATGAGAAATTGAATTGAAAGTCACACTTCAAATAGATTTTGGACCAAATAACTTAAATTTTTCTCATTACCTCTGAAGTTTAAGTTTACAATAATGTAGATTAGATAAATGTGATTATTTTAGTCATATATATTATATATAACTTTCTGATAGGAGTATAGGGTTGAAAAACTCCAAAGAAATGTATAAACTGTATGTGAAGTCCCATACATACTATCCATCAGCTGTGCCAAAAGTGTCTTTAATGATTGAATAATCTATCCAGTTACCATAGTTGTAGTCGATTGAATGTGTGACTTTGATTGAGTACATTTATTAGGCATTTGTCAAGTTCTACTTTCTTTGCTTTAACTGTTTAAATGTTTTAGTAACCTGAGCAACTAGAATTGTCCCACTATGGTCATATTTCAATGCCTACATTTCAGTTGAGAGAACACATTTACCATAGGGAATTACATTGACTATGTTTTATTGTAGTCCAATGCAAGTTACATCAAACTTGATGGATTATATACGTGGTAGTGAGGATTTCATGTAGTCTGGATTGCAGCTATACCCCTCTATATTGAATGATCTCCCCTAGGTGTTCTGAGACTAGACCTTCATCAATCATTGTCCCAGTGTCCCTGAGCAGCATGCATCTCAGTCACCAGCTCCAACCAGTGGCATCAGTTCAGCTAAACCTAGGGTATGGCAAAGTGGGGTGTGAATTCCAAGGATTGAAGCTCATTTACTGCATTTCTACACAAGTCAAACAAAACAGCGAAAACAAACAAGAAAAAAAAATAGCAATAATGACTCCAGCCATCAATTTTCATAGCAATATTAGGTTTAAAAGTGTGTGGAACAGCATATACAATGTCAACCACTACTTATCTTCATCATAAATTGACTCATTTACTTGTGTAATAGTGCATACACTGGAGCGTGAAATGGATGCATAATACACGCTATCAAGTCACAACAGGGACGACTTCAAATGCCGACATCCATTTTAGGCTATATGACTGGAGACATAAGCAACATCTTTTTTAATATGATACAAATTAGAAGCCTACGCTGCTGACACTGACAACCCACTGGGCACACACTGGTTGAATCAACGTAATTTCAAGGAAATTACGTTGAACCAACATGGAATAGTCGTTGACTTGACGTCTGTGCCCAGTGGGAAACAAATCAGTAAAAATGAATTACGAAAAGGCGAGACACAAATTGTACAATATGACATCCATCATTATTTTTGTTTAACTAGGCAAGTCAGTTAAGAACAAATTATTATTTACAATGACTGCCTACCCCGGCCAAACCTGGGCCAATTGTGGAGGGAGTCCATCTAGCCTGGAGGAGGAAATTATTGTCACCCCAAAAAACTTTCCAGTGGTACTGATCCAAGGACGCGCACTCACTGGGGATATGGCCGATGCGCTCCGCTGGTGACGAGGAGGAACGCTGCCATTCATTGTAGCCATTGGCGCTCTGTAGAGTTGCTGTTTTCTCGTGTCAATTAACTTGTGACATTCTTGAACTACTAATTTTACTAATAAAGTCAGCTTTAATAAACAAATATGATAGTCAATTTAAAAAAAGGTTAAGGGTACAAGACTGTGTACATATCTGGCTGTGTTGGCAATATCACTACATATCCCATCGAGCCAAGCGGGGAGAGGTCACATTTCCAAGACCAGTCAGAAGCTTCCATTGTTAAGTAGCAATGATATCCTTCGCCACCGTTGTGTTACGACGTGACAGATAGCTCAAACCAGTCATGACTATTCAACAAATCAATCAATCATTTTCTGTTTTCTTTCCAGTGAATTTCTTAGTTACATTCATGTAACATGAAACAAAGATAAATATTTAAGGAGAGCGAATCGATATATACAATCCTGAAATCAGCTGTAACTGTCAATAGTAAAACAACGCTTAAAACAATGTTTGTGTGAACCTGAATCCATAAAATGAATGGTGAGGTCTATTTCAGACACGGAAGACTCCTCCTCCTCACCACTCTATAAGATAGGCTACTGTTCGCTCAATTGGGAGTTGAGAATTTTGATAACTAGAGACAGATTAGAGTCGTTTGTCTTCTCTTTTCACCAATAGCCATTTGCTTTCTAAACTATGCTTTTCCTACAATTGTATGTTGAAATATTGGATAGGCATATTTAACTGCTTTTCACTGACCGCTGCAACTCAACAATCTGCAATTTGGTAGGTGATTTTCCTTGCTCACTGGGGAAAAAACTGCCTCTCCAAATTCACTCCATTCATTAAAATCACAATTTAACCAACACCCATATATTGTGACTGCCTGGACCTCCCATTTGCTTTTGAAGTATTGAAACCAAATGAAAAGTATTATAATAAACATGAAAAGGTGAATGTAAGAAGCGCACATCTTTTCAAATAGGCTACATGTCATATTAAACAGCATATAAACACACTAAATAGGTCAGGAGCCAGACAGGGATACATTTATTTCCATTACATTATTTTTGTCTTCGAAGGTCATCAAGAAATTCCATCTAAACCTAAATGTATGTTGTCCACTTTGTATGCGTTCACATTTTGTATGTTGGTACATTCACAACTATGTTCAATGTCAAGTGCATATGGCATGTGTGATGTCTTGTAAAGGAATGGATCTTTCGGTATAAAAAACACATAGTAGATGCATGTGAATGGAGAATGACATACAGATGTGGGCTCTTAATTCGATCACACTTTTGTTGCTGAGTATTTTCCTGTGCCGCAGGAAATACAGATGAGCTTCATGATATGCATAGATTCACTGAAAACCACACGGTTATAGTAACAGTTTTGCACTTTTCATGTAGCCTAATTTTGGCCAGCTATTAGCTTAACCACCGATCAAGCAATATTATGGACTAAATGTTCAAATCATGTTGCTGCAGATTATTTTGCTGCTACAATACTGGTTAAATTAAAATCCTCTACCAGTATACCATTTTTCTTGCATTACTATTATTCATTTTTTTAATTACCTGTAAACTATTGCATCCTTCTGAAATTGAACCCACTATTGCTTGTTAGGTCACACAGTCACATCACAAATCCAATTCTGTATCTAGCATGGGGACTGACCTGAACCCACTTCGTCTTTGCTGGCATTTTGGGTACGATTATCTGTTTATTAAAGAAACGTTTATCATTACCTTTGTAAGTAAATTAACTATTTTATATTCTGATGTATACTCATTTGTCACGATCGTTGGAATAAATGGACCAAGGCGCAGCATGCATAGAGTTCCACATGTTTTATTAAATGAAACTCACCAAAAACAATACAGAACAAACGAAACGTGAAGTAAATGCAGTGTTCACAGGCACTACACAAAAACAAGATCCCACAAAAAAACAGTGGGAAAAGGCTGCCTAAATATGATCCCCAATCAGAGACAATGATAGACAGCTGCCTCTGATTGGGAACCATACCAGGCCAACATAGAAATAAAAAAACTAGACTACCCACCCTAGTCACACCCCGACCTAACCAAAATAGAGAATAAAAAGGATCTTTAAGGTCAGGACGTGACATCATTACTGTACATGTATTTTGTCTTCTGAATTAAAAGGGGCAATGCATGAATAATGAAAGGGGAGTTAGACAATTAAATCCTCCTGGATAAATAGAGGACTTGACAGCATGTACAGTATATGTATGAGAGATTAGAATGGCTTGCGTTACCTCATATTTGACAGTTTATCCCCTGATTTAAAGTCTTTGTTGTTGTAATGCCCCCTGCCCTGTGTATACGTTCGTAAAAGGTTGCTTCTTAAACATAATCTATTGAATTGAATTCAAATCAAACTCATTTCTATAGAGTAAGACACGTTCTAAAGCCGTTAACAAAAGACCAAGGTTAAACCCTGCTGAAATAAAAGAGACAATCTGAAGAAAAAGCAGGCAGGCATCTTGGGATAATCCACATTGTTCTAAGGGAGGCAGCAGAATACTGTTGGTGATACTGATTCTTAGTGTTGGTGATACAGGTCTTCAGTTTCTTTCCTAGGAAGACTAATAATGCACGCCAGAGGTGAGGTTAATTCCATTTATAAAAACATTTCAGTCAATTCATGAATTGAAAACTGTAAAAAAAAAAAAATGATGCAAGGATGAAATGGAGTGACCCCAATTGTGGTAGACACACCCATTCAGTTTGACTCCCCAGTTGCTCTACGCTATAATGGTGCCGGAGGGGAAGGCTGCTGATTTACGGGCTCCTTACCAACTGTCCTATTGTGTTTGTTTTTTTCGCATTGTTTGAAAACTCATTTTGTACATAATGTTGCTGCTACTGTGTCTTTTGACCGAAAAGCGCTTCTGGACATTAGAACAGCAATTAGTCAAGTCGAACTGGACAAAGTTTTTTTCTTTGAGTAAAAAAACGGAGTAAAAACGAGAAGGATATACTGCCTTGTCGAGACAAGGCCCAAAAGGGGGAGGAGGTCAGGGTGCCTTGTAAGAATTCACTGAGGATTAGGTAAACCACCCCTACCCTCCGTATTATTGGCCAACGTGCAATCATTGGGGGAAAACTGGACTATCTACGATTAAGACTATCCTACCAACGGGACATTAAAAACTGTAATATCTTATGTTTCAACGAGACGTGGCTGAACGACGACATGGACAATATAGGGCTGGCTGACTTCTCCGTGCATTGGCTGGACAGATCAGCTACGTCTGGTAAGACGAGGGACGGGGGTGTGTGTCTATTTGTCAATAACTGCTGGTGTGCGATGTCTAATATTAAAGAAGTCTTGAGGTATTGCTCGCCTGAGGTAGAATACCTCATGATATCTATAGACCACACTATCTACCAAGACAGTTCTCATCTACTGTATATTATTCATAGCAGTCTATTTACCACCACAAACCAATGCTGGCACTAAGACCAAAAGCGGTGCTCCTAGTGGCTGGGGACTTTAATGCAGGCAAACTTAAATTCGTTTTACCTTATTTCTACCAGCATGTCAGAGTAAAAAAAAACTCTAGACCACCTTTACTCCACACACAGAGACGCATACAAAGCTCTCCCTCGCCCTAAATGAGACAATTCTAACCTTCTATTCTATTCTTCTGATTCTTGCTTACAAGCAAAAACAAAAGCAGGAAGTACCAGTGACTCGCTCATTACGGAAGTGGTCAGATGACGCGGATGCTACCCTACAAGGCTGTTTTGCTAGCACAGACTGGAATATGTTCCGTGATTCATCCAATGGCATTGAGGAGTATACCACCTCAGTCACTGGCTTCATCAAGTGCATCGACAACGTCATCCCCACAGTGACCGTACGTACATTTCCCAACCAGAAGCCATGAATTACAGGCAACATCCACACCGAGCTCAAGGCTAGAGCTGCCCACTATGCCTTCAGAAAAACCATCAAACAGGAAAATCGTCAATACTAGACTAAGATTGAATCCTACAACACTGGCTCTGACGCTCGTCAGATGTGGGGCCCTGGGACTAAACACCTCCCTCTGCATCTGGATCCTGGACTTCCTGATGGGCCATCCACAGGTGGTAAGGGTAGGCAACAACACATCTGCCACGCTGATCTTCAACACTGGGGCCCCTCAGGGGTGCTTATTCCTAAACGATATCATAACCGCCATCGACAATACTGTGCAGCCGTATTCATTGACCTGGCCAAGGCTTTCGACTCAGACAATCACAGCATTCTTATCGGCAGACTCAACAGCCTTGGTTTGTCAAATGACTGCCTCGCCTGGTTCACCAACTACTTCTCAGACAGAGTTCAGTGTGTCAAATCGGAGGGCCTGTTGTCCGGACCTCTGGCAGTCTCTATGGGGGTGACACAGGGTTCAATTCTCTGGCCGACACTTTTTCTCTGTATACATCAATGATGTCGCTCTTGCTGCTGGTGATTCTCTGATCCACCTCTACGCAGACAACACCATTCTGTATACTTCTGGCCCTTCTTTGGACACTGTGTTAACTTCTTATGGCTAGCTGCACCCCTCGACAACATTCCGCTGAAAAGGCAGTGCGCAAAATTCAAAAATATTTTTTAGAAATATGTAACTTTCATACATTAACAAGTGCAATACACCAAATGAAACATTTCTTGTTAATCTACCCATCGTGTCCGATTTCAAAAAGGCTTTACAGCGAAAGCACACGTATGATTTTGTGACTTGGCTCTGACCTAACATAAACACACACAGCCATTTTTTCCAGCCAAAGAGAGGAGTCACAGAAATATAGATCAAATTAATCACTAACCTTTGATCTTCATCAGATGACACTCATAGGACATCATGTTACACAATACATGTATGTTTTGTTCGATAAAGTGCATATTTATATCCAAAAATCTCAGTTTACATTGGCGCAGTAGTGTTTTGCTTCCAAAACATCCGGTGATTTTGCAGAGAGCCACATCAATTGACAGAAACACTCACAATAAACATTGATAAAAGATACAACTGTTATTCACAGAATTAAAGATATACTTCTCCTTAATGCAACCGCTGTGTCAGATTTTTAAAAAACTTTACGGAAAAAGCAAACCATGCAATAATCTGAGTACGGCGGTTTACCTCCCTAATCTCACTTCCTTTGCACACACTGTATATAGACTTTTCTATTGTGTATTGACTGTACTTTTGTTTATTCGATGTGTAACTCTGTTTTGTTGTCCGTGTTGCACTGCTTTGCTTTATCTAGGCCAGGTCGCAGTTGTAAATGAGAACTTGTTCTCAACTGGCCTACCTGGTTAAATAAAGGTGAAATAAATAATTAAAAATACCCTCCTGTTCTCCCTGTTCACCCACGACTGCGTGGCCAAGCACGACTCCAACACCATAATTAAGTTTGCTGATGACACAACAGTGGTAGGCCTAACCAACGACAATGATGAGACAGCCTATAGGGAGGAGGTCAGAGACCTGGCAGTGTGGTGCCAGGACAACAACCTCTCCCTCAATGTGAGCAAGACAAAGGAGCTGATCATGGACTATTGGAAAAGGAGGGCCAAACAGGCCCCCATTAACATCGACAGGGCTGAAGTGGAGCGGGTCGAGAGTTTCAAGATTCTTGATGTCCACATCACCAACAAACTGTCTTGGTCCAAGTACAGCAGGACAGTTGTGAAGAGGGCACAATAACACATTTTCCCCCGCAAGATGTGGCATGGGTCCCCATATCCTCAAAGTTCTACAGCTGCACCATCGAAAGCATCCTGGCCGGTTCCACACTGCCTGGTATGTTAACTGCTCGGCATCTGACTGTAAGGCGCTATAGAGGGTAGTGCGTACGGCCCAGTACATCACTGCTGCCAAGCTTCCTGACATCCAGGACCTATATACTAGGCGGTGTCAGAGGAAGGCCCAAAAAATTGTCAAAGACTCCAGTCACCTAAGTCTTTGACTGTTCTCTCTGCTACCGCACGGCAAGCGGTACCAGAGCACCAAGTCTAATACCAAAAGGCTCCTTAACAGCTTCTACCCCCAAGCCATAAGACTGCTGAACAATTAATCAAATGGCTACCCAGAATATTTACATTGACCCCCCCTCCTTGTTTTTACACTGCTGTTCATTATCTATACATTGTCACTATACAAATTACCTCGACTAACTTGTACCCCCGCACATTGTCTCAGTACCGGTACCCCCTATATATAGCTTCATTATTGTTATGTAATTTTCTTGTGTTCATTTTTTTTTTTAACTTTAGTTTATCTAGTAAATCTTTTCTTAACTCTGTTTCTTGAACTGCATTGTTGATTAAGGGCTTGTAAGTAAGCATTTCACGGTAAGGTTTACACCTGTTGTATTCGGAGCATGTGACAATACAATTTTATTTGGATTGATTTTCTGTCGTAGTCTCTCACCATCTCTCCTCCCTTCCTACAGATGACTCCAAGAAGGATGCTCCTGAGGAGGACTTTGCGGACATCGACATGAAGGCCCCTGAGACGGAGAAGGCTGCTGTGGCGATCCAATCACAGTTCAGGAAGTTCCAGAGCAAGAAGAAGCAGGAAGTGAAGTCCTAGAGTGGGCAGGACAGGGCCAGGCAGCTCTGTCTCCTCCTATAAGCTGGGACTGCACCAATTGGGGGCTTGGTCTTGCATGTCAATCAAACCACACTGTTATGGACTCAACGGCTGGAGGGAGGGTTTGGAGTTAAAGAATCAAGGGATCACTGATATCTTTGTGAAATTATTATGTGTAACTTATTATTCATTGCTGTGTCCATAAATGATGATTAAGTTATGGATATATCTTGATCTTTCCTATGATTTTGCTTTTTTTGTGTTTTATTGATAATGTTATACTCTCTATATTGTCCAGTTGCTGTAGCAGTCCAAACCCTTAGTAGTACTCTCATGTCTCATGTCATGTATGCTATAACATACACATTTGAACAGTAAAAAACTGCTTAATAAGTAGGTTCGCTCGTAAAGCAATTAAGGAACTGGAACTAGGGTTTTATCTCCCTCAGGAGGAACATGTATTTGTGATGATTGATCGTCAGATTCCAGTCATGATTGCATTGGCATTCTTTTCAGCTATGGCATCATAAATCGAAAGATTTTATTATCCTAGGAGGTTTGTTAATGGTGTTTACCTCTCACTGTGGAGTGTTTCCAGGCAATGCAGCTTGTTTTGTTTGATCCCTCCCAGCTAGCGCCGTGCCAATTGTCTTTCATACCTTATGACTGAAGCATTTAGAATTGAATCAATGGGTCTAATTTTATTTCCAATGTCTCTGATATCTCTCTGCAACTTGGCAACTAAATCTAGGGCTTATTCCATTATTCATGTGAAAATTGTGGATCTTTTCTTTCTTCCTTGCTTCCCTTTAACATCAACGTCAATAGAAAAAGTATTTTTCTTCTGGTTTTGACTTTTATTTTTTACATTTGTTGGTTTTGATTGTGTTTCTATTGATCTTGTGATTTAAATCCCCATTGTTTCCTTTGAAGTCATTGCTCAAAACCAAATGAGTAGAATATACGGTACAATACCATCATCCTTCAGTAGACACCTTCAAATAATATATACTTAATAAATATCCCAAAGAGGTAAACATTGTGTCAGAAGTTATTTCTTAATATTGTGTTTGTTTATGGTCCCATATTGACATGTTATGAATTATTTTTATGTTTGATTATGTGGTGTCTGGCAGTTTTTGGGATCACTCGGTTGTAGAATAAAGGATTTTCAATATGTCCTTATGGTAAGATAAGATAATATAAGATGAGATGCATGTTTTAAATGATTTATGACCTTACATAAATTAAAATTACTTTTAAAGTACACTATATACAGAGCATTTGGAAAGTATTCACACCCCATCACTTGTTCCGCATTTTGTTACGTTACAGCCTTATTCTAAAAATGATTAAATCATTTTTTTCCAATCCAGACACAATACCCCATTAAAACAAAACAAAAACAGATTTTTAGAAATTATTGCAAAGAAAATAAATAATATAATATAAACTTAAATATCACATTTATGTAAGTATTCAGACCCTTTACTCTGTACTTTGTTGAAGCACATTTGGCAGCGATTACAGCCTTGAGTGTTCTTTGGTATGACGCTACAAGATTGGCACACCTGTATTTGGGGAGTTTCTCCCATTCTTTGCAGATCCTCTCAATCTCTGTCAGGTTGGATGGGGAGCGTCGCTGCACAGCCATTTTCAGGTCTCTCCAGAGATGTTAGATCGGCTTCAAGTCTGGGCTCTGGCTGGGTCACTCAAGGACATTCAGAGACTTGTCCCAAAGCCATTCCTACGTTGTCTTCACTGTGTGCTTAGGGTTGTTGTCCTGTTGGAAGGTGAACCTTCACCCCAGTTTGAGGTCCTGAGTGCTCTGGAGCAGGTTTTCATCAAAGATCTCTCTGTACTTTGCGCCGTTCATCTTCCCTCGATCCTGGTCCTTTTCGCAAACTCCAAACGGGCTGTCATGTGCTAATTACTGAGGAGTGGCTTCCGTCTGGTCGCTCTACCATATTGGCCTGATTGGTGGAGTACTGCAGAGCTGGTTGTCCTTCTGGAAGGTTCTCCCATTTCCACAGAGGAACTCTGGAGCTCTGTTAGAGTGATCATCGGGTTCTTGGTCACCTCCCTGACCAAGGCCCTTCTCCCCTGATTGCTCAGTTTAACTAGGCAGCCAGCTCTAAGAAGAGTCTTGGTAGTTCCAAACTTCTTCCATTTAAGAATGATGGAGGCCACTGGGTTCTTGGGGACCTTCAATGCTGCAGAAATGTTTTGGTACCCTTCCCCACATCTGTGCCTTGACAAAATACTGTCTCCGAGCTCTATGGACAATTATTTCAACATCATGGTTTGATTTTTGCTCGAACATGCATTGTCAACTGTTGGACCTAATATTAACAGGTGTGTGCCTTTCCAACTCATGTCCAATCAATTGAATTTATCACAGGTGGACTCCAAGGAAGTTGAATAAACATCTCAAGGATGAACAATGGAAACAGGATGCACCTGAGCTCAATTCCGGGTCTCATAGCAAAGGGTCTGAATACTTATGTCAATAAGGTTTCAGTTATTTATTTGTAATAAATTTGCAAACCTTTCAAACATTTTTTTATTTAATCAATTTCAGAATAAGGGTGTAACGTAACAAAATGTGGAAAAAGTGAAGGGGGTCTGAATACTTTCTGAAGTATGTGGACACCCCTTCAAATTAGCTGGTTCAGCTGTTTCTACCACACCCTTTGCTGGCAGGTTTATAAAATAAAGCACACAGCCATGACATCTTCATAGACAGACATTGGCAGTAGAATGGCCTTACTGAACAGCTCAATGACTTTCAACGTAGCACAGTCATAGGATGCCAACATTCCAACAAGTCAGTTCGTCACATTTCTGCCCTGTTAAAGCTGCCCCAGTCAACTGTAAGTGCTGTTATTGTGGAGTTGAAACGTCTAGGAACAACAACGGCTCAGCCATGAAGCTCTCAGAATGGGCCTGCCGAGTGCTGATGCGTGTAGCTTGTAAAAATCGCCTCTCCACGGTTGCAACACCGAGTTCCAAACTACCTCTGGAAGCAACATCAGCACAAGAACTGTTCATCAGGAGCTTCATGAAATGGGTTTCCATGGCCAAGCAGCCGTACACAAGCCTAAGATCACCATGCGCAATGCCATGCGTTGGTTGGAGTGGTGGAATGCTCACCGCTATTGGACTCTGGAGCAGTGGAAACTCGTACTTTGGAGTGATGAATCACGCTTCACCATCTGGCAGTCCGACGGACAATCTGGGTTTGGTGGATGGCAGGAGAATGCTAACTGCTGAAAGCATAGTTGCGCCTGTAAAGTTTGATGGAGGATTAATAATGGTCTGGGGCTGTTTTTCAT
The DNA here is from genome assembly GCF_057628025.1 of Oncorhynchus mykiss. Taxonomy (NCBI): domain Eukaryota; kingdom Metazoa; phylum Chordata; class Actinopteri; order Salmoniformes; family Salmonidae; genus Oncorhynchus; species Oncorhynchus mykiss. The sequence goes on along the minus strand of NC_143031.1, from coordinate 34,144,827 downwards.
GGTTCGGTAGAGGCCCCTTAATTCCAGTAAAGGGAATTCTTAATGCTACAGCATACAATGACATTCTAGACAATTCTGTGCTTCCCACTTTTTATTTTATTTTACCTTTATTTTACTAGGCAAGTCAGTTAAGAACAAATTCTTATTTTCAATGATGGCCTAGGAACAGTGGGTTAACTGCCTGTTCAGGGGCAGAACGATAGATTTGTACCTTGTCAGCTCGGGAATTCGAACTTGCAACCTTTCGGTTACTAGTCCAACACTCTAACCACTAGGCTACCCACTAGGCTACCCCTTTGTGGCAACAGTTTGGGGAAGGCCCTTTCCTGTTTCAGCATGATAATGCCCCCTTGCACAAAGCGAGGTCCATACAGAAATTGTTTGTTGAGATTGGTGTGGAATATCTTGACTGGCCGGCACAGAGCCCTGACCTCAACCCCATCGAACATCTTTAGGATGAATTTGAACACCGACTGCGAGCCAGGCCTAATTGCCCAACATCAGTGCCCGACCTCACTAATGCTCTTGTGGCTGAATGAAAGCAATACCCCGCAGCAATGTTCCAACATCTAGTGGAAATCCTTCCCAGAACAGTGAAGGTTGTTATAGTAGCAAGGGCCAATGATTCTGTAATGAGATGTTGAACGAGAAGGTGTCAGCATATTTTTGGTCGTGTAGTGTATCTTAAAAACAAAACTATATCATATTGGACTTGGGATGGGCAGAAAGTGTTGAGAGATGAAGTCAGCTTGATAGGTAAGGTGTGTGCATGGACAGTTAACTTTTTTATGCTAAATATCATTACACTGAAGGCTTCTAGGATTACTTAGATTGATATTTCTTTCTGAGCTTGCAATAAACTCAGAGTCTGAACTTGACTGCATTGATCGATCTAGGGGATTTACTAGATGGCTTTAAAGCCAATAATGATGCAGTAGTCAATTGAGACCATTTAATCCCTCCCATGCACTGAAAACTTGCTGATCAAGTGCCTTTAAACATACAATGGATATGCCTACGTAATGGGATTCTCAAACTTTTCCCATACACCTCAATATCCCTTACACAGTACGGTCTCCATGCCAAACTCACACCAATAACCTGTTATCAATAACAGTGGATTTGGTTTTGCGATCTGTGTGATATGTTCCTATTATATCCATGGATGGATAGAATAGGAACAAGAGTGTACACATTGACCCTATTCTCTAATTAAAATAGTTTATAGAACTGTAAAAAATGTGGTTTCGTCAGTAACATCGAGGCCATCAGCAGCAATCCACATAACACTTCCATCCTAGGACAAGACAACTTCTGTGAAAGCTGACGCTAAGGGCAGGACGTTGCCATTCTGTCTGGAAAAAAGGAAAAGAAACAACTTTCCATGAAAACCAAATCATGTCTTATCTATGAAATGCTTGTGTCTCAGTTATCACCTCATTTATCATCTGATTTACTTAACAAAAGTAACAAAATCCACGCCGGATGAGAAGGTTGATGTCTTACGTAACTTATTTTGTACATAATGTTGCTGCTAGTCTCTTATGACCGAAAATAACTTCTGGGCATCAGAACAGCGATTACTCACCTCGAACTAGAAGAAGCTTTTTCCTTTAACGAGTCCGACGCGAAGGATATACTGCTTTCTCGGGAACCAGCACAAATCCTTGTCATTTGCATGAAGAAAAGACTGAGAAAAAGGGGGCGGAGGTCGGGCTTCCTTCTGAGAATTCGTAGGCGAGCGAGTAAACCCCCACTGCCATTCATTCTATTGGCCAACATTCAATCATAGGAAAATAAAATCGATGACCTATGATCAAGATTATCCTACCAACAGGACATTAAAAACTGTAAAATTCACTGAGTCGACAACACAGATAACATAGAGCTGGCGGGACTTTCCATGCACCGGCAGGACAGTGAAGCTACGTCTGGTAAGACGAGGGACGGGTGTGCGTATCTATTTGTCAATAACAGCTGGTGCGTAATGTCTAATATTAAAGAAGTCTTGAGGTATCGCTCGACTGAGGTAGAGTACCTTATGATAAGCTGTAGACCATACTATCTACCAAGAGAGTTCTCATCTATATTATTCGTAGCCGTCTATTTACCACCCCAAACCGATGCTGGCACTAAGACCGCACTCAACCAACTGTATATGGCCATAAGCAAACAAGAAAATGCTCATCCAGAAGCGACGCTCCAAGTGGCCGGGAACTTTAAAGCAGGCTAACTTAAATCTGTTTTACCTCATTTCTACCATCATGTCACATGTGCAACCAGAGGGAAAAAGCTCTATACCAACTTTACTCCACACAGAGATGCATACAAAGCTCTCCCCACCCTCCATTTGGCAAATCTGACCATAATTCTATCCTCTGATTCCTGCTTACAAGCAAAAACTAAAGCATGAAGTACCAGTAACTCGCTCAATACGGAAGTGGTCAGATGCTACAGGACTGTTTTGCTAGCACAGACTGGAATATTGAGGAGTATACCACCTCAGTCATCAGCTTCATCAATAAGTGCACCGATGACGTCGTCCCCACAGTGACCATACGTACACATCCCAACCAGAAGCCATTGGTTTACAGACAACGTCCGCATCGAGCAAAAGGCTAGAGCTGCCACTTTCAAGGAGTGGGACACTAATCCAGCTCTTATAAGAAATCCAGCTATGTCCTCAGGTGAACCATCAAACAAGCAAGTGTCAATACAGGATTAAGATTGAATCCTACTTACACCGGCTCTGACGCTCGTCGGGTGTGGCAGGGCTTGAAAACTATTACAGACTACAAAGGGAAACCCAGACGCGAGTTGTCCAGTGACGGGAATGCTTTTTATGCTCGCTTCGAGGCAAGAAACACTGAAGCATACGTGAGAGCACCAGCTGTTCTGGGCAACAGTGTGATTACGCTCTCGGAAGCCGATGTAAGCAAGACTACCAGGATGTGTATGCAAAGCATGCATGGACCAACTGGCAAGTGTCTTCACTGACACTCCCTGACCGAGTCTATAATACTTATATGTTTCAAGCAGACCACCATAGTCCCTGTGCCCAAGGAAGTGAAGGTAACCTGCCTAAATGATTACCACCCCGTAGCCCTCACGTTGGTAGCCATGAAGTACTTTGAAAGGCTGGTCATGGCTCACATCAACAGCATCCTCCCGGATACTCTAGACCCACTCCGTTTCACATACCGCCCCAACAGATCCACAGATGACGCAATCTCAATTTCACTCCACACTGCCCTTTCCCACCTGGACAAAAGGAACACCTACGTGAGAATGCTGTTCATTGACTTCAGCTCAACGCTCAACAACACAAAAAAGCTCATCAAGAAGCTAAGGACCCTGGGACTAACCACCACCCGCTGCAACTGTTTGCTCAACTAAAAGTTGTGCGATTATGCAAAACTGTTTGCTCAACTAAAAGTTGTGCGATTATGCTGCGGGACTTAGAGGTAATTTGTGGTTTAGTACAGTACCCTGCGTCACTACTTCATTGCTCCAGACCAGAGCAAGGGGTATAAGAGCACTGATTATGCTTTTGGGTCCCAAGCGCTACTGTGTCTCTAACTGACACTTTTTATTTTTTACTACTCGTCAGTATTACTTACTAAAACTGTTGTTACACTAAGGTTTTTAGTCTAAGAGAAACTTAGACTACAATTAGGGTGTGGAAATGTTAGGATTATTTTGCTCTTACTGTTGTACTGTAGCCTGCTCCCAACTGGTCACATTGCACAGCGCCAGAGAGGCCCAGCGGTCTGAGACACTGCATTGCAGTGCAAACTGTGTTGCTACAGATGCTGATTTAATACCCGTGCTGGCTGCGACCAGGAGACCCATGAGGTGATGGTAGGCTTTTGATTTCTCTCCCTCTTCTCTCTTCTCTTACATATTAGTAACAATGTCTCATCCCATGTTCAAGAATGGCCTTTTTCCCGCTCACTTTACATTATTTGAAAACTAAATCATCTCCAAAATATAATTATTTTTTAACACAAAGCTATTATTATTATTATTATTATTATTAATTAATTTAGAATCATATACAAGCCCCTTAGATACTCTCACAGATATATTATTAACTCTGTTTTTCACAAGTGTAGCTGGCTGTGAATTCTGCAAACAACATTTCTAGCAGAACAATATACATTGGTCATATTGGTCTTGGCTCCCGAGTGGAGCTCAATGGGATTACCTTGCAGAGCTACATGGAGATGGGAGGAGGAGGAAGGGGACCCGCCCCACTGGGTGGCACAGAGCAACACTTTAAGGGGCATTGCATTAATAATGGTACTGACTAGGGAAACGTTCCCACTGTTCTCAGTGCCTGTCTTCACGTTCAATCTAAAACAATGTAACTAATAATGGCATGAAAAATGCCCCTTAGATATGAATTCGGAGGACAGATATTTTTAAATATTAAAGCGTTAGACCTCTCACTATGTAACGATTCTCGTCCGATGAGGAATATGAAGGATCGGACCAAAATTCAGCATGGTACGTGTCCATGTTAACTTTATTAATCTGAACACAAAATCACAAAGGTGAAACAATGAAAAAAACGAAACAGTCCTATCATGTGACAAAACAGGAAACAACTACCCACAAACACAGGTGGGAACAGGCTACCTAAGTATGGTTCTCAATCAGAGACAACAATAGACAGCTGCCTCTGATTGGGAACCATACCAGGCCAAACACAGAAATACAAAACATAGAACAAAAACATAGAATGCCCACCCCAACTCACACCCTGACCAGACATAAAAAAAGGAAATAAGGTCAGAACGTGACACACTAAAGGCGTCAGTCAAAAGTTATTCTTAAATCTGAACTGGTTTAATGAAGATTGACATGAAAAGCACACATTTGTAAATCCCAAACTCTAAAAGTAATTGGAAAGGTAGATACAAATGATTTGTGACATTGGGGTTACAATAAAGAATGTAAACAGGATGTAAACAATATGCTGTGTTTTTATTTACAGTAGTAATGGACAGCTGGAGGCATTTTGAAAACAGATTTTCAAACACAAGTGTACTTTAGTACTGTAGCAGGTGTAGCCCTACAGTATTAGATTCTTTATAGCCCGACTATTGTAGGTGTGAACATCCTCATACTTGCAATATATTCGATGCTTAAGTAATCTAAAGTGTTACACTTCTAACTCAAAACAGCAGAACAGTATTTCTTCATCAACGTCTTTATGCTTTTGTTAATAAAATATTGAGTAAAATACATTCAATTTGCAGATGTTATTTAAATAACATTTTAGTTGCACTTCCACCCAGCTCCACGGCCACGGGTAAAATCTTGCTGTATTTGTTGCATTGTTGTATCGTCAATTTCTCTAGCCAAAACATCTTGATGGCCTTGACCAGTTCATCTTTTCTAGTAGGCTTGGCAGAGTTATGGATTAATATTTTCAGTTGATGCCAAACAAGTTCGATCAGGTTTAAATCAGGAGACCTACATGTTGAGATTTAAAAAACAATTTTTGATAGAGTGTAGACCTACCGTAGGTGTTGTAGGTATTTATTTATTTATTTTTATTGAACCTTTATTTTACTACATAAAGGTCTACTTACTCTGCTGGTGTCTTGGCCCAGTTTATGCCCTCATTTGCAATTCAAACCCGGGGGGAAATGTGTTTTGGGTCATTGTCTGCATTTGGAGATTTTTTTTTTTTTTTGCCTAACAGCCAACATTAGGTACAATACTAGAAATATACATGTAAATAGGCCTAAAGATAACAAAATATTGCTAGAGTGCCTTCCAAAAGTATTCGCCCTCCTTGGCGTATTTCCAATTTAGTTTCATAACAACCTGCAATTTAAATATATTTTATTTAGATTTCATGTAATGGACATACACAAAATAGTCCAACCCAATCAGGGTTGGGTTATAAAAAAATATCTGTAACTTTGAACATCCCACGGAGCACCATTAAATCCATTATTAAAAAATGGAAAGAATATGGCACCATAACAAACCTGCCTAGAGAGGGCCGCCCACCAAAACTCACGAACCAGACAAGGAGGGCATTAATCAGAGAGACAACAAAGAGACCAAAGATAACCCTGAAGGAGCTGCAAAGCTCCACAGCGGAGATTGGAGTATCTGTCCATAGGACCACTTTAAGCCGTACACTCTACAGAGCTGGGCTTTCCGGAAGAGTGGCCAGAAAAAAATAGGCAAACATGTTTGGTGTTCGCCAAAAGGCATGGTTGAGACTCCCATGGAAGAAGGTACTCTGGTCAGATGAGACTAATATTGAGCTTTTTGGCCATGAAGGAAAATGCCCAACACCTCACATCACCCCAAGAATACCATCCCCACAGTGAAGCATCATGCTGTGGGGATGTTTGGGACTGGGAAACTGGTCAAAATTGAAGGAATGGCACTAAATACAGGTTAATTCTTGAGGGAAACCTATTTCAGTCTTCCTTAGATTTGAGACTGGAGGTTCACCTTCCAGCAAGTCAATGACCCTAAGCATACTGCTAAAGCAACACTTGAGTGGTTTAAAGGGAAATATTTAAATGTCTTGGAATGGCCTAGTCAAAGCCCAGACCTCAATCCAATTGAGAATCTGTGGTATGACTTAAAGACCCCAGCGGACACCAGCGGAACCCATCCAACTTGAAGGAGCTGGAGCAGTTTTGCCTTGAAGAACGGGCCAAAAACCCAGTGGCTAGATGTGCCAAGCTTATAGAGACATACCCCAAGAGACTTGCAACTGTAGTTGCTGCAAAAGGTGCTCTACAAAGTATTGACTTTGGGTGGTTGAAAGAGGCTCAAGTTTTGTGTTTTTTGCATCTTCAAAATGGTAGCCAGGTTGTGTAATTCCAAGGTGTAAGGCAACAAAATAGGAAAAATGCTAAGGGGGTGAATACTTTCGCAAGCCACTGTATAATCCTACCTTGAAAGAAACAAACTTGTCCCAAAAACACCTCTCTGACATAGGGTCCAGCATATCTTTTGATGATTTCTTCCTCAAAGAATTCACGAGCCACGATACCTAAAAAAGGAGGCAACAGTGATTTATTTAAGCATTCTTTTTTTTTAGCATTACTAGGCCTACTTTATAGTATTGTCGCCTACTGTGCCTGTTCATTTTCCTGGGCTTTCGCGTTCGCCGTAGCACAGGCATTTGATGATTGTGTTTGCGATAGCACTGTCCATGGCCAAAATCCCCAAGTCTACAAGTATTTTTGAAATGTCTCCAGTACATTTCCTGTTCCTCCTGAAAGCCCTAATCTTCTCACTTAAATTAATAGAGATCCTGGTCGTGGTGCTGCAGTATGTTGTTACAGCATAATCAAATTGAGGACAATCGGCGATCTGCTGTATACTTATGGCCTATTGTAAGCACTTTCAGTTTAACCCACCAGAAAAGACAAAACAAAAATAATCCAACAAGTATTGTCGTTAAACTCAAATATCCTAATTGATAAAAAATATATACAGTGCCTTGCAAAAGTATTCAGCCCCCTTGAACTTTGCGACCTTTTGCCACATTTCAGGCTTCAAAAATAAAGATATAAAACTGTATTTTTTTGTGAAGAATCAACAACAAGTGGGACACAATCATGAAGTGGAACGACATTTATTGGATATTTCAAACTTTTTTAACAAATCAAAAACTGAAAAATTGGGCGTGCAAAATTATTCAGCCCCTTTACTTTCAGTGCAGCAAACTCTCTCCAGAAGTTCAGTGAGGATCTCTGAATGATCCAATGTTGACCTAAATGACTAATGATGATAAATACAATCCACCTGTGTGTAATCAAGTCTCCGTATAAATGCACCTGCACTGTGATAGTCTCAGAGGTCCGTTAAAAGCGCAGAGAGCATCATGAAGAACAAGGAACACACCAGGCAGGTCCGAGATACTGTTGTGAAGAAGTTTAAAGCCGGATTTGGATACAAAAAGATTTCCCAAGCTTTAAACATCCCAAGGAGCACTGTGCAAGCGATAATATTGAAATGGAAGGAGTATCAGACCACTGCAAATCTACCAAGACCTGGCCGTCCCTCTAAACTTTCAGCTCATACAAGGAGAAGACTGATCAGAGATGCAGCCAAGAGGCCCATGATCACTCTGGATGAACTGCAGAGATCTACAGCTGAGGTGGGAGACTCTGTCCATAGGACAACAATCAGTTGTATATTGCACAAATCTGGCCTTTATGGAAGAGTGGCAAGAAGAAAGACATTTCTTAAAGATATCCATAAAAAGTGTCGTTTAAAGTTTGCCACAAGCCACCTGGGAGACACACCAAACATGTGGAAGAAGGTGCTCTGGTCAGATGAAACCAAAATGGAACTTTTTGGCAACAATGCAAAACGTTATGTTTGGCGTAAAAGCAACACAGCTGAACACACCATCCCCACTGTCAAACATGGTGGTGGCAGCATCATGGTTTGGGCCTGCTTTTCTTCAGCAGGGACAGGGAAGATGGTTAAAATTGATGGGAAGATGGATGGAGCCAAATACAGTTTTCTGGAAGAAAACCTGGTGGAGTCTGCAAAAGACCTGAGACTGGGACGGAGATTTGTCTTCCAACAAGACAATGATCCAAAACATAAAGCAAAATCTACAATGGAATGGTTCAAAAATAAACATATCCAGGTGTTAGAATGGCCAAGTCAAAGTCCAGACCTGAATCCAATCGAGAATCTGTGGAAAGAACTGAAAACTGCTGTTTACAAATGCTCTCCATCCAACCTCACTGAGCTCGAGCTGTTTTGCAAGGAGGAATGGGAAAAAATGTCAGTCTCTCGATGTGCAAAACTGATAGAGACACACCCCAAGCGACTTACAGCTGTAATCGCAGCAAAAGGTGGCGCTACAAAGTATTAACTTAAGGGGGCTGAATAATTTTGCACGCCCAATTTTTCAGTTTTTGATTTGTTAAAAAAGTTTGAAATATCCAATAAATGTCGTTCCACTTCATGATTGTGTCCCACTTGTTGTTGATTCTTCACAAAAAAATACAGTTTTATATCTTTATGTTTGAAGCCTGAAATGTGGCAAAAGGTCGCACCACCCTAGCGGGCGGAACAGATATGACAGCTTGTTACACAAAAAAAAAGGGGCTGGGTTTGAGTGAAGGAGCGGGAAGACTGAGGAACAAAGCCCGAAGCTGTGCTATCGTAAATACAGTATCCTATGCATTCTAAATTACCGCCCATTTCTAAAAGGAAAATGCAATAAATATTTACTCTGAGCTGCGCTTCGGTAGGTTGGTGGTAGATGGAAGGCCGTGTTGCCCAACCGAGTCCTTTGAAGAATGTCTCTGCTTGTCAATTTGATACGTTGTCGTAACGTCGTTGTGTGGTGGACGGGGTACTCTGTCTGTTCCTTCCTAACCCTCATTTGCATCTGCTGTTGCTAACTCAACTTGTTAGGAGGTATCACTTCTGTAGTGAATAAGAGTTCAAAGTTCATACCATTCGCAACCAAAGCTCACGCTGATGTTGGCTTCAATTCTGTAGTTATTATCTGATCCATTCTGACATATGTCCGTCGTCCTCACGTCCTCGGAACAGGAGGTTATATTGTCGTCAAGGGCTTATATAGGAAGGGAAAGGAGGGCGTGTTTGAACAGTTTTATAGGCCATGTCCCTTCACAGGCGTGGGCCACTGATTGAGCAGAGCCCTGTCTTGTGAAAACCCAATTCTCACATTTTAGAAGCTAAAATCACATTTCATCCCCTCACGAATAATTTTATGTTCAAACATTTAAATTGAACAACAATTCCATGTGAATCTGATAACTCTGATGTGTAGACTTTCCACTGTAGAGTTTATCTCATCTTATCATTGATGAGAATGTCTCAGATGACAACCGAAATGACATCATATTCATTAAGTACCACCGCATATGTTCAATTGTTCGGATTACCAGAATATAGTTAATTTCCCCCCACCTACTGATGTTCCCAGAATCTCTATGTTAACCAAGGGTTTTGCAAATGTAACCTCAGTAGGGTAGAGAGAGGAAAAAGGGGGGAAGAGGTATTTATGACTGTCATAAACCTAACCCCCAGGCCAACGTCATGACATAATGAAAGTGATAATGATGGTTAGTGATGTTCTGTAGGACAGAAGAGAATATAGAGCATGTACTATATAATGTACTATATAATGGCACTAATGAGTATATAATAGCAATGCTAACAGTGCTATGCAAGCAGTATTTCACAACAGTAGTACATAGTGCAATCCCAAACAAATAGCAGTATTGTAATATAGGCTAGCAGTAATGGCAGTAAAGAAATAGCAGGGCTATAGGCTAGCATATATTGGCTATAGCATATTTATTTGCTAATAGGCCTTAGTCTATTGACTGGCATAGCAAAAAATATGAACGGTATACACACTGAGACTTTTAGCAGGGCTAGGCTAACAGTGTTGGCTAGTGAGGTTGCTTTAGCACACAGTATTCCTGAATAGAAAATAGCAGGTAGCATGCTACGGTACTGATGCTGAGCTAGCATATTAACAATAGCAAGGCCATGGCTGCAGGAAGTGACCAAGTGCTCAGAACCAGTGCTGGTTGTGGGTCTGGCTGTGCTGTGTCCTTGGGGGATGGTGAAGGTTATGGATTAGGGCTGTAGCTGATACCATTGGGCCTGTGACAGTGGATGGAGGGCCCAAGACTGGAACTGAGTCGGCCGGTGGGACCAGGGCTGGGCATTCGGCTCAGAGTTGCTGCTTGGTCTGGAGATGGGCCCAGGTCAGTGCCGAACTGATCCTCAAGGACGCAGTGGACACTGGGTCCAGGACGGTGGTCAGGTCTGGTGACAGCAGGTCAACCAGGAGAGACATGGGTTGTGTTGGTTGGGGTGCCAACTCAGGTACCGTTGGCTGCAGATTGGGGTGGCAGTCTGCAGGCGGAGGTGGAACAGGCTGGAGCTCTGTTGGTCGCAGGGCAGGCTGCAGCACTGGCAACAGCTTGTCTGGCTTAGGTGCTGCTCGTGGTAGCACCGGCTATGTTGCAGGATGGTGCTTGGCCGGCTGCTGAAACGGATTGGGCTCTAGTGGCTGTTGTGTTGGAGGCTCGAGCACCGGCAGTTGTCGGTCTGGCTGCACCACTGTTGTCGGGGTGACTACCTGGAGCATGTTGGAAGTAGCTGGATGCAACTCTGACAACTGCTTGGCTGGCTCAAGCGCTGGCGACTAGAGCCGTGGAGGCTGGGTTGGTTCTGGCAGCTGGACTCAGGACTGGCGCTGCAGGTCTTCTAAGCCTGGGAAGTTTCATGTTCTTTCTAAAATAGTTTTGGTAGGCCTCCAACTGCCATCTGGCTCGTTACTTCCTGTAGGGGGACAGAAACCCGACTCAGGAGGTCTGCTGAACTTCCCAGTTTTTGCCAGTGCGTGTGCCTTGTCTGGGGCATGGCTTGCGGCATGATCTGCATCCCGTCATTATTGGTCATAGTCCAGGACAATTGTACCTATCTGGCAGTCTGGTGAAAGAAAAGGATCCATGTTTTTTTGTCCCTTTAAGCTACTCTAATCCCATACAATCAGCACCTACTCAATGTACAGGATAGGATCATGAATATGTTGTATGGAGAGACTATTGATTTACAGCACCATAAGGTGTACTGTGGTGGAGCTAGCCAATCCTCTTCAGTCTGTGTAGAATGTTTCTAGGGCTAACCCAGGACTGTTGTATTTATCCTTTCCACTGACAGCTGCTGCACACTTGTGCTTTCACGTACCAAGAGATACAGCCTTATGACTTAGTGCTGGTGGTCAATGGAGGAGGGTCTGCGTCAGAGGTGACAGAGACAATCAACACTCTACTCTAAATACATTGCATGCGACCAATGACACTCAGTAGCGATTTGCCAAGGGGTTAATGCACCCCTGAGCCCATGCAGATGGAACTTCATATTAGCAATGTTGGTGTCAGACTGGGATGTACTGCCCAGCGATTTGATGTATGTGTGGGACTGAGGCATGAGGGACCATCATGCAGATATGTGAGGTGGTTTCTAATCCTGGAAAAAGCTGCAAGACTTTTGGTTCAAGTCCCACTCAGGTCACCCCCGAATTCTCCCTCTGGTAATGAATTGAGCTCTGGATACTCACTACATGTATGATGCAAAAGCTATGTTTGTATTCATATCCCTCAATCACCTACATAAAGTTCTATGATCAAAGTAAGTTCTGAGACAAAAATACTGTTTGATGTCAAAGCACTCAGGATGCCAGGTTCGAAGTAGACCAATATACTGAGTAGAATGGTGGTAGATTGGATAAATACACTGACTTTAGAGTAGGATGGTGGTACAATGGAAGTTAAAAACCAATGCAGGAGATTATTGATCCCCAGAGGGATGTATGGTACGGCAACTGTAGGTTACTGTAACACATACCCAGTTCAATAATGCTTATTTCATCTCCATTCGAAACAATCAATCTTCCCACTTCCCTGTCATTATATACCCATGTCCTACTATCTCATAAAGAAAATGGTATGTTCTGTATGCCACACCAGATGCTAAACAAACTCCATACCCCCACCCCCATACCCCATTCGCACGCACACACACACACACACACACACACACACTCCCTTAATCCCTTGGCCAACTGTGTGATTGCATTTAACACATCCTAATTAAAGCAAATCAAGCTGCACTCTGCGTCCTTCCCCAGATGCAATCAACATCCCACCTGACCCGGTGACAGAAAGCTCCATATTTCTCCTTCAGATCAAAGCGAAGAATTCAATCTGGCCCTGCCTTTCATTTATGACAGCAGTTTATAACGGCCAAGTGTGGCGGGCCAAGTAAATTTCTGTCACCACGCTTAATTTGTTGTATACTTCAGAAGCGGATGGCGAATATAGTTGTCATGCTGAGTAATACGCCTTCCCATTAGTCTGTGATATAGGACTGTAGAAGCAATTTTCGGGCGAGGTGTTGTTTGGGGAGCTCAGGCTGAATATCCAGAGTGACAGTCTGGAAGGCTCTCAATCAATAGACCAATTTAGGAGAAAGGAGCTCCTCTACTCAAGTCACAGCTCACTGGGGGATTGAAATGGAGCAGTTTTAGCACCTAATGGGTTAAAATGACAAGTTCTGCCAGCAACTGACACCTCAACTGGCACCTCAGAGAGATTTTGTTTGAAGGGATTTAATTGTTAGGCCCTGAAACATAGCCTTTGCATTCCAGTAGCAACTGAGTGTGTTTGTTTAGGTTTCACTCATGCGAAGCAGTCCCATGAGAGTTGAATGTAGGCTAATTCTGACTGTAATTGGCACACACTTATTTGCAGCAGGTGCGTAAGGCTATCGATCCTGTCAGGTCTCATTCCCCCCTCTCATTCTCTTAATAATCTTTGAGAACACCACACAAGCAGATTCTCATTTCCAGGCCTCTACCAACAATATGTCACGGAATGGAAATCATCTCCTGGCTACACTCAAGGTGCCATCTAGAACCTAAAAGGGTTCTTTACCTGTCCCCAAGGAGAAGCCTTTGAAGAACCCTTTTTGGCTCCAGCTAGAACATTTTGGGGTTCCACGTAGAACCCTCTGTTGAAAGGGTTCTACATGGAACCCCAAAATGTTCTATCTGGAACCAAAAAGGGAACCCTTTTGAAACCGTTTTTTCTAAGAGTGTACACTACTGGCGTAAATCCTATTGCTCCTCGATGGATTTGGAGTATGTTGACAAATTTGACTGCTTTTGGGAGAGGCCCATTTTGGGATAACTTGCATCCAAAAATGAAAGGGGCAAAAGTTATCTCGACCAACATCAAAGAAGCTCTTCTAAAACATCTCAAAAACAGCCCATTTCCAATATTTCACAGAGTTATCATCATAGTTATCATCATAGTTCTACAGATAATCATATTCACAGGGGTATTGTCAGTTATAATCTTGTGATCATAAAGTTGAATTCAGCGGTTAACTCTGTTACTGTTTGCCCATTTGGGAAGCCCACTGTGGTAAACTTGTCCAGTGCTATTATTTCAAATACCATAAATATGAATAACCCCTGTGATTTATAATCACGTAGAGGGCTTGGGCTGTTACATATCAACATACAAAGTTTGATGTCAAACATGGACCTTCTTAAAATCTGGGTGGATGACACGAGCCCAGATATTTTGGTTCTCACAGAGACTTGGTAAATGTCATGAACTAAAAGGTTGGATAAGGTATAATAAGCAGGGCTAGAGGCTCTACAGTGAAATAAGCCAATAAACACTAACCAGAACAGCAATGGACAAGGCATATTGACATTAAGGAGAGGCATGCATAGCCAAGTGATCATAAGGGTCCAGTGAGTAGTGAGGTTGGTTGGGGTAACGGCGATTCAGACAGCTAGCCAGACAGCTAGCAAGCTAGCGAAGGATGGAGGTCTGTTTTTAGCCACCTTGTGCGTTTCCGTCGGTAGATTAGTAGGGTTCCTTGTGGTAGAGGGGATCAACCCAATTGGCAAAATAGATATAGTTATAGTGACTCAAGAAAAATTGTCCGATAGACCTATTCAGATAGCAGCCGATAAGACAGCTAACGATTAGCGGGCCGGTGATGGACGTTCAGGTAACGTCGCAACGGAGGGGCCAGTTGGATAACTCCCTCGGTCAGATAACGTCGGTAGTCCAGTCTGAAGGCCTGGTGGAGCTCCGCATCGGCTGTAAAATGGGTCCGGATAAAATTCCCTGTCTTAGGTCAGTTAGGATCACCACTTTAATTTAAGAATGTGAAATGTCAGAATAATAGTAGAGAGAATTATTTATTTCAGCTTTTATTTATTTCCCTCACATTCCCTGTGGAGTAGTTTACATATAGTCAATTAGTATTTGGTAGCATTGCCGTTAAATTGTTTAACTTGGGTCAAACGTTTAGGGTAGCCTTCCACAAGCTTCCCACAGTAAGTTGGGTGAATTTTGGCCCATTCCTCCTGACAGAGCTGGTGTAACTGAGTCAGATTCCTAGGCCTCCTTGCTTGCACATGCTTTTTCAGTTCTGCCCACAAATGTTCTATAGGACTGAGGTCAGGGCTTTGTGATGGCCACTCCAATACCTTGACTTTGTTGTCCTTAAGCCATTTTGCCACAACTTTGGAAGTCTGCTTGCGGTCATTGTCCATTTGGAAGACCCATTTGCGACCAAGCTTTAACTTCCTGACTGATGTGTTACGGTGCGTGAATGAGGACCCAAAAGCGAATCAACTTAAACAGAGCTTCTTTAATTACCAAACATAGGTAGGCTCAGATGGACCGGCAGATTCCGACAGGACAGGACAAGGTTACAGCAAACATGACGACAGTCTGGTTCAGGCATGAATGACACAAACAAACAAGAATCCGACAAGGACAGGAGCAGAAACAGAGAGAGATATAGGGACCTAATCAGAGGGAAAAAAGGGAACAGGTGGGGAACGGGGTGAATGGGTAGTTAGAGGAGACAAGGGACAGCTGGGGGAAAGCGGGGGAGAAAAGGTAACCTAACACGACCAGCAGAGGGAGACAGGGTGAAGGGAAAGGACAGAGACAAGACAACATGACAGTACATGACAGTACCCCCCCACTCACCGAGCGCCTCCTGGCGCACTTGAGGAGGAAACCTGGCGGCAACGGAGGAAATCATCAATCAGCGCACGGTCCAGCACGTCCCGAGAGGGAACCCAACTCCTCTCCTCAGGACCGTACCCCTCCCAGTCAACTAGGTACTGATGACCACGGCCCCGAGGACGCATGTCCAAGATTTTACGGACCCTGTAGATAGGTGCGCCCTCGACAAGGATGGGGGGGGGGGGGGGGAAGACGAGCGGGGGCGCGAAGAACGGGCTTAACACAGGAGACATGGAAGACCGGGTGGACGCGACGAAGATATCGCGGAAGAAGAAGTCGCACTGCGACAGGATTAATGACCTGAGAGATACGGAATGGACCAATGAACCGCGGGGTCAACTTGCGAGAAGCCGTCTTAAGGGGAAGGTTCTGAGTGGAGAGCCAAACTCTCTGACCGCGACAATATCTAGGGCTCTTAGTTCTACGCTTATTAGCAGCTCTCACAGTCTGCGCCCTATAACGGCAAAGTGCAGACCTGACCCTCTTCCAGGTGCGCTCGCAACGTTGGACAAAAGCCTGAGCGGAGGGGACGCTGGACTCGGCGAACTGAGATGAGAACAACGGAGGCTGGTACCCGAGGCTACTCTGAAAAGGAGATAGCCCGGTCGCAGACGAAGGAAGCGAGTTGTGGGCGTATTCTGCCCAGGGGAGCTGTTCTGACCAAGACGCAGGGTTGCGAAAAGAAAGACTGCGTAAGATGCGACCAATAGTCTGATTGGCCCGTTCTGCTTGACCGTTAGACTGGGGGTGAAAGCCGGAAGAGAGACTGACGGAAGCCCCAATCAAACGGCAAAACTCCCTCCAAAATTGAGACGTGAATTGCGGACCTCTGTCCGAAACGACGTCTGACGGAAGGCCATGAATTCTGAAAACATTCTCGATGATGATTTGTGCCGTCTCTTTAGCAGAAGGAAGCTTAGCAAGGGGAATGAAATGAGCCGCCTTAGAGAACCTATCGACAACCGTAAGAATAACAGTCTTCCCCGCTGACGAAGGCAGTCCGGTGACAAAATCTAAGGCGATGTGAGACCACGGTCGAGAGGGAATAGGAAGCGGCCTGAGACGGCCGGCAGGAGGAGAGTTACCGGACTTAGTCTGCGCGCAGACCGAACAAGCAGCCACGAAACGACGCGTGTCATGCTCCCGGGTGGGCCACCAGAAACGCTGGCGAATGGAAGCAAGCGTACCCCGAACGCCAGGGTGGCCGGCTAACTTGGCAGAGTGAGCCCACTGAAGAACGGCCAGACGAGTAGGAACGGGAACGAAAAGAAGGTTCCTAGGACAAGCGCGCGGCGACGGAGTTTGAGTGAGTGCTTGCTTTACCTGCCTCTCAATTCCCCAGACAGTCAACCCGACAACACGCCCCTCAGGGAGAATCCCCTCGGGGTCAGTGGAGGCTACTGAAGAACTGAAGAGACGAGACAAAGCATCAGGCTTGGTGTTCTTAGAGCCCGGACGATAAGAAATCACGAACTCGAAACGAGCGAAAAACAGCGCCCAACGCGCCTGACGCGCATTAAGTCGTTTGGCAGAACGGATGTACTCAAGGTTCCTATGGTCAGTCCAAACGACAAAAGGAACGGTCGCCCCCTCCAACCACTGTCGCCATTCGCCTAGGGCTAACCGGATGGCGAGCAGTTCGCGGTTACCCACATCATAGTTACGTTCCGACGGCGACAGGCGATGAGAAAAATACGCGCATGGGTGGACCTTGTCGTCAGAGAGGGAGCGCTGAGAAAGGATGGCTCCCACTCCCACCTCTGACGCGTCAACCTCGACAACGAACTGTCTAGAGACGTCAGGTGTAACAAGGATAGGAGCGGATGTAAAACGATTCTTGAGGAGATCAAAAGCTCCCTGGGCGGAAACGGACCACTTAAAGCACGTCTTGACAGAAGTAAGGGCTGTGAGAGGAGCTGCCACCTGACCGAAATTACGGATGAAACGACGATAGAAGTTCGCGAAGCCGAGAAAGCGCTGCAGCTCGACGCGTGACTTAGGGACGGGCCAATCAATGACAGCTTGGACCTTAGCGGGATCCATCTTAATGCCTTCAGCGGAAATAACAGAACCGAGAAATGTGACGGAGGAGGCATGAAAAGTGCACTTCTCAGCCTTCACAAAAAGACAATTCTCTAAAAGGCGCTGGAGGACACGTCGAACGTGCTGAACATGAATCTGGAGTGACGGTGAAAAAATCAGGATATCGTCAAGGTAAACGAAAACAAAGATGTTCAGCATGTCTCTCAGGACATCATTGACTAATGCCTGAAAGACAGCTGGAGCGTTAGCGAGGCCGAAAGGAAGAACCCGGTATTCAAAGTGCCCTAACGGAGTGTTAAACGCCGTCTTCCACTCGTCCCCCTCCCTGATGCGCACGAGATGGTAAGCGTTACGAAGGTCCAACTTAGTGAAAAACCTGGCTCCCTGCAGGATCTCGAAGGCTGAAGACATAAGAGGAAGCGGATAACGATTCTTCACTGTTATGTCATTCAGCCCTCGATAATCTATGCAGGGGCGCAGAGACCCGTCCTTCTTCTTGACAAAAAAAAACCCCGCTCCGGCGGGAGAGGAGGAGGGGACTATGGTACCGGCGTCAAGAGCTACAGACAAATAATCTTCGAGAGCCTTACGTTCGGGAGCCGACAGAGAGTATAGTCTACCCCGGGGGGGGGTGGTTCCCGGAAGGAGATCAATACTACAATCATACGACCGGTGTGGAGGAAGAGAGGTGGCCCTGGACCGACTGAACACCGTGCGCAGATCGTGATATTCCTCCGGCACCCCTGTCAAATCACCAGGCTCCTCCTGTGAAGAAGAGACAGAGGAAACAGGAGGGATAGCAGACATTAAACATTTCACATGACAAGAGACATTCCAGGAGAGGATAGAATTACTAGACCAATTAATGGAAGGATTATGACAAACTAGCCAGGGATGGCCCAAAACAACAGGTGTAAAAGGTGAACGAAAAATTAAAAAAGAAATGGTTTCACTATGATTACCAGAAACAGTGAGGGTTAAAGGTAGCGTCTCACGCTGAATCCTGGGGAGAGGACTACCATCCAGGGCGAACAAGGCCGTGGGCTCCTTTAACTGTCTGAGAGGAATGTCATGTTCCCGAGCCCAGGTCTCGTCCATAAAACAGCCCTCCGCCCCAGAGTCTATTAAGGCACTGCAGGAAGCTGACGAACCGGTCCAGCGTAGATGGACCGACAAGGTAGTGCAGGATCTTGAAGGAGAGACAGGAGTAGTAGCGCTCACCAGTAGCCCTCCGCTTACTGACGAGCTCTGGCCTTTTACTGGACATGAAGTGACAAAATGACCAGCGGAACCGCAATAGAGACAGAGGCGGTTGGTGATTCTCCGTTCCCTCTCCTCAGTCGAGATGCGGATACCTCCCAGCTGCATGGGCTCAGCACCCGAGCCGGCAGAGGAAGATGGTAGTGATGCGGAGAGGGAGGCGACGGAGAGCGCGAGCTCCTTTCCACGAGCTCGGTGACGAAGATCAACCCGTCGCTCAATGCGAATAGCGAGTTCAATCAAGGAATCCACGCTGGAAGGAACCTCCCGGGAGAGAATCTCATCCTTTACCTCTGCGCGGAAACCCTCCAGAAGACGAGCGAGCAAGGCCGGCTCGTTCCAGCCACTGGAGACAGCAAGAGTGCGAAACTCAATAGAGTAGTCTGTTATGGATCGATTGCCTTGACATAGGGAAGACAGGGCCCTGGAAGCCTCCTCCCCAAAAACAGATCGATCAAAAACCCGTATCATCTCCTCCTTAAAGTCTTGATACTGGTTAGTACACTCAGCCCTTGCCTCCCAGATTGCCGTGCCCCACTCACGAGCCCGTCCAATAAGGAGAGATATGACGTAGGCGACACGAGCAGTGCTCCTGGAGTAAGTGTTGGGCTGGAGAGAAAACACAATATCACACTGGGTGAGGAACGAGCGGCATTCAGTGGGCTCCCCAGAGTAACACGGCGGGTTATTGATTCTGGGCTCCGGAGATTCGAAAGCCCTGGAAGTGGCCGGTGGATCGAGGCGGAGATGGTGAACCTGTTCTGTGAGGTTGGAGACTTGGGTGGCCAGGGTCTCAACGGCATGTCGAGCAGCAGACAATTCCTGCTTGTGTCTGCCTAGCATCGCTCCCTGGATCTCGACGGCTGAGTGGAGAGGATCCGAAGTCGCTGGGTCCATTCTTGGTCGGATTCTTCTGTTACGGTGCGTGAATGAGGACCCAAAAGCGAATCAACTTAAACAGAGCTTCTTTAATTACCAAACATAGGTAGGCTCAGATGGACCGGCAGATTCCGACAGGACAGGACAAGGTTACAGCAAACATGACGACAGTCTGGTTCAGGCATGAATGACACAAACAAACAAGAATCCGACAAGGACAGGAGCAGAAACAGAGAGAGATATAGGGACCTAATCAGAGGGAAAAAAGGGAACAGGTGGGGAACGGGGTGAATGGGTAGTTAGAGGAGACAAGGGACAGCTGGGGGAAAGCGGGGGAGAAAAGGTAACCTAACACGACCAGCAGAGGGAGACAGGGTGAAGGGAAAGGACAGAGACAAGACAACATGACAGTACATGACATGATGTCTTAAGATGTTGCTTCAATACATCCACTCAATGTTCCTCTCTCATGATGCCATCTATTTTGTGAAGTGCACCAGTCCCTCCTACAGCAAAGCACCCCCACAACATGATGCTGCCACCCCCGTGCTTCACGGTTGGGATGGTGTTCTTCGGCTTGCAAGCCTTCCCCTTTTTCCTCCAAACATAACGATTGCCATTATGGCCAAACAGTTCTATTTTTGTTTCATCAGACCAGAGGTCATTTTTCCAAATAGCACGATCTTTGTCCCCATGTGCAGTTGCAAACCGTAGTCTGGCTTTTTATGGCGGTTTTGGAGCAGTGGCTTCTTCCTTGCTGAGCAGACTTTCAGGTTATGTCGATATAGGACTCGTTTTACTGTGGATACAGACACTTTTGTACCTGCTTCCTCCAGCATCTTCACAAGGTCCTTTGCTCTTGTTCTGGGATTGATTTGCACTTTTCGCACCAAAGTACGTTCATCTCTAGGAGACAGAACGCGTCTCCTTCTTGAGCGGTATGACGGCTGCGTGGTCCCATGGTGTTTATACTTGCGTATTATTGTTTGTACAGATGAATGTGGTACCTTCAGGCGTTTGGAAATTGCTCCCAAGGATGAACTAGACTTGTTGTGAACTACAATTTTTTTTCTGAGGTCTTGGCTGATTTCTTTTGATTTTCCCATGATGTCAAGCAAATATGCACTGAGTTTGAAGGTAGGCCTTGTAATACATCCACAGATATACCTCCAATTGACTCAAATGACATCAATATGCCTATCAGAAGCTTCTAAAGCCAAGATATAATTTTCTGGAATTTTCCAAGCTGTTTAAAGGCACAGTCAACTTAGTGTATGTAAACTTCTGACCCACTGGAATTGTGATACAGTGAATTGTGAGTGAAATAATCTGTCTGTAAACAATTGTTGGAAAAATGACTAGGCATTCTAAGATATTTAAATGTTTCCCCTTAAACCACTCAGGTGTTACGTTAGCAGTATGCTTAAGGTCATTGTCCTGCTGGAAGGTGAACCTCCATCCCAGTTTCAAATCTCTGGAAGACTGAAACAGGTTTCCCTCAAGAATTTCCCTGTATTTAGCGCCATCCAACATTTCTTCAATTTTGACCAGTTTCCCAGTCCCTGTCAATGAAAAACAGCCCCACAGCATGATGTTGCCACCACCATGCTTCACTGTGGGGAAGTTGTTCTCGGAGTGATGAGAGGTGTTGGGTTTGCGCCAGATATATAGTTTTCCATGATGGCCAGAAAGCTCAATTTTAGTCTCATCTGACCAGAGTGACTTCTTCCATATGTTTGGGGAGTCTCCCACATGCCTTTTGGCGAACACCAAACGTGTTTGCTTATTGTTTTCTTCAAGCAATGGCTTTTTTTCTGGCCACTCTTCCGTAATACCCAGCTCTGTGGAGTGTACGGCTTAAAGTGGTCCTATGGACAGATACTCAAATCTCCGCTGTGGAGCTTTGCAGCTCCTTCAGGTTTATCTTTGGTCTCTTTGTTGCCTCTCTGATTAATGCCAACCTTGCCTGGTCTGTGAGTTTTGGTGGGCGGCCGTCTCTTGGCAGGTTTGTTGTGGTGCCATATTCTTTCCATTTTTTAATAATGGATTTAATGGTGCTCTGTGGGATGTTCAAAGTTTCAGATTTTTTTTTTAGAACCCAACCCTGATCTACTTCTCCACAACTTTGTCCCTGACATGTTTGGATAGCTCCTTGGTCTTCATGGAGTCGCTTACTTGGTGGTGCCCCTTGCTTAGTGGTGTTGCAGACTCTGGGGCCTTTCAGAACAGGTGTATATGTACTGAGATCATGTGACAGATCATGTGACACTTAGATTGCATGCAGGTGGACTTTATTTAGCTAATAATGTGACTTCTGAATGTAATTGGTTGCACCAGATCTTATTTTAGGGGCTTCATAACAAAGGGGGTGAATACATATGCACGCACCACTTTTCAGGGTCTTATTTTTTTGAATTTTTTAAAACAAGCTATTTTTTAAATTTTGTGTATGTCCATTACATGAAATCCAAATAAAAGTCCATTTAAATTACATGTTGTAATACAACAAAATAGGAAAAACGACAAAGGGGATGAATACTTTTGCAAGGCACTGTATTGCCATATATAGCCCAAACGTGTGTTGCCACACAAGGAAACATTTTACACACAGTGTTTCCTGTTAGTCTTAAAGTAATCTACTTTGAAACAAAAGTATACACCTCACACACATGGTTAGGGGCTTTAAAAAAAGAAGACACCTGTACCGTGTCAGATATAGAGTTGAAATGTATTCAAATGTGAGTTTTAACCCAATATCATACTTTATATACATCACAGAAGACTGAAATTTAACAAAATCATTTCACATCAACACTAGATTTTCAGGAGTTTTTAAAAACATTTTTTTTATTAATTATGTCATTATTACTGTGTAAATGTCCTGGACTATAGGCAATATAATTATAACAAGTTCAATGCTCAGTAATTATAGTAATATTGTTCCTTGTACCTAAACATGAGGGGTGTCCTCAACATTGTCTGATTGTGCATGGATAGCCACCTGAATAATGAGCCAATCTTGGGGTTCCATCTGTCGTCTTGTCCCCTTGTGTGTTGGATTTGATGTCCTTCTTGAAGAAACCATGTGTTTTAGGTATTTGATACCATTCCACTCATTCCGTTCCATCCATTACCACAGGGCCATTCTCCCCAAATAAGGTGCCACCAACCTCCTGTGCAAGTGTTTCAAGTCCTGTGATCCGCACATTGAATTTACGGGAATGATTTGAGTGATTCTAATTTCTCTTTTACGAGTTTGATTATCCCTTCCGACTTAGCTTGTGCTGTTTCCAGGTCATGGAGTCGCACCTCTGTCGCAATGGCTATCCTCACCAGACTTTCCACTTCAGTAGAATAGGTATCAACTTTAGCAGTGAACACGGGCAATGATTAATTTACCGGTTTTAATTCTAAGTCAAGGGGAGAGATAATCTCCTCACAAACAATCTCTTGTACAGCAGCGGCCATCTCCTTCTGTTGTCTGGTGTTGAGAGTTGCCATGTTCCCACAGTTGAATTGTGGACGGACAAATTCTAGCTGCTGGAGCGTAAAAGACCTGCTTGTTGTTTCTTGTCACACAATGAATGTTCCATACCTTACTATAATTTTTAGGAAATAGGTCTGTCAATTCAGAGTAATTTTCAACATATTTAAAGGGATGGCATAAGATAAATGTACTGAAAACCCTATTGAATGAAACATTCAATAGGATTTTCAGTATATTTATCTTAAGCCATCCTTTTAAATACGGTGTACCTTTAATTACAATTTTATCGACAGACTAGAATACATCGAGAGAATGGATTCAGAATATAGAGTTCAATTAAAAAAAGTACAAGTGCACAAGGTGAGACCCAGATGCAGACACGGGAGGCAGATGGTTTGAGTCTTGACATTTATTAAACAATCCAAAAGGGGAAGGCAAGAGAAGGGTCATGGACAGGCAAAAGGTCAAAACCAGTTCAGGGTCCAGGAAGTACAGAGTGGCAGGAAGGCTCGAGGTCAGGGCAGGCACAATGGTCAGGCAGGCAGGTATGGTGTCCAGAAAACAGGCAAGTGTCAAGAACCAGGAGGACTAGCAAAAGAGAATAGAATCAGGAGTACATGAAAAATGCTGGTTGACTTGAAAACATACAAGACACAGAGAGACAGGAAAAACAGGGATGTGTACACCAGGGGATAATAAGCGACACCTGGAGGGGGTGGAGACAATCACAAGACAAGTGAAACAGATCAGGGTGTGACAGAATATATTCACATTTGTCTCCGTTTCAACAATTGGTAGATTTAAAAATACTCTGATTTTGTAGATTATTTTGACAAAATGTAGGGTTAGCAAAGTATGTTTGAATCATAAGAAACAGGTTTGGATTAATTTTCCACACTAAAAATATTAATGTATCATTAATACATTAGTTTGATTCATCCTGAAAGTTGCCATATTCAAGTACACCCATTAAATTCAGCAAGGTGAAAAAAAAGTGTACAATAGGGGTTGAACAATAGTCCTATAAATATACCCTTAATCCTCACTATTCATGGAACTGTATGACAACAGTCCAGTCGTTGTGAACCGTGAGCCAGGCTCCAGGTTTAAACTGCTACCTGGTCTGAGTTCCATAATGATTCAAATAGACTACATGTCCCAAATTACTGCACAACGTTAGCCTAATATGATCCACTAATGCTAGCAACCCTCAGGAACAACTACACGGACATGAAAGAGGAAAGAAAGGTAAACCGGATGGAATGTAATGATGCAAATTGTAAGCAACAAATTGAAGTATAGTAAAGTGACAGTTCTAAATATTTGTGGGTATTATTGACAGTGATAGGATTTTCAGTTTGCTTCCATATGACTGGTTTAACATTCATCTCCATGGATCATAAGGAACATAAGGAACCGTTTTATCTAAAACAATTGCTATGTGTATTTACAATCCCCTTTTCCAAACAGAATACTCGTTTAACGAGCTCTTAACAATAGCTCTTATCAATTTATCAATTACAGTGAATGGAGAATGCTGTTATTTCAATTAGAAAAAAGTAAATACTTTTCCCATTTATAACTGGCAGGTTCACTCAACCTTATTAATGGATTCCTCGCTTGTAAACGTGGTGGAATTATGAGGGAATTAAATCAAGGTCAGGATACGCCATATCTGTAAAAACACCTCCGCCACACCTTCATTTTGTTAATCTCCACTGCAAACGAGTAGTGGGTGAATATCACGCTACTTAAATTCACGTCAGAATAGACATAGAAAGAAAAGTGCATAAACGGGGAATTACATTTCATTTACTGTCACGTTCGTTGGAATAATTATCGGACCAAACTGCAGCGCGATATGGTTTCCACATAATATTTATTTGAAAATGCACAAAACAACAAAGAAAGAACAAAACAAACAACGAACCATAACTAAGAGGTGTAACATACACTAACTCAAAACAATATCCCATAAAACACAGGTGGAAAAAATGCTACTTAAATATGATCCCCAATTAGAGACAACGATAGCCAGCTGCCTCTAATTGGGAATCATACCAAACACCAACATAGAAAAACTCAACTAGAAGCCCACATAGAAAATAATAACTAGAAAACCCCCCAGTCACGCCCTGACCTACTCTACTATAGAAAATAAGGGCTCTCTATGGTCAGGACGTGACAGTACCCCCCCCCCCTCCCCTTCCAAAGGTGCGGACTCCGGCCGCAAAACATGAAACCAAAAGGGAGGGTTAGGGGGGTGTCTAGTGTCGGTGGCGGCTCTGGTGCGGGACGAAGAACCCGCTCAGCTTGCGGATCCACCATATTTGGTGGCGGATCTGGTGCGGGACGAAGAACCCGCTCATCCCGTGGATCCAGCCATGGACCCGGGCTGAACACTGTGCCTGGACTGGACCTCTGTATCAAGGAAGGCTCCTGCCATGGAGCGGGACTGGACACCAGATCTGGACTGGACATCAGTGCAAGGGAAGGCTCCGGCCATGAAGCTGGACCGGATGCCGTGCCTGGACTGGGCATTGGCGCAGGGGAAGGCTCCCGCCATGGAGCGGGACTGGACGCTGTGCCTGGACTGGGCACCAACGCAGAAGAAGACTCTGGCCTTGAAGCTGGACTAGACGCCGTGCTTAGACTGGGCATCAGCGCAGGGGAAGCAGGAAGCTAGATCAATAAAAAAGTGGTCAGATGAAGCAGATATAAGCTACAGGACTGTTTTGCTCCGATGGCATTGAGGAGTACACCACATCAGGTCATTGGCTTCATCAATAAGTGCATTGATGATGTCGTCCCCACAGTGAGCATACAGTACATACATACCCCAACCAGAAGCCATGGATTACAGGCAGCATCCACACTGAGCTAAAGGCTAGAGCTGCCGCTTTCAAGGAGCGGGACTCTAACCCAGAAGCTTATAAGAAATTCCGCTATGCCCTCCGACGAACCATCAAACAGGCAAAGCGTCAATACAGGACTAAGATCGAATCGTACTACACCTGCTCTGACGGTCATCAGATGTGGCAGGGCTTGCAAACCATTACAGACCACAAAGGGAAGCACAGCCGAGAGCTGCCCAGTGACACAAGCCTACCAGACGAGCTAACCTACTTCCATGCTCGCTTCGAGGCAAAAAACACTGAAACATGCATGAGAGCACCAGCTGTTCCAGAAGACTGTGTGATCACGCTCTCCGCAGCTGATGTGAGTAAGACCTTTGAACAGGTCAACATTCACAAGGCCGCAGGGCCAGATGGATTACCAGGACGTGTACTGCGAGCATGCCCTGACCAACTGGCAAGGTCTTCACTGACATTTTCAACGTCTCCCTGTCCGAGTCTATAATACCAACATGTTTTAAACAGACCAGTATAGTCCCTGTGCCCAAGAACACTAAGGTAACCTGTCTAAATTACTACCGACCCATAGCACTCATGTCTGTAGCCATGAAGTGCTTTGATAGGCTGGTCATGGTTCACATTAACACCATCATCCCAGAAACCCTAGACTTACTTTAATTTGCATGCCGCCCCAACAGATCCACAGATGATGCAATCTCTATTGCACTCCACACTGCCCTTTCCCACCTGGACAAAAGGAACACCTACGTATGTTAGAATGCTATTCATTGACTACAGCTCAGCATTCAACACCATATTGCCCTGAAAGCTCATCCATAAGCTAAGGATCCTGGGACTACGCACCTCCCTCTGCAACTGTATCCTGGACTTCCTGACGGGCCACCCCCAGGTGGTAAGGGTAGGTAGCAACACATCCACCACGCTTATCCTCAACACAGGGGCCCCTCAGGGGTGTGTGCTCAGCCCCCTCCTGTACTCCCTGTTCACTCATGACAGGGATATTTGGCATGGGTCCTCAGATCCTCTAAAGGTTCTACAGCTGTGCCATCGAGAGCATCCTCGCTGGTTGCATCACTGCCTGGTATGGCAACTGCTCGGCCTCCGACCTCAAGGCACTACAGAGGGTAGTGCGAACGGCCCAGTACATCAGCTTGGGGGCCAAGCTTCCTGTCATCCAGGACCTCTATACCAGGCAGTGTCAGAGGAAGGACCTAAAAATTGTCAAAGACTCCAGCCACACTAGTCATAGAGTGTTCTCTCTGCTACCGTACGGCAAGTGGTACCAGAGCGCCAAGTCTAGGTCCAAGAGGCTTCTAAACAGCTTCTACCCCCAAGCCATAAGACTCCTGAACATCTAGTTAAATAGATTCCCAGACTATTTGCACTGTCCCCCCCCCCCCCCTCCCTTTACACCATTGCAACTCTCTGTTGTCATCTATGCATAGTCCCTTTAATAACTCTACCTACATCTACATACTACCTCAACTAACCGGTGCCCCCACACATTGATTCTGTACTGGTACCCTCCTGAATATAGTTTCGCTATTGTTGTTTTACTGCTGCTCTTTAACTACTTGTTACTTTTATCTCTTATTCTTATCTGTATTTTTTTTAAACTGCATTGTTGGTTAGGGGCTCGTAAGTAAGCATTTCACTTGAAGGTCTACTACACCTGTTGTATGCGGCATATGTGACTAATACAATTTGATTTGAATGACAAAAACTTAATTGAAGAATCACTACTGTTGACCAATCACTGACAAAAGGGGCGTAAACTTTAGCTACTGAACTTCGGGTTGCCTCAGGAAAAAAAAGATTGTGAACGAACAGCCAAAAACACCCTTACTGAAGACCAAAACGAACAAAAACATCACAAAACAATATATAATATAATATACACAAACTGTTTCGGATGGGAAGCATGCGGACGCCTTAATATGAGCCCACCATTGAACGATGGGACTCTCACGAACAAGTACAAGTCGGTTGTTTTGCTCTAGGACGCCCACAAACCCCACAAGACTTGTCTGAAGGTAGCCAGGGACCATTTAAAAAATTCATGGAAGTATACTGTACATGGAAGTATACTGTATATGGAAGTATGCTGTATATGGAAGTATGCTGTGTATGGAATTACTTCAGTGACAAAAAAATAGTTAAACGTGTATTTATTTTTTTAAATCATTTTATGATTTTTCTTAAATCTCTCAGATATAGGAAAGACACTTCAAAACATACTTCCTTTTTATTTTTTGGGACTATTTTGCCATGTCTGAATATGTTATTCAATGCGTTTCTATGGGCTAATAGCAGTAAGGCCAAATTCAATGTTTCATCAATTTTTTTTAAAACATATTTTGGGGGGATGCTTAAAGGGGTATAAATGAACCTTGGCATGATGATCTTAAAACAATGACACACGTTAGCTTAGTAGAAACCCAACCCCGGGCCCTTAGGGGGTTTAGTACTGAAAAAACATGAAATGTCATTGATACAACAATATTTTTATTTGGAGAGTTTGAGTTTTATGAGACTCATG
Source organism: Oncorhynchus mykiss (assembly GCF_057628025.1). Taxonomy (NCBI): domain Eukaryota; kingdom Metazoa; phylum Chordata; class Actinopteri; order Salmoniformes; family Salmonidae; genus Oncorhynchus; species Oncorhynchus mykiss. Next base: position 34,116,123 of record NC_143031.1, on the reverse strand, counting down.
AGTGCTTTTACATAAAAAGGAATTAGTGATAATCAATGACTGTCGTTCAAATTCATTTCAGATGAATTACCCAACAATCCACCCCTATCACCACTCAATCACTGACTCAGTTCCTCACTCACTTATTCACTCACTCACCCAGTGACACACCCCACCCACAACCTGTGCGGGCGTCCTCCTCTATCCGTGCCTCTAAACAACCCATTGCCAGTCATTCATGTCAAACTGTGAAGGATCATTTGGGGAACAGCCTTTTTATTAATAAAATTTGAACTGTGGGTTAGTTTCTCTTTATTTCAGTGCCACCATGGTGAACACCATGTTAAAAATAAAAAGCGACATTTTGTTAAAAGGAATATCATAATGAAGACAATTAAAACAAATAATATAAACTGCCATTAATGACCTCACAGCATTCTTATCAAACTCTCCCTCCAGGACTAAAATAGAAAGAAAAATGGGCCAGGGGAAACAACAACTAAAACTGTGTAGTTACATCCACACTTTAGATAGACACTTCCCATAGATTTTGATTTGGTTTGAAGGGGGGATTGTCTCAAGTTTTTCCCTGTAGAGGAGCATCACGGCAATGCAGCGACAATAAATCTATTGAGGAGGAGAGTGAGAGCCTTGAAGACTCTACCTAGTGCACTGAGAATAGGGGCTCTGTCTGGACATTTTTTTGGGGGGTGTCGTGAAGTGCAAACCGTTATATCTCTGACCCTCCCTGTTCTAACTAACTTCCTTTACCATCCTGGCAAATTAGCAGTGGTAAACTACACCTGAATACATAGCTGGGGTTTGTCCCGCCCTGTAAGTATACTAACATAGTTATTTTTCATTACAGTACAGTATAGAGCAAATAGTATCAATATAATTTTCATAATCTTTTTTCATATTGCACCATCAGAGTATGCGACACAGAGAAAGATCAACAGAGACTCCATTTCCTAATCAAAACGAGATATGTGCAAACATGACTACGGACTTTATTAACCAAATCAATTCTTCCCTGTAATATCCACAAATAAAAGTGATTTCTCTTTTTATATATATATATTTATAGTAATAAGAATAATAAATCTTCACATTGGATCATTTCATTGTGTGACAAAAATGGTCAACTGGGCTGTCCAGTCGTGATCATAATCCTCTTAATCGTCTTTAATTGGTCAGTACCCATGCATCCATAGGAAATAGATTTTTTTCTTCAAAAAAGTAATAATTTGAGAGCAGCTGACAAGTTTGGACTGGTGTCGATTGCTTCCATCCCAGATTTCTCCAGAGTTTCATTCAGTGTTTTAGAGGAAGTTTCCATAGAAAAAAATGACAAGCTCCAAATTATCATCTCATACTCTGGGAAAAAAGTTGTCCAGGTTCTAATTCAAATAGTGTAGTAATGGTAATAATTGATCAATTGTAATCAATAATTAATAATCATTAATAGTTGAGAACTAAGAACAAATAATCACTGATTAATAATTAATGATTAACAATAATAATCAAGAATAAATAATGTTCCCTCATAACAAAATTATTTTGGCAAGCTCCACGTGGAGTCATTTCAGATGAATGAATTTACTCACAAGTTTAAAAAAAAAAACAAAGAAAGAAAGCTCCAAAAATAAATAAAAGAAGATTAGTAAAAGGTACCCCTCCTTTAAGAAGAAAGGGGACATTATATACAGGACTGTGTGGTGAGAGTCAGTTTACTGCACTTGTAAGTGTAATAAGTCCAGTGTTAGTGTGAGTTTTAGTCTGGCCCCATGCCACTGATGTTATACCAGCGTGTAGGACTTTGCGTAGGGGTTGTTGGTCTGTTTGAGGTGTCCTCGTGAGTCCAGCAGGGACTCTTGGGAGGTGCTAAGCTTGGCGGCCTGGGCCAGCTCTGAGCCCTCTCTGTGAGGCAGGGTGGCTGCTGAGCCGGGTTGCCACTGGGCCACTGGGTCCCTGCTGCTGGCCCTGTTGCTGGCTTGGGGGGCCTCCGTGGGAGTTGGGGGTGCCATGCGTGATGGCCGTTTCAGGGAGCGACTCTTCTGGGGCTCCAAGCAGGCCTGGCCCATGGCCCCCTCCCCCCCGGTGCCACCCCTCCCTCCAGTGCCCGAGGACGACATGCCGCGGTTCAGCAGGAAGTCCATGCGCAGGTAAGGAGGCAGGTGCACTAGCTCGCCCCCTAAAGGACAAAGGAAGGAAAGAGAGGGGAGTTAGTTATGATGCATTGTGTTTTATGGACAACAACCCCATAGAAAACACATATGGCCAGTGGAAATATGGAAAAATCTCAGCTCAAAACACTTCAGTAAAGAGAAATGACTGCCTCTGGGGGAAAGGTTAGGTGAGATACAAGCTCATCACATCTTCCACACCAACCCACAAAACTAGGGTAGTGTATATGCCAAAGTCATCCATAGATTCTGACAGACTATTAAAGTATACTGCTTTGTCTGGTTATTGAGGTAATATGCCAAAGAATGTTCTTCATCTGAATTTGGCCTTGACCAACATGAAATGAAATGGCAATATATTACAATGTCATTAAACCCCCCCCAGATTCCATTATACTTATTAGGTTAATGGAGGGAGAAGGAGACTGTCGCTTTTCTATAACATAAATAAGTAATGTTATAGATTTAAGACTCCAGCGCTGCTCATTACAAATGTATCTGAGTAAAGTCTACAGAGTTTAATAAAATATAACTATAATGAACCAAAACTATATAGAATGAATAAGATGAAGACTTCAACAAAAATACTGATTTCATGAGGTGAAGTGGCCTCAAACAGATTTAGGTGGTTCAATGTTCAAGCTTGGTCATCCTGCAATGGAGTTTAGTCAATAGAATAATCTTCATTAATACATTACCTTAATTAATACATGAATCTATTGAAATCACTGTCTGCAAAACTCCACATTTGTTGCTGCAAGTAGCATTACTAGGGTTGCAAAATTCTGGGAACTTTCAATAAAACCCCTGTTTTTCCAGAAATCCGTGTTGGAAGATTCCAGGTTTCATGTTTATTCCCTGCCGATTCCAGGAATCCTCCATCCGGGATTTCGGGAAAACCAGGGAATTTATTGATAGTTCCCAGAATTGTTCAACCCTAAGCATTACTAGACCATTATCTTCAGAACAGTTAAATTGATATATCAGCAGTAAATATTGACGAACCCCTAACCCTGGGATATGATCTAGTTTGCCTAACATTTACGAGGGAGAGGGAAATGGCCCTGAATTGATACGTTTGGTCTGACAGACCAGCGTTGTGTTTTAAATGCACATTACAGAGTTTGTTAGTTTTTATTGGCATTTAAAGAACATAATAGCTTGAAATGTTAAGACACAGAGTTATTCAATTCAGCTACAGTTCCGCATACATGTAACAGACCATGGACTAAACCCACAGTCTATATATGAAGAAAGTATGTATCAGATCTTAAAGTGAACATAAGGGTTAGGATTAGCGTTAGTGCTTGGGGGGGGGGGGGGGGGGGGCCTCAAACCAAAGCATTACAGGCATGGTGAAGGCTAACAAACATTAGCAACAGAGCTCAGAGTTAGCTACAGCAGAGTTTGTCTACGTGGCCTCACCCGGTCTGTGAGCTTTGGGTGCGGCCATGTTCATGACTCGGCTGACATCCTGAGGCTTGGGCGGGGAGGCAGTGAACCTGCAGATGCCTGACTCGGAGGGTGTGCTGGACGTCAGGCTGTCTGTGTAGTCATTGGTGCCTGCTGTCATCTGCTCCGACGACGTATCCGAGATGAAGCACTCTGTGATGGTAAACTTGGCGTGCCGCAGCTGCTCCTCCATCTTGGCGTGCTCGTAGGCCCGCGCCAGCTCCTCGTAGGTGGACGAGGCGCTCTCTGTGGACACCATGCTGCTCCGTGCCCGGTCTATACCAGGGGTTAAGGTTAGAGGCCATGTTAGTAGAGCAGTTAGGGGATAATGCTAGCATTAGCATTGTTATAAACTGTTGGCATTGTTGAAAGTTCTATAGTAGGCCGATCTGTTTTTATTAAAGAGGTGAGAGGTGTTGTTATGGTTAAGGGTGATGTTACAGACATTCTTATATGGGGACTGTTATAGCAGTTGTTGCAGACTTGTCTCATCTTCAGGTGCGTTGTTACCTGTGTCCTGAGATGGGCTGACGCTGTAGCTGTCACTCTCCTTGTCCACAGAGCCGGTCACCCGTGGCGTGGGCAATCTCCAGTCAGTGCTCAGGGTGTGGGCCGAGACTGGCGGGTGTGGTCGGTTCAGGGTCCACTGGCTAGCGTAGCGGTTGCGTGCGGCAGGGCCTGCTTTGGCTGTGCGGCGGGCTGTGGGGTCTGACAAGGAAAGATACAGAAAATGACATCACAGTCACACACCAGGGTGTTATGTCACATAGCAAGAGGTCATCTTGAGAACTGCAATGCTCTGTTTTTTTAAGCTGACTGTGAGTGTTTTTAAGGGTGGCAGTAAGTGTGTATCTGGCAATAGCAATGACGGATGGACACCCAATCCTCACATAAACCAACAAAAAGAAAACGGCCACCATCACAATATCTCACCTGGAGTTCATCTCAGGATGTCCACACAAATACATATAGCTTACAATAACAGTGAGAAAAAGGTTTGATTGGGTTGATTGCAGTCCTCCACAAATACGTACATTTTTGATTGGATGCAATACACATACAGTGGTGCAAAAAAGTATTTAGTCAGCCACAAATTGTGCAAGTTCTCCCACTTAAAAATATGACAGAGGCCTGTAATTTTCATCATAGGTACACTTCAACTATGACAGACAAAATGAGAAAAAAAATCCAGAAAATCACATTGTAGGATTTTTAATGAATTTATTTGCAAATTATGGTGGAAAATAAGTATTTGGTACAGGCCTCTCATCTTTTTAAGTGGGAGAACTTGCACAATTGATGGCTGACTAAATACTTTTTTGCCCCACTGTACATAATCATTCATGTTTAGAATTGAAAATAATATAACAGCAATAATCACTGTTTTGAAAGTAAATGCTTATCAGTGTGAACAACATCAGTAGAGATGGTAGGGGCAGTGCTCCTAATGCTTCTGATGACTCTCTGAGGACTGGAGCTGAATCAAACCAGTCTGTTGTCTGGAATCAAGTCTAGCTGAATAAATTCCAGCTGTATGAATGCAATCCTGATTGCACTTATTAATTCTAGCTCCACCGCTAGTAAAGTAAAGAGGATGTCCGTACTGGACTTACTGGTTCCTGGCCTAGCATCAGATACATCCACTAGAGGTCCGGTGGCCTGGGACAGGGACTGGTAGTGGACGGTGTGGGTAACCGTAGATGACTTCTGTTTCTGAGTCTCCCCAAAGTCATTGTCAGTCAGCAGCACTGTGGACCTGTCGTCTGAAATAGAGAGAATCATTTCACAAACATGGTCACCACAGTACGATGAGAATCGCCACAGTAGGTACTACTACCACATAGAAGGCCACAGATATGTGATACTCACATATTGTTATCCAATGTTACACTCGTATTTCCTACTTGGAAGCTCATTATGAGTTTTGACATGTCCGGGAGCTTTCCGGGAGTTTCAGTCCAAAGTTTCCGATAATTCAGAGAACACATGAAAGCAGCATAATGTATCAGTGTCCACTCACCGACTGTCTCCATGGTGTCTCTCTCCTCTATGAGCAGCTGGGCTCGGGGGATGTCGATGTGCATTCTAAGGGTCTGCTGCTGCTTGTTGATGGTGTCTGCAGGTCGTGTGTTTTTACTGGGGAACACAGGAAACAACATACACTGGTCAATAAGGACCTCATTACACTGCATCAGATATTCAGAAACGTGTGATTCTAATATGATTCTATAGATACAGTATTGAATGTTTTTTTCTTCCATTAATACATTAGACAATAGTAACTGTCTATAAAGTTATATGTCAAACTGCTCATGCTTACCTCATCAGCATCTCTGCCAAACTTTTCGCATCTACAGAGCAAACAAGAACAAAAATCACATTACATACAGATGATACTCACACTATACTTGACAATAGTTACCGAAATTTGACAGAAATCTAACCAATCAGGCGTTGCCCTGTTGCTGCTGTGACCTCTCACCTCTGAGCCTCTTCAGTCTCTGTTCCCTCCTCCTCCTCCTGAGGACTAGAAGCAGGACGAAGACCAGCACGATTCCCACCAGCACACAGGAGATGATGGTCACCATCTTCAGACCCTCGTTACTGGACGTACTGTCCACACTCACCGTTGGAGCCTTCACCAGTGGAGCAATGGTACCTTGAGACAGGTCATAGAGATGTCATAGTTTATGTCAGCTAATGACATGTGTTATGACAACATTATGTAGTTTGATGCACAACACCCTCAGCGGGGCTGGGTAAATGAGGTTTTCAGGGGAATTGGAAGAGAGCCTGTAATGAGACTTCCGCTTTGGTGACACTTCATCTTAACTCCTCCTCTATATTTAGTGGATTGGTTGAATAGTCCAGAAGAGAAACTCCCTGACAGTTTTCTTTCTCGTCAGGACCAGAATGTGGGGCATCCCGCTCAGGCGTTTCCTTTACGCCTGCTACGTTAGGTGACTTGTACAATAACTAGAAGGTTGTCAAGTGTCGCAACCAGACCTGGTAGACGAGAGAATGACTGCAAAAAAATAATCCAAACACGAACACATATTAAGCCTATACAGCAGTGGAGGCTGGTGTGAGGAACTATAGGAGGACAGGATCATTTTAATGGCTGGTAATGGTTTCCATATGTTTGATGTATTTAATACCGTTCCCATAATTCCATTTCAGCCATTACAATGAGCCAGTCCTCCTATAGCTCCTCCCACGAGCCTCCTCTGCTATGCAGTGTCTGTCGATGAATAGTAAATACTAAATGAGCTTTGTGTTAATGTTTAAAACATGGATCAAGCACTTGGCACAAGGTAACAGTGCCTCTATATCTTGCATCCCAATCTTAATGTATTTTCCATCAAACCCACCCAATCTGCTCCAACAAGCTGCTGCAGCACTGCGCTAGCTGCAATCAGCACCTGACATTCTGCCAAACTGGCAGTAATGCCCACTTGACAGAAGATCAACTCAACCTTCTTAGCTGAAAACGAAGCTATTTTTTCCCCTTTTACACTTCCTGGATGGCTGGGGGGTTAGATGGATGTGGGGGGGACAAATAGACTAGAGTCTAGTGAAGGTGTGTGTGTGTGTGTGTGTGTGAAATCGCCACAACCACTGGAGTCAGCAGAACATCTACTTGAGGTACTTTACTGCCCCATTCATCAGTTAGGCCTAGAGCCTTTTAAAGCACGGACCAGGAAAGACTAGCATGAGACAGCCACTTTAATGGCAGGGAGGAGAGAAGAGCTCCAAGGACCAGTAAATAGCTAAATATGAGGTCATTTCCTTCTCCTTCAAGGCATAGGACATACTGTAAATTAATGTTTTTGATGGAAACTCAGGCAGTTGTGAAACAATTTTCAAGGAATGGTTAGGTAAATGACTTTAAACTACAGTTCTTCATTCTTTATTCAGATATCCTGAATAAGTCACTATAAGCGTGTATAGACAAGTGAACTCACTGCCATCGTAGCTCAGAGTGGAAAACTTGACCCTCTTCTCTGCTGACCCGGCGCTGTTGAACACCTTCATCTGTAGTTCGTACCAGGTGGCCTCGGCCAGGTCATACAGGATGTAGCTCTTGGTCAGAGAGGTGCGTTGGGCCGTGGTCCACGTGGGAGACTCCACCGAACGGTACTCTAACGTGAAGGATGTGATTGGACAGCCACCATTGTTCCAGCCAATCAGGTTGAGCCTGACACGCGTGGCATTGATACTGGTGAAGAGCTCCTGTTCTTTAGAGTACTGGGGTTCTGTTGGGGAGTGAGGAGAGAGGAGTCCACACAAACACTTCAATGAGAGGTCTTTCCATAAGAATGAGTTTTCCATTATTAACTGAGTAAAAGCAATGGGGTCACTATTTAATAAAAAACATTCACCCTACCTTTCCCATGAGTCTTAGCCTCGATGATCTCACTGATGCGACCTGGCCCCACAGCATTCTGGGCAGTCAGGGTGAACTTGTACCAGGTGCCACACTTCAGGTTCTCCAGTCGATAGGAACGCTCACTAGGGCTGATGGCAAAGTTGCCCCACTTCTCACTGTTGTCCTCTGAGTATTGCAGGATGTAGCCTGATGTGTGAGAGAGAGGTTAGGATGTTACAGTGTTGCCTGCTATTCAATAAAGTCAGTACGCTGTTGTCCAAGGGAAAACAAAAATCTCCAATAATAGTTAGTGTTGCTGCTAGCTGCGTTGGTGTCTGACCTCGTATGGAGCTGCCTCCGTTGTCTCCTGGTATCCAGGAAAGAGTGATGGAAGTGGTGGTCGTCTTGGTAACGGTGAGACGTGGCTGGTCCGGGGGAACTAGAAGTAAAAATATGGATTTTATTTAAGTCCTTCTAACTCATGATGATATCCTTTCACTTCACTACCTATGATGAATACATGTCTATTTAGTATTGTTATGAACTGACCTGAAGACTGGTAAACTGGATTGTTCCACCACACCCTAACTGACTTACCTTGAACCTGCAGGTTGAGGATGATTTTATCTGGCCCAAAACTGTTGCTAGCCACACAGGTGTAGTTCCCAGAATCCTCAGCTTTCACTGTGCGGATGACCAGGCTGCCGTTGCCCTGAACAATGCGTCTACTGTCAATCACAGCAGGGGCGGGGCTTCCATTGCTGAATCACAAATGTACGAAAGACAGTCAGACAATGAACTACAGTGAGATACACCACAGAGAAAATATTTGAAAAGTATTGGATAATGTTACAATACTTTTATGTGTATAGGAATATGCGGCACATGTCAACAACCATGATTTTTTTACATTCTGCTGATAAGTGTGAAAGGATACTGCAAACACACAAGGTCTTCATTGAAAATTGGCATTCCAAAGAGCCACTGTTTTTTCACTGATATTTAGTGTGTGTTATAAGTGACTCAAAACATGGTCTGTACGAAGTTCTACTGTCTGTCCTACATGCAGCATGATGTGTTGTACTCTGTACTCACGTCTCCTTGAGCCACTTGACCGTGGGGGCTGGGTCGCCCACCGCCTTACAGGGCAACACGATGTCCCTCATCCAGGGGGTGGTCACTGTGCCGTTGAATGTCAGGATCTGAGCTGGAGCTGCACACAAACACACCACAACCGGGTCAAATACTTTGGCTGACTTGATTTAGTTTTCCTGGTACAACAGAAGTAATGGAATAGACCCAAAGGTGGAAATCGATCCCAAATACTTTCAAGGGAAGCTCTATAAAAGCAGTGTAAACCAAGCAGCACAGTGCTGACAGCTTATCAGTTCTCACCAAGCAGCACCATGCTGACAGCTTATCAGTTCTCGTTAGGCAGCACAGTGCTGTCAGTTTATCAGTTCTCATTAAGCAGCTCATAGGCAGAGTTCTCTGGGTTGTGTCCCTTTAAATGTTCTGATCAAGGCTTTGACACAGTGAAAATGAGCTGATGACTTTTGTGTCTTCTAAAAACATTCAGAGACTGAGACATCTCATCTTACCATCTGTCTCAGGATAATGAGAAGGGAAACCATAAGCTCCACCTACCCTCGGCCTGGGGCTTGACGGTGATGATGTCGCTGGCGTTGCCACGGCCGGCTGCGGTGACGGCCACCACCCAGATGCTGTACTGGCGGCTCCTGCTCAGGTTGGGGATACGGTAGAAGAAGACGTCTGGCGCTGCTTCAAACTCACTGCTCACCTGTAGGAGGGGAGAGACCGACATGAAGTTAGTAGAGAGATACAGGACTTACTCCAAATGTCTGTACCAAGGTATCAATTATTAGAGTTGAATCATTGATGTCACAGCCCTGACAATTTTAGATAGAGGGTTTATAAGCCATCATCAGTCTCCCTGTAGCTTTGTGCACCATGCAGGCTTCTTATCTAGTCTAGCCCTTGAATCTGGTGCCTCCCTCTCCTCCAATTATGTCAGGTCTCTTAAATCTACTGTATGTCCATCACTGACATGCCTTTATCCCTGCACTCTGAAACCCAGTACTCTGTGCCCTCCTTACCGTGGGGTGTGGGTTAGAGCAGAAGACTGTGTATTTTCTGATGATGCCGTTGAGTTTGAGAGGAGGGAGCCACGACACAAACACCACAGAGTTAGACGCCGCCGCTGCCTTCACCCCAGCCGGAGGACCAGGAACTGGTGAGGGAAAAGTGAAATAGGGAAATATACATTATTACCCTTATCCTCATTTTGTGTATCTTCTAAGGAAACCAATCTGTATTTAAGTTTTGCCAGTGTCAAAATCAGTCATTCCAGTAACCGTGCCTGAATGTCTGATGCTACAGGGCGATCTGCAATATGCAGGAGCTGCAATTTTTCAGCTACTTATGTGAGTCTTCTGCACCAACTCAACAAAAATGTATATAATTTCACATCAAATTCAAACAGAAGTTCTGTCATAATTATTTCTACTTTTCAAAACGCTCTTACATAATGCAAGAGGGGATATGCAAATCTAGGCACGGTTTACCTACCACAGCTGACCCCTGACCTCTAGTATGATTAGTATGATGCAGTTCCCCCTACACAGTGATCTAAGGTCAGTTTAGCATCTTCCCCCTAATAGTTAAGGTTAGAATTTAGAGAGCGCAAGCTGATCCTAGAACAGTGCCTGAAGACTTCTTGTCTACTTGTGTGCGTACCGTCCTCCTTGGTGCGGGTGAAGATCTGCTCGCTGCGCACCCCGTCCCCGGCCCGGGTGAAGGTCAGCACCTGGATGCTGTAGTTGGTGTACTTCTCCAGACCATCCAGCTCCAGAGACGGCTTAGAGGTGGTCACGTTACGGATCTCCCCCAGCTCTGAGATAGGAGAAGGAGAGGAAGGGATAGAGGGCAATGAGAGGAAATAAGGGTAGGAATAAGGCAGAAAGAGAAGTAGGGAGCAAGGAAAAGAGACAGGGAAGAAGGGAGGGAGAAAAACAAGGATGTCAAATGCAGAATTACTGTAAATGTCAACTAACTTAGATGAAAAGTTGCTTGGTAAATACCGGTAAATACAAAACATTAAGAACACCTGCTCTTTCCATGACATAAACTGACCAGGTGAATCCAGGTGAAAGCTATGATCCCTTATTGATGTCACTTGTTAAATCCATTTCAATCAGTGTAGATGAAGGGGAGTAGACCGGTTAAAGAATGATTTTTAAGCCTTGAGACAATTGAGACATGGATTGGGTATGTGTGCCATTCAGAGGGTGAATGGGCAAGACAAAATATCCAAGTGCCCTTTGAATGGGGTATGGTGGTAGGTGCCAGGCGCACTGGTTTGTGTCAAGAACTGTAACGCTGCTGGGTGTTTCACACTCAACAGTTTCCTGTGTGTAGTAGCAGTAATAGTCCACCTTCTAAAGAACATACAGCCAACTTGACACAAATATGGGAAGCATTGGGTTCAACATGTGCCAGCATCCAGGTGGAATGCTTTCGACACCTTGTAGAGTCCATGCCCTGACGAATTGAGGCTGTACTGAGGGCAAAAGAGGGTGCAACTAAATATTAGGAAGGTGTTCCTAATGTTTTGTACACTCAGTGAACGCTTGAATAGTATAACACATACAGTACCAGTCAGAAGTTTGGACACACCTACTCATTGCTTTTTTTTGTATTTATTTTTTTACTATGTTCTACATTGTAGAATAATAGTGAAGACATCAGAACTATGAAATAACACATATGGAATCATGTAGTAAGCAAAAAAGTGTTAAAATGACCAAAATATATTTTAGATTCTTCAAAGTAGCCACCCTTTGCCTTGATGACAGCTTTGCACACTCTTGGCATTCTATCAAATAGCTTCACCTGGAATGCTTTTCCAACAGTCTTGAAGGAGTTCCCACATATGCTGAGCACTTGTTGGCTGCTTTTCCTTCACTCTGCAGTCCAACTCATTCCAAACAATCTCAATTGGGTTGAGGTTGGGTGATTGTGGAGACCAGGTCATCTGATGCAACACTCCATCACTCTCTTCTTGGCCAAATAGCCCTTACACAGCCTGGAGGTGTGTTTTGGGTCATTGTACTGTTGAAAAACAAATGATAGTCCCACTAAGCGCAAACCAGGTGTGAAGGCGCATCACAGAATGCTGTGGTAGCCATTCTGGTTAAGTGTGCCTTGAATTCGAAATAAATCACAGACAGTGTCACCAACAAATCCCCCCACACCCTCACACCTCCTCCTTCATGCTTCACGGTGGGAACCACACATGCAGAGATCCTCCGTTCACTTACTCTGCGCCTCACAAAGACACGGCGATTGGAACCAAAAGTCTCAAATTTGGACTCATCTAATGTCCAATGCTCGTGTTTCTTGGCCCAAGCAGCTCTCTTCTTCATATTGGTGTCCTTTAGTAGTGGTTTCTTTACAGCAATTCAACCATGAAGGCCTGATTCACGCAGTCTCCTCTGAACAGTTGATGTTGAGATGTGTCTGTTACTTTTATTTATTTGGGCTGCAATTTCTGAGGCTGGTAACTCTAATGAACGTATCCTCTGCAGCAGAGGTGTGTCTTCCTGAGAGCCAGTTTCATCATAGTGCTTGATGGTTTTTGAAATTTTCCAGATTGACTGATCTTCATGTCTGACAGTAATGATGCACTGTAACTTCTCTTTGTTTATTTGAGATGTTCTTGCAATAATATGGACTTGGTCCTTTACCAAATTGGGCTATCTTCTGTATACCACCCCTACCTTGTCACAACACAACTGATTGGCTCAAACGCTTTAAGATGGAAAGAAATTTCACAAATTAACTTTTAACAAGGCCATTGTCAATTGAAATGCATTCCAGGTGACTACCTCATGAAGATGGTTGAGAGAATGCCAAGAGTGTGCAAAGCTGTCATCAAGGCAATGTCACTATTATTCTACAATGTAGAAATGAGTAAAACAAGACAAACCCTGGGATGAGTAGGTGTGTCCAAACTTTTGACTGGTACTGTACATCAAACAATATGTCCAAGGATGTCATAGCAGTGATAGCACAGCCTTGAATCAAAACATGGACACAAATACAGGGTTAAAAAGCCCTGTTCTGGTGTGTCTGACCTTGACGCTGATGATGCTTCTCTAAGTGTTGAATAATGGATGTCTCTCCCTCTCTCTATCTTCCCCTCCTCTACTGCAGTCTGGATTAGAGCCACAGTCTGTTAATGCTCCATCCTCCCTGTTAGTACACTTCCTTCTTCTTCCTCTCTTTTAATGCAGTCATTCAAACACAAACTGTCCCAAAGCAGCCATAGCATATGAAGAGCTCTGGAATCTACTAATCTCTGGCTCTATAACTCCATCTATAGTTGTGTTGTGGGCTAATCAGAACAGTTCTCTGAGATATAAACCTCATAGGTTTATGAGTCATAATAGTGTGATTTGGAAACGTGCAGTAAAATATATGCTGTATACTACAATAGCTGTGATCAATGAATTCTGACTCACTGTTCTGTAGGTACTGTGCATTCGGTAAGTATTCTGACAATTTCCCTTTTTCCACATTTTGTTAGATTACACACTTATTCTAAAATGGATTAAATACAACACTTTCCTCACCAATCTACACACAATACCTCATAATGACCAAGCAAAAACAGGTTTTTAGACATTTTTGCAAATGTATTACAAATACAAATCAGAAATACCTTATTAACATAAGTATTAATTTGCTATGAGACTCGAAATTGAGCTTCATTTGCTATGCGATTCGAAATTGAGCTCAGGTGCATCCTGTTTCCATTGATCATCCTTGAGATGTTTCTACCACTTGATTGGAGTCCATCTGTGGTAAATTCAATGGCTTAGACATGATTTGGAAAGGCACACACTTGTCTATATAAGGTCAAAAACCAAGCCATGGACCTCATGAAGGAATTGTCCGTAGAACTCCAAGACAGGATTGTGTTGAGGCACAAATCTGGGGAAGGGTACCAAAATATTTCAGCAGCATTGAAGGTCGCCAAGGACACAGTGGCCTCCATCATTCTTAAATGGAAGACATTTGAAACCACCAACCCTGAGCAATTGGGGGAGAAGGGCCTTGGTCAGGGAGGTGACCAAGAACCTGATGTTCACTCTGACAGAACTCCAGAGTTCCTCTGTAGAGATGGGAAAACCAGAAAAACAACCATAACTGCAGCACTCCACCAATCAGGCCTTTATGGTAGAGTGGCCAGACAGAAGCCACTCCTCAGTAAAAGGCACATGACAACACCACTTGAAGTTTGTCAAAAGGCAACTAAAGGACTCTCAGACCATGAGAAATACAATTCTCTGGTCTGATGAAACCAAGATTGAACTCTTTGGCCTGAATGACAAGCGTCACATCTGGAGGAAACCTGGCACCATCCCTACGGTGAAGCATGGTGGTGGCAGCATCATGCTGTGGGGATGTTTTTCAGTGGCAGGGACTGGGAGACTAGTCCGGATGAAAGATGAACAGAACAAAGTACAGAGAGATCCTTGATGAAAACCTGCTCTAGAGTGCTCAGGACCTCAGACTGGTGTATGGTTCACCTTCCAACCGGACAATTGACCCTACACACACAGCCAAGACAATGCAGGAGTGGCTTCGGGACACTCAATTGAACATCTCTGGAGAGACCTGAAAATAGCTGTGCAGCGATGCTCCCCATCCAACCTGACAGCTTGAGAGGATCTGCAGAGAAGAATGGGAGGAACTCCCCAAATACAACAAAGTATTGAGTAAAGGGTCTGAATACTTATGTAAATGTGATATTTCCATTATTATTATTTTTAGACATTTGAAAACATTTGTAAAAACCTGTTTTTTCTTTGTCATTATGTGGTATTGTGTATAGATTGATGAGGCGAAAAAAACGATTTAATCAATTTTAGAATAAGGTTGTAATGTAACAAAATCTGGAAAAAGTCAAGGGGTCTCAATACTTTCCGAATGCACAGTATATGAAATCCATAAAACGGCTGATAAATGTACACCATTGATGGGTGCTGAGTTTGATTACTGCAGTGACAGGCTGGTGCCAAATGTTTAGAGCAGTGTTGATGGATAACACACAGTTGCTCCACCATTTTAGAAAAGGGGCCTATAGCCCCCTCTTCTGGTGCATGAGGTAAACAACCCATGATACTTTCCCAACAAAAACATTTATATTGCTCACACTTAAAATATTTGATGAACACAACAGGCCCTGGCTGAGGGTTTAGACAAGTGTCTTTGACAATAAATACATCAACATGATTTCTATCACACATATCACACATTCTTAGTATATTTTCAGTGTCTATATGGATTGCATTTGGATTACTGATACAGTGATCTTTTGGTTGTTCATTTAATTCCTTCTGACATTTCTTAATTTTAGATGTTAGATTATTTGTATACTAGTTTGACATTTTACTGCACTGTTAGGAACTAGACATTTTACTGCACTATTAGGAGCTAGTAACACAAGCATTTTGCTGCACCCACTATAACTATAACATCTGCTAAAAACTGTGTACGCGACCAATACACTTTGATTTGATTTGACTTGACATAATGAGTGACATCTTTCATTTAAATGAATAAGATATGTATTCATATGAATTGTTGTCAATGTTACATAAGATATCAATATATACATAATAGATGTAATACATGGCTATGGAACGGCAGGGTAGCCTAGTGGTTAGAGTGTTGGACTAGTAACCGAAAGGTTGCAAGTTCAAATCCCTGAGCTGACAAGGTACAAATCTGTTGTTCTGCGCCTGAACAGGCAGTTAACCCACTGTTCCTAGGCCGTCATTGAAAATAAGAATTTGTTCTTAACTGACTGATTTTTATTAGTTAAATAATAAAAAAATGACTGTACTATTGTTGGGAGTGTGTCCCAATATGACATGCACTGTTACTATGCAAACTAGATTGTGTTGCTTTTCAATTGGTGCATCCAGGGGCCATCAGAGGGGATGTAATATGACAGATGAGGAGTCAGAAGCCATCACTCTGACGTCTCTCCAGCATGTGGCGACTGCATGCCATGCCAGGCTGTCTGACTTGGACTAGAAAGCCTAGGTCACTGCTAATATGTCTCATTCTCATCCCACTTGAATTATCATGCATAGGTAATCATGTTGATATTGTATACATTCTATGTGCCTTGGAGGCTACGGACTAGGGCAGATACAGTCTAACTCTCTCTTTGTGTGCCTGGATGTGAAACGGCTAGCTAGTTAGTGGTGGTGCGCGCTAAATAGCGTTTCAATCGGTGACGTCACTTGCTCCAAGACCTTGAAGTAGTGGTTCCCCTTGCTCTGCAAGGGCCGCGGCTTTTGTGGAGCGATGGGTAACGATGCTTTGAGGGTGACTGTTGATGTATGCAGAGCGTCCCTGGTTCGCGCCCAGGTCGGGGCAAGGGGACAGGCGTAAAGTTTATACTGTTACATTGATGAGGCGGACTGCAATAGCATCGAATAGTCCCCGCGATATGCAACTGTTCAGGGAAGTCAGGAACCAATACACGCAGTCAGTCAGGAAATAATACTTATTTTCCACCATAATTTGCAAATAAATTCATTAAAAATCCTACAATGTGATTTTCTGTATTTTTTTTCTCTCATTTTGTCTGTCATAGTTGAAGTGTACCTATGATGAAAATTACAGGCCTCTCATCTTTTTAAGTGGGAGAACTTGCACAATTGGTGGCTGACTAAATACTTTTTTTGCCCCACTGTATATCAATGATGTTGCTCTTGCTGCGGGCGATTCCCTGATCCACCTCTACGCAGACGACACCATTCTGTATACTTCTGGCCCTTCCTTGGACACTGTGCTATCCAACCTCCAAACGAGCTTTAATTCCATACAACACTCCTTCCGTGGCCTCCAACTGCTCTTAAACGCTAGTAAAACCAAATGCATGCTTTTCAACCGTTCGCTGCCTGCACCCGCACGCCCGACTAGCATCACCACCCTGGATGGTTCCGACCTAGAATATGTGGACATCTATAGGTACCTAGGTGTCTGGCTAGACTGTAAACATCTCCAATCCAAAATCAAATCTAGAATCGGCTTTCTATTTCGCAACAAAGCCTCCTTCACTCACGCCGCCAAACTTACCCTAGTAAAACTGACTATCCTACCGATCCTCGACTTCGGCGATGTCATCTACAAAATGGCTTCCAATACTCTACTCAGCAAACTGGATGCAGTTTATCACAGTGCCATCCGCTTTGTTACTAATGCACCTTATACCACCCACCACTGCGACCTGTATGCTCTAGTCGGCTGGCCCTCGCTACATATTTGTCGCCAGACCCACTGGCTCCAGGTCATCTACAAGTCCATGCTAGGTAAAGCTCCGCCTTATCTCAGTTCACTGGTCACGATGGCAACACCCACCCGTAGCACGCACTCTAGCAGGTGTATCTCACTGATCATCCCTAAAGCCAACACCTCATTTGGCTGCCTTTTCTTCCAGTTCTCTGCTGCCTGTGACTGGAACGAATTGCAAAAATTGCTGAAGTTGGATACTTATCTCCCTCACCAACTTTAAACATCTGCTATCTGAGCAGCTAACCGATCGCTGCAGCTGTACATAGTCCATCGGTAAATAGCCCACCCAATTTACCTACCTCATCCCCATACTGTTTCTATTTATTTACTTTTCTGCTCTTTTGCACACCAGTATCTCTACCTGCACATGACCATCTGATCATTTATCACTCCAGTGTTAATCTGCTAAATGGTAATTATTCGCCTACCTCCTCATGCCTTTTGCACACAATGTATATTGACTATTTATTTATTTATTTTATTTAAAAAAATTCTACTGTGTTATTGACTTGTTTATTGTTTACTCCATGTGTAACTCTGTGTTGCTGTCTGTTCACACTGCTATGCTTTATCTTGGCCAGGTCGCAGTTGTAAATGAGAACTTGTTCTCAACTAGCCTACCTGGTTAAATAAAGGTGAAATAAATAAAATAAAATAAAATGCTGTTGACCCGGATCACTGGTTGCTGCAGAAAAGGAGGAGGTCAAAAGGGGGGTGAGTGTAACGGATGTGAAATGGCTAGCTAGTTAGCGGTGGTGCGCACTAAATAGCGTTTCAATCGGTGACGTCACTTGCTCTGAGACCTTGAAGTAGTGGTTCCCCTTGCTCTGCAAGGGCCGTGGCTTTTGTGAAGCGATGGGTAACGATGCTTCGTGGGTGACTGTTGTTGATGTGTGCAGAGGGTCCCTGGTTCGCGCCCGGGTATGGGCGAGGGGACGGTTTAAAGTTATACTGTTACACATGCATCTGTGTGTGTGTGTACTGTACCTCCGTCGGGCAGGTTAGCCCAGTAGATGACTCTGAAGCCGAGCAGGATGCCGTTGAGAGCGTCTTTAGGAGGGGTCAGCCAGGATAGAGAGATTATCTCTGGAGACGCTGCTGTGGCCTGGACGTTCTCTGGAGGCCGGCTGGGAACTGTCACAACCAGGGAGGAGGAAAAACAACATTGTTACCTCAGTCTCCAAACAAGTAGAATGAACAGAAGAGTTTACTGAAGAGATGAGAATATTGAGATACTCTTGGAAGTGAACTTCATAATGCTTAAAACTAGTGTTTTGGGACCAAGCCTTCATCGGGTATGTTTTTAGCCATGACAAAAATGACCAGCCATGCATGACAATACTGAACATGTGATAGACAGTCTCACTACACCAGCAGTACCAACATCATCCACAAGATGTCGATAAAACTCCATCATGGGAGTTCACTTCTTTCAGAGACAAAACATCAGCTGTTTGACCCTTGATGCACCACAATACTGTAGAATACCCTAATGTTTGAAATCAGTAAGATTTTCACTGTCCACGATATTAGTACTGATAGCTAAAGGCAGACTGTGTGTTTGTCCTCCTCACCGTCCTCCAACGTGGTAGAGATGACCTCCTGGGAGGAGGGTCCTGTCCCAGCGCTGTTGCTGGCCTGCACCACCACCCCATACTGGGTGAACTTCTTCAGGTTGTCCAGGGTGACGCTCTCACTGTGGTCGTTGTCCCCCGTCGTCTCCATGCTGATGACGTTGAACTGGTAGTTCCCCCCGGTGCTGAACTCCCTGTAGCCCACCTGGTAGCCACGGATCGCCCCGTTCTGGAGGTGCTTCTTAGGGGCCTGGTGAAGGACGGAGAGAGGGAGGGAAGAGAGGGGAAAGTACATTTAGATATTAGGGGACATCTTCTTGAGGACAGAATAATGGTTGTGGCCCTCGATGACCTGATATGTAACAGACCATGTAGCTAGTAGACCACTGAGCTACAGTAAGTTCTTCTCAGTCCTGATGGAATTGATTGAACATATTTTACCCTCCAGGAGACTCTGATGCTCTGAGAGGAGAAGGCTTCAAGCTGCACATCTTGTGGGGGACCATCAGGAGCTAGAAGGAAGAACATACATCAAGGTCATTCAGATGTGAGCTACTGTCAGTTGAGTAGAGGAGGTGCAGGAAGGCAGAAATTAGTCAGCAAAGGAATTCAACTATCCAGTCTGAGTGTATTCTGAAGATTATTCCAGGGTTAAGGCAAAGATCCTGAGACATGGAAGGCTAAGGTTCTACAGTATCTTTGGGTAGACCAGAGTATTTGGTCTCAGATGGCCCAGCCCACTTGAACAGTAATAAAGATGGAGGTCATGTTTATGAGAGGTCATGGGGGACAGAGTCAGAAGAGGTGAGAGAGAGAAGTGTAGTATGGGGATTGGGATGAACCACCAAAGGGAATGGGAGCAATTTACAGAGGGGCTGGCCAGTGATCTATTGACCGTAGTGTGACATTTACAACATGGTCTGCTAATTGAAAAGTCCCGCTTTTAGTGCAGGGTCAGCGTGTGTTCAATAATGCAACGGAGCCAATGGAGCTGATGTCACTCTGCTGTTAATGAATTGACTTCCTCATCCCCATTACCCTCTTTTCTACCTCTTTCATCCTAGTCACTTATGTAGGTATTTCCTTTTGCAGTTCATCATCCTGCCTGTTTGCCTGCTTTGACTTATGTATTTATGTAGTGCAGCAGTCTAAATGTGTATGTACAGTATAGCTACGCATGTCTGTGTGTGCTTGCCTTGTTGTTGTATGTCTGTGTCTGCATTCTGTGTGTGTATACATATGACCAGTGCTGGTCTAATACCTGCTTCGTCTGTGGTGATCGTGAGTTCGTTGCTGGCCTCACTCTTGCCGATGTGGTTCTTGGCGAACATGCGGATGCTATATGTGGAGGAGGGGTGCAGGTCTATGATGGTGGCCTGGTTGAGCTGGGGAGACACGTCTTTGGTCCTTTGGGCCATTTCCCAGGAGCCTGTGGGGCCGGGGTCAAGGTTTATAGGGGTTAGTGAGGACCACTAAGTGGGGTTGTAGGTCAAAGCCTGCTAAGTGCATTAGTCTGCTGTATTGAATTATACTGAGAAAAAGATAAATATCATTAAAAATCTTTATCTGGAAGACAAGAGGAGCACATTCAGCTTAAAGAGCTTAATGAGGATACAGAGAATAATTTAATCAGGAGAGACCTTGAAAATACACAAGAAGTGAAAACATTTGTATTCTGTGCCATACAGAAAAGATAACTATTGTTTGTCTTGTACCTGATTTGTTCTTGCACTCAATGTCGAAGCCTGTGATTGGGCTGTTTCCATCGAAGCCCATGGTCCAGCGGAGGGCGATGGTCCTGTCCTTCACCTCTCTGATCTCCACCTCAGGAGGGTCCGGGGGCTCTGAGGGACACCACAAAGTCACAAACAAGGTTATACAATGCTAGGGTGTTGTTTATGCATCATTACCCTAATTGTGGGGTTATATTTTGTATTTCATTATGTTTTCATGACAATTGTCAGTGGTAGGCAGCTGTACCTTGCACTGTTAGCTGAATGATCCCTCTGTCTTCACCATAGGAGTTGATGGCATGGCAGGAGAAGAAGCCTGAGTCTTCCCTCACTGTAGGCCGGATCTATGGGAAGGGGAAAAAGAGGGTCAGCTACATAGATGAGGAAATACATGGAAAATACACATTCTGGGCTATATCATTCACAGACAGGGCTCGTGATGAGCCATCATCAAACCTGTCTACAAACTGACAAACTTAGTGCAGGCTTTTGCTCCAACGCTTTGCTCCAAGCAAATGCCCTGCATACCCAGTAGTTCTCCACCTGGCCTCAGCAGAGGTAACTGGGAATAGGGCAGCACCATTCCACTGGTGTGTCTGTATACCTGCAGGGTGGAGATGACCTCGTCGGCCACCTCTTTGACGGTGACGACGTAGCGGTGGCTGCTCTCCGGGTTGATGATGCGCTCTTCCTTCTCCCAGCGCACCATGATGGGTTTCTCCCCGTGGGCCGTGCAGCTCATCCTCTTCTCACTGCCCTGCGTGGCCAGCGTGGTGTTGGGGTATGACGTGATCATGGCTGGGACTGGAAGGGAGAGAGAAAAAGGGGAGGGAAAGAGAGAGCGAGCGAGACAGACAGACAGATGGACAGGGAGAGAGAGAGAGAGAGCGACAGCGAGAGAGATAAAGAGAAAGAGGAGAGGAGGAGGAAGGGAGAAAGATAGAGAAAAGAGTAGAAGGAACATGTTACATTAGTTATGAAGTAAGACAGGTTGAACATAAACAAGTTTAGCCATAATCCAATTCCAGTTGGACATCATAGTGATGATACCTGTCACATGGAGGAGGGTCGTTAAAAGACGGGAACAGTGCAATGAATCAAATCTCTCTGTTCAAATGACACTTAATTGAGTCATAGTATGGCTGACTTCAGTGGTTGCTAAGTATTTTGGTTTACATTCTGCAGACATTGCTCCAATTTCTAACATAAAACACAGTGAACGCCATGCTTCTTGTTGAACTGTGACAACAAACATTATGACAACAAGCAGCCAAAGGCTTGGATCTGATAAAATCCCTATTGGCCGGTCCCTGACAGCACACTAGGACAGCACACTAACGACTCACACACACAGCTCATTACCCCCACAACCGAGTGTGTAATGACACATACACACACGGCTCCTGTGATATGATGGAAAGTGTCAGGCGAGGGGTCGCAGATGTTTAAGCTTCATCTCTTATTCATTCCCCAGCCATTTTGAGCCACGCTGCAGAAAAATAAGGTTGATTTATTTTGCATGAAAACTATGAATTTTTAGTGAGATGCACTTGAAGTAGTGAGGGAAAAAATAACTCCTCACCCTTTCGTTAAATGTTAGCGTTTTGAGCAACGGTAGTCTCATTGTGCCATTTAAAGTGGCTCCGAGGTGCAAAGTTTACCCCAGACCCCTGACACTGCACTAATGGGTTAATCATAAACTATAATGAACTGTTAAGACCTCGACCACTACACTCTTAGAAAAAAAGATGCTATCTAGAACCTTAACGTGTTCTTCGGCTGTCCCCATAGGAGAACCCTTTGAAGAATATATTTTGGTTGCAGGTGGAACCCTTTTGGATTCCATGTTCTAAGAGTGTAGTATTACCATGATTATGACAAAGGTAAGCTCAAACTAGCCTAGCTAAGACTAACATCATGATGAGATCAGGTGAGAGCTCTCCAATGGGACACAACAGTGTTGATGCGTAGTCAATGAAACACCTATTGTACAGAAGGACTACATGAGGTGAGGTAGCCATCACTCAGCGGGAGATCACACAGACAGGACCAATGTAATCAGTGTGTGAGTGAGAGAGTAGCACAGCTGTGTCTGTCTGCCCCGAGGCACATGCCACGGTTCCAGGCTGTTTCATGGGCCTGTAATTGCTGTGTTGATGTATTTTTTAAATATCCGGCAGAATTATGGGTAGAGGAACATGGCTCTGGGGGCAGGGGGGCGAGGTGACTCCTCCACTGGGAGACTCAAACATTGGACAGCCACTCATTTTTTTATTTCACACAGTGCACTACATAAACACACATGCACACGGTTTAATTAGCAGTACTGACTGATATGTGTATCTCTAGCTGACAGAGTAGAGGTTAGGAGAGCCCCGTTTCTAAGCCTGAAGCCCAAAGGGCAACAAACATGATGCATGTCAGCCTGCCTCACTAACTGCCTGCAGGGAATTCTGGGATGTTCTGCTCCCGCTAGACAAAAGCTGCAGCTCCCCCTCCCAGGCTCCCTTTCACCTGACCAGGTTACCATGCCAACTAGCATCGGACAATCTATATATCCCTCTCCCTCTTTCCCTCCATCCCTGTCCTCAAAGGAGGCCATTTATAGTATCCAGGAATAGAACATGGAGCAGCCATTGATTTTCTACAGGACCGTGATTACATTATCCCAGCCCAGAATGTCGCAATGCAGACCCAAAATAAAAACAGGAATATACAGTACCAGTCAAAAGTTTGGACAAACCTACTCATTCAAGGGTTTTTCTTTTTTTAATTATTTTCTACATTGTAGAATAATAGTGAAGACAGCAAAACTATTAAATAACACATATGGAATCATGTAGTAAGGGGGTCTCCATCAGCCTTATCCTCCGGATACCATCCTCAAACCAACGGGCAGACGGAATGCCTGAATTAAGAAATATGGAAGTACATTCGCCAACACTTTACCCACCAACCACACGAGTGAGGTTGCTATCTAGCCTTGGCCGAATATGCACAGAACTCCCTGGTGCATTCCTCACTCCATCTCACTCCTTTTCAGTGTGTCCTTAGATACCAACCCCCCGTGTTCCCATGGGAGCCAGGAAATGTGCCTGCCGTCGATGAGTGGTTTGGAAGGGGTGAGCAGGTTTGGGAGACCGCACATCGGCACATAGATCAAGCCTCCCTCTCCCAGAAACGGTTCGCTAACCGGCGTCGCCAACCTACTCCACTCTTCCACCCTGGGCAACATGTGTGGCTCTCAACTGGCTTCGTGACCCCTGCAAAAAGTTCAGTCCCAGGTTCATTTGTCCCTTCAAAATAACACACAGCATCAATCCTGTCACCTACCATCTCCAGTTGCCCCGCCATTACCGGATCTCCTCACCCTTCCATGTGTCCCTTCTCAAGCCTGTGAGGTACACCCTTCCAATAGTGCACCTTGGCACACCCCCTCTGCTTGATGTCGGCGGTGCACCGGCTTATTCCGTCCAAGCCCTCCTTGACTCCAAGCGCCTGGGAGGTCGCATCCACTACCTGGTGGATTGGGAGGGGTACGGACCCGAAGAAAGGTCCTGGGTCCCTGCCCAGGACATCCTCGAACCAGCCATGATCCTGGCTTTCCACCGTAACCGTCCTGACCGTCTAGCTCCACGTCCCCGGGGGAGGCCCCCTGCTCAGCTTCCTAGGCCTTCAACATACACTCAATTAGTATTTGGTAGCATTGCCTTTCAATTGTTTAACTTGGGTCAAACGTTTCAGGTAGCCTTCCACAAGCTTCCCACAATAAATTGGGTGAATTTTGGCCCATTCCTCCTGACAGTGCTGGTGTAACTGAGTCAGGTTTCTAGGCCTCCTTGCTCGCACACGCTTTTTCAGTTCTGCCCACAAATGTTCTATAGGATTGAGGTCAGGGCTTTTTGCCACAACTTTGGAAGTATGCTAGGGGTCATTGTCCATTTGGAAGACTCATTTTCGACCAAGCTTTAACTTCCTGACTGATGTATTGAGATGTTGCTTAAATATATCCACATAATTTTCTTTCCTCATGATGCCATCTAGTTTGTGAAGTGTACCAGTCCCTCCTGCAGAAAAACACCCCCACAACATGATGCTGCCACCCCCATGCTTCACGGTTGGGATGATGTTCTTCAGCTTGCAAGCCTCCCCCTTTTTCCTCCAAACATAACGATGGTCATTATGGCCAAACAGTTCCATTTTTGTTTCATCAAACCAGAGGACATTTCTCCAAATAGTGCCATGTTTGTCCCCATGTGCAGTTGCAAACTAGTCTGGCTTTTTTATGCCAGTTTTGGAGCAGTGGCTTCTTCCTTGCTGAGCGGCATTTCAGGTTATGTCGATATAGGACTCGTTTTACTGTGGATATAGATACTTTTGTACCTGTTTCCTCCAGCATCTTCACAAGGTCCTTTGCTGTTGTTCTGGGATTGATTTGCCCTTTTTGCACCAAAGTACGTTCATCTCTAGGAGACAGAACGCGTTTCCTTCCTGAGCGGTATGACGGCTGCGTGGTCCCATGGTGTTTATACTTGCGTATTATTGTTTGTACAGATGAACGTGGTACCTTCAGGCATTTGGAAATTGCTCCCAAGGATGAACCAGACTTGTGGAGGTCTACAATTATTTTTCTGAGGTCTTGGCTGATTTCTTTTGATTTTCCCATGATGTCAAGCAAAGAGGCACTGAGTTTGAAGGTAGGCCTTGAAAGACATCCACAAGTACACCTCCAATTGACTCAAATGATGTCAATTAGCCTATCAGAAGCTTCTAAAGCGATGACATAATTTTCTGGAATTTTCCAAGCTGTTTGGACTAGTGTCCCACTATGACAACATCTGATGAAATTGC
This sequence comes from Oncorhynchus mykiss, assembly GCF_057628025.1. Classification (NCBI taxonomy): domain Eukaryota; kingdom Metazoa; phylum Chordata; class Actinopteri; order Salmoniformes; family Salmonidae; genus Oncorhynchus; species Oncorhynchus mykiss. Next base: position 34,090,583 of record NC_143031.1, on the reverse strand, counting down.
AGAGCGCGAAATTCAAAATACAAAAATTGTAATATTAAACATGAAAATACAAGTGTCTTACATCGTTTAACCTGTTAGAGCTCTAGGGGCGCTATTTCATTTTTGGATAAAAAACGTTCCCGTTTTAAGCGCGATATTTTGTCACGAAAAGATACTATGCATATTCTTGACAGTTTTGGAAAGAAAACACTCTGAAGTTTCAGAATCTGCAAAGATTTTGTCTGTAAGTGCCCCAGAACTCATTCTACAGGCGAAACCAAGATGATGCATCAACCAGGAATTAGCAGAATTTCTGAAGCTCTGTTTTCCATTGTCTCCTTATATGGCTGTGATTGCGCAAGGAATGAGCCTACACTTTCTGTCGTTCGCCCAAGGTCTTAGCAGCATTGTGACGTATTTGTAGGCATATCATTGGAAGATTGACCATAAGAGACTACATTTTCCAAGTGTCCGCCTGGTGTCCTGCGTCGAATTCGGTGCGCAATTGCCAGCTGCTTCTACTTTACCATTTGATTCAGGGGAGAAAGCATGTGTCCAAGAACGATGTATCAATGAAGAGATATGTGAAAAACACCTTGATGATTGATTCTAAACAACGTTTGCCATGTTTTCAGTCGATATTATGGAGTTAATTTGGAAAAAAGTTCGCGTTTTGAAGACTGAATTTTCAGATTTTTTTTGGTAGCCAAATGTGATGTATAAAACGGAGCTATTTCTAATACACAAGGAATCTTTTTGGAAAAACTGAGCATCTGCTATCTAACTGAGAGTATCCTCATTGAAAACATCAGAAGTTCTTCAAAGGTAAATGATTTTATTTGAAGGCTTTTATGTTTTTGTTAATGTTGCGTGCTGGATGCTAACGCTAATGCTAACGCTAAATGCTAACGCTAAATGCTAACGCTAGCTAGCTACTTTTACACAAATGATTGTTTTCCTATGGTTGAGAAGCATATTTTGAAAATCTGAGATGACAGTGTTGTTTACAAAAGGCTAAGCTTGAGAGATGGCATATTTATTTCATTTCATTTGCGATTTTCATAAATAGTTAACGTTGTGTTATGCTAATGAGCTTGCTGATAGATTTACACAATCCTGGATACAGGGGTTTTTTCATAGCTAAACGTGACGCAGAAAACGGAGCGATTTGTCCTAAACAAATAATCTTTCAGGAAAAACTGAACATTTGCTATCTGAGAGTCTCCTCATTGAAAACATCTGAAGTTCTTCAAAGGTAAATGATTTTATTTGAATGCTTTTCTGTTTTTTTGTGTAAATGTTGCCAGCTGAATGCTAATGCTAAATGCTACGTTAGCCATCAATACTGTTACACAAATGCTTGTTTTGCAATGGTTGAGAAGCATATTTTGAAAATCTGAGATGACAGTGTTGTTAACAAAAGGCTAAGCTGAGAGCTAGCATATTTATTTCATTTCATTTGCGATTTTCATGAATAGTTAACGTTGCGTTATGGTAATGAGCTTGAGTCTGTATTCACGATCCCGGATCCGGGATGGGGAGATCAGAAAGGTTAAAAGCTTAACCAAACACGTTGTCAGATTTCAAAAAGGCTTTACGGCAAAAGCATACCATGTGATTATCTGAGAACAACGCGCGCATACACCAGCATTAAAAACATTTTTCAAACCAGCAGAGGCATCACAAAAATCAGAAACAGCGATAAAATAAATGCCTTACCTTTGAAGATCTTCCTCTGTTTGCAATCCCAAGGGTCCCCGCTACACAACAAATGGTTGTTTTGTTCGCTAAAGTCCTCCTTTATATCACAAAAAAATTATTTGTTGGCGCATTTGATTCAGTAATCCACTCGTTCAACATGCAGACAAAGGAATCCCAAAAGCTACCGGTAAACTTCGTCCAAACAAGTCAAACAACATTTCTAATCAATCCTCAGGTACCCTGATATGTAAATAAACAATACAATTTAAGACGGAATGTAGTAGTATGTTCAATACCGGAGATAGATGACGAAGTGCGTGCCCTCATTCACGCGCACCACAAGTCTAGAGTCCTCCTGAGGGACACCTTGAAAAACTACAACTACTTGCTAATTTTTTAAAAAGCAAGCCTGAAACCCTTTCTAAAGACTGTTGATATCTAGTGGAAGCCATAGGAACTGCAATCTGGGAGGAATTATTTTGAATATCCCATAGGCTGGCATTGAAATGGCCTCTGACCTAAAAAAAATTATTCTGGATGGATTCTCATCGGGTTTTCACCTGCCATATCAGTTATGTTATACTCACAGACATTATTTGAACAGTTTAAGAAACTTCAGAGGGTTTCTATACAATGCTACCAATTATATGCATATCCATATCCAGTTTACTTTGGGCATGTCAGTCATCCGAACTTCTGAATACTGCCCCCTAGCCCAAAGAGGTTAAAGGCACAGTCAACTTAGTGTATGTAGGGGCCTCCCGGGTGACGTCGTGGTCTGCAGTGCTAGCTGTGCCACCAGAGACTCTCGGTTCGAGCCCAGGCTCTGTCGCAGCCGGCCGCGACCGGGAGGCCCATGGGGCGGTGCACAATTGGCCCAGCGTCCGGGTTAGGGAGGGTTTGGCCGGTAGGTCTTGTCTCATCGCGCACTAGCGACTCCTGTGGCGGGCAGGGCGCATTGAACGCTGACCAGGTCGCTAGGTGTACAGTGTTTCCTCCGACAAATTGGTGCGGCTGGCTTCCAGGTTGGATGCGCGCTGTGTTAAGAAGCAGTGCGGCTTGGGTGGGTTGTGTTTCGGAGGACGCATGGCTCTCGACCTTCGCCTCTCCCGAGTCCGTACGGGAGTTGCAGCAATGAGACAAGACAGTAACTACCAACAATTTAAAAATACATTTAAAAAACTTAGTGTATGTAAACTTCTGACCCACTGGAATTGTGATACAGTGAATTATAAGTGAAATAATCTGTCTGTAAACAATTGTTGGAAAAATTACTAGTGTCATGCACAAATTAGATGTCCTAACCGACTTGCCAAAACTATAGTCTGTTAAAGACATTTGTGGAGTTGTTGAAAAACGAGTTTTAATGACTGTATATTCAAAGCTCTGTTTTTCCCGTAATTTAATCCTCCCGTGTATCATAGTTTTTGCCTGCCTCACTAACGATGCCTTTTGCCGATTCCCTGCCTGTACTATCGGATTTCCTGTTATCAACCTATTGCCTGATCTCCCGGACGACATTATTTTTCTGCCTGTACTGTTGCCTTTCTGGACCCCCTGTGTATGACCTTCTGCCTGCCCTTGGACCCAGCTATCTGCCTCCTCCTGTGTATGACCTTCTGCCTGCCCTTGGACCCAGCTATCTGCCTCCTCCTGTGGTCCTTTACAAAGACACACCTGCTGCGCCCTGCGCTTGAAACCAGCTCTCTGTCTCCCATCATGTTCATTACAAAGGCTTAGATTGGCTACTTTGAAGAGCCTAAAATATAAAATATATTTAGATTTGTTTAACACTTTTTTGGTTACTACATGATTCCAGACAAAGACATTAATAATATTGCTTCGGGTTGTCTTAACAGCCAGGCTTCAGGTCCATTCAGGTCCATAAATATTGGCACCCTTGATAAAGATGAGCAAAACAAATATTGAGCTATTTTGTATGCTAAAAAAAAGGGAAAATATACTATTTATACTAATACAATTGCTCAGATAAAGAAAGTAGATTTTTTTATTTGTTATTATCAATTTCATAAAAAACATCTAAATAAAGATAGGAGTCAAAAGTATTCGCACACTTGTTTTCAATACTCCAGCACTCTCCCTTTGCAAGGATAACGATTTTTCTAAAATCTTTTATGAGATTGGAAAAAACGTTGGGAGCTACAGTATCTTAGACTATTCCTCCATACAGAGTCTTTCCAGATCCTTGATATCCTTTGTCTGCTCTTATGGACTGCCCTCTTCCATTCAAACCACATGTTTTCAATGGGGTTGAAGTCTGGAGACTGAGATGGCCATTACATTTTTTAGATTTTGTGGTTCATTTACAATTTCTTTGTGGAATTTGATTAGTGCTTGGGGTTATTGTCTTGCTGGAATATCTACTTGTGGCCAAGTGTCAACCTCTTGGTAGAGGTAACCCTGTTTTTGGCTAGTAATTTTGACCTCTATCTTTTTTGTCACTTGTTAAGCAAAATCTCTTTCTCTGAGAAATTGTATTATTATGAAATAATATAAGCACAGTATTTGTATTATTATTTATTTGATTGTCTTTTTTTCTTATCATTATCAAGGGTGACAATAATTATGGACCTGACTCTAAATCTACCGTACTTATGCCAGATGTGAAATATCCACCATCTTATGCAGTCAGTTGAAACAGACAACAAAACTTCCCGTCCCCTACCAACCTTTTTATTTATTTTCTATTATTTAACCTTTATTTAACTACGCAAGTCAGTTAAAGAACAAATTCTTATTTACAATGAAGGCTTCCAAAAGCCAAAAGGCCTCCTTTGGGGACCGGGTCTGGGATTAAAAACGTAAAATCAAATACAAATGTAGGACAAAACACACATCACGACAAGTAAGACACCACAACACTACATAAAGAGAGACCTAAGAAAACAACATAGCATGGCAGCAACACATGGAAACACAGCATGGTAGCGACAACATGCCAACAACATGGTAGCAGCACAACATGGTAGCAGAACAAAACATGGTACAAACATTATTGGGCACAGACAACAGCACAAAGGGCAAGAAGGTAGAGACAACAATACATCACGGGAATCAGCCACAACTGTCAGTAGGCCTACATGTCCACCATCTTATTCAGTCAGTTGAAACAGACAAAACTTCCCGTCTCCTACCGTCCTTTTAGTTTTTTTATGACACCATTGTACCATCATCCACATGCTGTACATTTAATCATATCCATATCTACCCAGCATGGACATCTAACAGTAACATTAACTTATGACTGTAGATTCCCGGTCGAATAGATAGCCGCAGGCATCCGGCTCCGTTTACCCCACCAGAGTGAGTGTCTGGCTGTGGAATATAGGCCACAGGGTGCCCTGGTTGGATGACTGGGCCATGGGTGTGAGACGAGAACAAGACAAGATCACTCCCAACAGGAGCCCACTGCCCCTGGGGCATTGTGTGTGTGTGTGTGTGTGTGAGTGAGTGGATAGGTAGGGGGAAGGGCGGTGATGGCACAGATTTGACTGGTTCACTGGGTGCTAGCTCCACTCACTGCACCAAAATAATTCCCTTAGCTGCACAATTGGGTTGGACATTGAGCATGATGCTGAGTATATGGCTGCAGACAGGCTGCTTTGTGTGGGTAGTTGGAGGGCTGAAACAAGGGAAGGAATGAGAGAGAGAAAGCGAGAGTGAAAGAGAAAATAATTCTTACTTCAGTCTGAGGGAAGCGGTCTGATTGGGTGATTGGGAGGTTGGCGACCAGGCGACAACGCTGTTTTTCTAAAGTTAAGTCTCATTATGTGCGTGCTCTCATCATTGTGTCTCGGTGCGTTACGAGTGTGATGCTCTTAATTGATCCTAATTGGCACTGATAAACATTGAGTGGCTGTTGACCCACTGATAGAATAAACCTACTCTGGATTAGTGATGCATCCAGTCAATTGCATCAGTGGAGGTAGGTATGCGGTAGAGGAGACTAGTCATTTAGACATGGGAATGGGTTCAAATCCTGTTGTTGCCCTCAGCTGCACAAAATATAAATAAAGACATGGATAGTTTTAAGTAAGGTAGACTTAAGTATTAAGGTGTCTAGGCAATATGCCAAATATTGTGAATCTATCATGAATAAAGAGTGAATAATGTGAGCACGCACTCTCGCACTCTCACACACACACACTCTCACACTCTCGCACACACACACTCTCACACACACACACTCTCACACACACACACACACACGCACACACACACACATGCACACACGCCCGCACACACACAGAGCTGTGAAAATACTGCTATTGCGACACAAGCAATTTCTGCTGTCTGTGGGTGTCTGTGACATCGTTCATATACGAGGATGCATGGTGTATTATGGTTAGGCATTAGCCTATGCACAGACACTAATCACAATAAAAGTGTTTCACTACGACATCACAATAGCTGCAATTCATTTCCCTGTGGGTCCGCCACAATAGCCTGGCCGAATGGAATCTGTCGAAACCACTGAATTACAGTAGCAGCCTGCGAGGGTCATGATTCTTCAGCAATGGCCATGATTCTTCAGTAATGGCCTGTGTGTGTGTGTGTGTGTGTGTGTCTATTAGTGTCTTTTCCAGAAATACAACCAGGTACACTTGTGAGCGGGGTAACCCAGCCAAGAGCTCATCCAGTACTGTATATCACCTGACCAGTACTGTATATCACCTGACCACTTTACAGCCAGTCAGTTCCAGTGTTGCTGTAATAGTCTCCTAAGCCACTTAAGTGGCAGCAGCTTCTCCAACAGCAGTGGTGTCGTATAGCCTGGATAAACAACACACACCAGCACAGTGCAGAGTGTACTGCATGCTACATGTTTACTGTCTATGAAGAGGAGGGCACAGTCTGGTGTGTGTACAGTATGTAACATTACACCTGCTCAGAAGAGGACAGGTTCAGTGGGTTAATGAGGGTCTCGTCTGGCACAAATGCACTGATCCACAGGAGACCAGGGAACAAGGCTCCCAGGGAGGCTCAGGTTCCAGAGAGCAGGAGGGCCAGACACAACCAACACCCTGACCACACAACCACCCGCACAACGATCAAAACAACAATCTGAACCTGACACTCCGGGAGCTGAGCTCAGCTGAGGAAGAACACTGACACACAGGCTCACAAACAGACACACAAACACTACAGAGGGACATTAATAACAGTGTGTGTGTGTGTGTGTGTGTGTGTGTGTGTGTGTACACAGAAAACACTCGAAGCAGCCTATGTCCAAACATTTTACACGGGGATGAAAATCGGCCACTGCTGTGGGTACGTGTACATGTCCTGGTACATGTATTGTGTGTGTGTTGGTAAGTGTACGTGTCCTGGTACATGTATTGTGTGTGTGTTTGTAAGTGAACGTGTCCTGGTATATGTATTGTGTGTGTGTGTTTAAGTAAGTGTGTGAGAGTATTATATGACTGACTGAGTCAGAGAGACTGGCTCGGCAGTCTCAAATGGAGGTTGCTATGGAACATTTTCAACGCTGCAGGAGCTGTGTTTATTTTGCTTTATTCCGGAACAATGTTGACCGCCCTGACTTTCAACGCAGCAACTGTTTGCTTGCAGAGGAATACAGGGTCGAGGTGGCTTCTCTTAGAAAACAAGTAGCGAACCTACACAAGCTACTTGGGAATCCACGCCTGTCTACTTATTATTTTTCTTCTACCCCAGTAGCAGGACGCTGTTCTGGTCTGGTGGAAGTGTCGCCCCAGTTTCGGCTCTCCACAGCCAACTGGTCGGTACTGTGCATGGATCCCTCCCCGGAGGGGCCTCCCCCTTCCCTGAAGAATGGAGCTAGCAGGATGCTCCTAGATGATGGGGGATGTTCCTGTTCTCGACCCAACCAACCAGCCATGGAAATATGTCACTCATCATGTATCATGGAGATACTGTATGTCACTCATCATGTATCATGGAGATACTGTATGTCACTCATCATGTATCATGGAGATACTGTATGTCACTCATCATGTATCATGGAGATACTGTATGTCACTCGCCATGGAAGAAAAAAGAGGCAAAGAGGGCCTCCTTGGAGATGTTAAGTCCGGACACAGACCAGAAACGGCTTTGCTGCCCTGGATCCAGAGGTTCCGGCGCCTTCTGCCCTAGTGGTGTGGTCACCACTAGGGCAGAAGAGGGATTTAGGAAAATTACAATTGGCTCAGAACATGGCAGCATGGCTGGCCCTTAAAAGTACACAGGGAGCTAACATTAATGATATTTTTAGTCAACCTTGATTTAACTAGGCAAGTCAGTTAAGAACAAATTCTTATTTACAATGACGGCCTACCAAAAGGCAAAAGCCCTCCTGCAGGGACGGGGGCTGGGATTAAACATTTTAAATAAATTAAATAAAAATATTGGACAAAACACACATCACGACAAGAGAGACAACACTACATAAAGAGAGTCCTAAGACAACAACATAGCATGGAAACAACACATGACAACACAACATGGCAGCAGCACAGGGTATAAACATTATTTGGCTCAGACAACAGCACAAAGGGCAAGAAGGTTGAGACAACAATACATCACATGAAGCAGCCACAGCTGTCAGTAAGAGTGTCCATGATTGAGTCTTTGAATGAAGAGATTGAGATAACTGTCCAGTTTGAGTGTTTGTTGCAGCTCGTTCCAGTCGCTAGCTGCAGCGAACTGAAAAGACACCCATGCATACCACACAAGACATGACACCAGAGGTCTCTTCACAGTCCCCAAGTCCAGAACAGACCATGGGAGGCGCACAGTACTACATAGAGCCATGGCTACATGTAACTCTATTCCACATCAAGTAACTGATGCAAGCAGTAGAATCAGATGAAAAAAACAGGTAAAAATATACCTTACAGACACTCACAATGGTACAGGCAAACGCATTCACACACAAGAGTTAACACATGCACTCTACAAACATGCACATTGTAATATTGTTGTATGGTGGCATTATACATTTAAGCAATAAGGCCTGGTGGTGTGTGGTTTATGGCCAATATACCACGGCTAAGGGCTGTTCTTATGCACGATGCAATGCGGAGTGCCTAGACACAGCCCTTAGTCATGGTATATTGGCCATATATCACAAAACCCCCGAGGTGCCTTTTGCTATCATAAACTGGTTACCAACATAATTAGAGCAGTACAAATAAATGTTTGGTAATACCCATGGTATATGGTCGGATATACCACGGCTTTCAGGCAATCAGCATTCAGGGCTCGAAACACCCAGTTTATAATTTGTATTCTAGACATGTAGTTGTGTAATAACATTATATGATGTACTGTTTTATATTTTGTTTTATATATAACGTAAGTGCCTTAATGTGTTTGGACCCCAGTAAGAATAGCTCAGCTGATGGGGATCCCTAATAAATACAAATACAGACCGACAGACAGTAGTCATGAGGGAGCAGTATTTAGCTGTGGCAGACAGACAGACAGACACTCTGCAGGGCGGCCTCTGCTCTGGCCAGATAACAGCTACAAGGATATAAGCCCCCACACTGTGTGACTGGGATCAAATGAGCACCCAGCCCAGCCATAGGGGAGCAGCAGGACATCGCACGTGCACGCGCATACAGATACACACACGCACAAGGACACACATGTACACAAACCGTGCACACATACAGAACCAGTCAACATTTTGGGCACACCTACCCATTGCAGGGTTTTTCTTTATTTGTACTTTTTTCTACACTGTAGAATAATAGTGAACACTTCAAAACTATGAAATAATACATGAAATAATTTAGTAACATAAAGGTGTTACAAAAATCGAACTATATTTTATATTTGAGATGTAAGGGCTATTTGACCAAGAAGGAGAGTGATGGAGTGCTGCATCAGATGCCCTGGCCTCCACAATCACACGACCTCAACCCAACTGAGATGATTTGGGATGAGTCGGACTGCAGGAAGTGAAGGAAGAGCAGACAACAGGTGCTCAGCATATATATGAACTCCTTCAAAACAGTTGGAAAAGCATTTCTCATGAAGCTGGTTGAGAGAATGCCAAGAGTGTGCAAAGCTGTCATCAAGGTAAAGGGTGGCTACTTTGAAAAATCTCAAATATAAAATATATTTTGATTTGTTGAACACTTTTTTGATTACTACGTAATTCCATATGTGTTATTTCATAGTTTTGATGTCTTCACTATTATTATACAATGTAGAAAATAAGAAAAATAAGAAAAACCTTGAATGAGTAGGTGTCCAAACTTTTGACTGGTACGCAGACAAACAAGCTCTAGCCTCAATTTTCTACAGTTTACTTTTTTTCACCTGAAGAGGGCAGTGTTTCTATTGGGAAAATCTACAGTAAGAACGTATAGTACAGTATAATGCGGTATGCATGTGGGAGCAGCAGACTGAAAGTGAGGAAAGCTTGGAAGGATCCCGCTTTTGATTAGTTGTCAAATAAAACTGCTTTCATTTCACTTGAAGCACAAGAATATGGTACAGCGTATGTCATCTAGGTTGGATAACTACATTGCAACGTAAGAAATAATGTCACATCTAATTGTAGAGATAACGTAAGATTGGGAACCATGTCTGAAGAGGCTGAAAACATCAAATCAAATGTGTGTGTGTGTGTGTGTGTGTGTGTGTGTGTGTGTGTGTGTGTGTGAGGGGGATGGAACTGGCTCTAGAGGGGGGTGATGGGCACAACTCCCCACCATGTCACTACCAATCAAATCCCAGTGGTTAGACTGGGAGACATACAATGATGGGAGATGGAGGGAAGGAGGGAGGAGCGATAGATACAGACAGACAGGGGAGGGGAAATCATATTGCATCAGAAATGAAATAGAGTTAAATATTACACACACAAAGACAGAGAGAGAAATACAGAAAGGGAAGACTGAGCAAAATAGGAAGCAGAAGAGGAGGAGGAGAGGAAGCCAGACATACAGAAAAGCAGCCTAGGGAGGGGGAGAAGAGAGAGAAGGGAAGAAAAGGGAGAGAGATAGACTGGTAGCCCATCCCTCCCCCAGCCCTCTTTTCCACATGGCAGCCTCTGCCTGCTTATAGAGTTCAGAGCCTAATGGAGGGGAGCTAAGTCCATGGCCACTCAGCGGATAAACGTCTGTGTTTCTCAGAGAGAAATAGAGCGATGGAGACCGGCGACACTGCATGGATGCTTTTGTGGGATGTGTTCAGGCAGAATGACACAGGGCCGTGGTGGTGGTGGCACAACACTGGTGGCCTCTGTTACAGAGCACAGTGACTTCAGTCAACTTAACCTTCAGCCATTTAACCTCTTGAAACTAGGGGGCACTATTTTTATGTTTGGAGAAATAAAGTCCCAAAGTAAATGGCCTATTTCTCAGGACCAGATGCTAGAATATGCATATAATTGACAGATTATGATAGAAAACACTCTAAAGTTTCCAAAACTGTCAGAATTTTGTCTGTGAGTTAAACAGAACTGATATTGCAGGCTAAAACCTGAGGAAAATCCAATCAGGAAGTGCCCCTGTTTTTGAAACCTCTCTGTTGTTATGCATCCCTATTGCCCATTTAAAGGGATATCGACCAGATTCCTTTTTCTATGGCTTCCCTAAGGTATCAACAGCCTTTAGACATAGTTTCAGGCTTTTATTTTGAAGAATGAGCTTGAACGACCACATTGCGTAAGTGGATAGGTGGAGGCTCTCATAGTGAGTTGTGCGCAAAAGAGAAAGGCGGCCATTTTTACTCCCGGTCCTAGTGACAAGCCAACTGTCCCGGTTGATATATTATCAAATAGATATTTGAAAAACACCCTGAGGATTGATTATAAAAAACGTTTGACATTTTTCTGTGGACATTATGGATATAATTTGGAATTTTTGTCTGCGTTGTCGTGAACGCTCTTTCCGGTGGATTCCTGGGCATAACGCACCAAACTAACGGAGGTATTTGGATATAAAAAATATCTTTATGGAACAAAAGGAACATTTGTTGTCAAACTGGGAGTCTCGTGAGTGAAAACATCTGAAGTTCATCAAAAGGTAAACGATTAATTTGATTGCTTTTCTGATTTTCGTGACCAAGTTACCTGATGCTAAGTGTACTTATTGTTTTGTCGAGCGATCGATAAACTTACAAACGCTTGTATTGCTTTCGCTGTAAAGCATAATTTCTATATCTGAGACGACAGGTGGATTAACAAAAGTCTCAAAAGGATGAATATTTTCTAGTAATATTATTTGACTGTGGCGCTATGCTATTCAGCGTTGCTGTTGACAATTATACCGGATCCGAGATGGGTGGTTCAGAGAGGTTAACGTCACCCCCACCACGCAGCACTTTACTGGATCACCCCACTGTAAATACAGGGAAAGATGACCCGCTAACAACCGCGGTCCATCCATACAGTGCTGAAATGTGTATCTTTGACATCCCTATGTTGTGTCTTTGGCTATGCCGGATTAAGTGATATGACATGCTATTCTATAAAATAATTTCTCCGTAATTAATATCACCTGATTGAGCGAATGATGTAAATGTAATTAACTAGAGAGTCGGGCACCACAAAATAATATTTATAGAGCTGTTATCTTCCGAATAAACTCTTAAAGACCTAGTAATATTTTACATCAATAGCAGTCAATATTAATCGTCATCTTAATTCAGTCTCATCTGAAAGTTGTAAATTCTTGGTTATCTGCACAAACCCTGGCTAACAATTTGAATCAGCAGTACAAAATTGGGTTTGATTATTTATTTACTAAATACCTAACTAATCACACAGAATTACACATACACATAATTAAATCATAACTTGATTACAAATTACGTCATAAAGGAAAACGTCCCTTGCGGGCGGAACAGATAAGACAGCTTGTTACACAAAGGAAAAGGGCTGGGTTTGAGTGAAAGAGCGGGAAGACTGAGGGACACAGGGAGAAGCTGTGCTATCGTAAATACAGTATCTGATGCATTCTAAATTACCGCCCATTTGGAAAAGGAAAATGCAATAAATATTTACTCTGAGCTGCGCTTCGGTAGATTGGTGGTAGATGGAAGGCCGTGTTGCCCAACCGAGTCCTTTGAAGAATGTCTCTGGTTGTCAATTGGATACGTTGTAGTAACGTCGTTGGGTGATAGACGGGATACTCTGTCTGTTCCTTCCTAACCCTCGTCGCATCTGCTGTTGCTAACTCAACGGCTAGGAGGTATCACTTCTGTAGTGAATAAGAGTTCAAAGTTCATACCATTCGCAACCAAAGCTCACGCTGATGTTGGCTTCGTTCTGTAGTTATTATCTGAACCATTCTGACATAGGACCATCGTCCTACATCCTCGGAACAGGAGGTTATATTGTCATCAAGGGCTTATATAGGAAAGGGAGAGGAGGGCATGTTTGAAAGGTTTTATAGCGAATGTCCCTTCACAGAGGCGGGCCACTGATTGAGCGGAGCCCTGTCTTATGAAAACCCAATTCTCACATTTTAGAAGCTAAAATCACATTTCATCCCATCACGAATAATTTCATATTCAAACATTTAAATTGAACAACAATTCCATGTGAATCCGATAACTCTGATGTGTAGACTTTCCACTGTAGAGTTTATCTCATCTTATCATTGATGAGAATGTCTCAGATGACAACCGAACTGACATCATATTCATTAAGTACCACCGCATTTGTTCAATTGGTCGCATTTCCAGAATATAGTTAATTTTCCCCCACCTTCTGATGTTCCCAGAATCTCTATGTTAACCAAGGGTTTTGCAAATGCAACCTCAGTAGGGTAGAGAGAGGAAAAAGGTGGAAAGAGGTATTTATGACTGTCATAAACCTACCTCCCAGGCCAACGTCATGACACCTATAACACTTTATTCCAACACAGAGACACTCACTCCAGCACAGAACAGTAACATTACTCAACAAATAGACTTCACAAAATGACTGCTATGAATGTCTCTAATGGGGGCCAACATGTAGCCTACTGCTTCCCCATGGGTCTCTCTGTTGAAGTTGCAGTACATGATCATTTCAAGAAGAGAGGTCTTACTTTTAACTCTGAGCTTTAAAAAAATGGACATTGTAGAACACTGTCTATTGTCTATTCCAGGATAAAGAGGGGGTCTTCCATTTGACACTGAGATCCATGTATAAAGCCATGAAACATGGGGGTCTTCAGTGACTTACTTTTGACGTTGAGGTACATGGACTTGCTGACGTCAGCTCCCACGTCATTGCTGACCTTACACAAGTAGTAGCCGCTGTCCTCCTCCAGCACGTGTTTGATTAGCAGAGAGCCGTTGACCAGCACCTGGATACGGAAGCCTGAGTTCAGGGCTATAGGCTGGAACTGGGGAACCCCCGCACCTGGGGACGGAGAGAGAGAAAGGGAGGGGTGGATGGAGGGAGGGAGAGGAGGAAGGGGAGGTGTAAGATGTTTTAATAACACCCTTTGCATTGTTTATGATCAAATTAAGAGAAATTGCTACATAATGGATGGATGTTTTGCATCAACAAACATTAGAGAACATTTCCTTTTACTCTGTTATCGTAATGTGAGAAGCTGTTGCTTTCCTTTCTCTTACTGTTGGTTTAGACTTACAGTACAGTGCTGCACTTTCACCATTCAACCTCAAGGCTGTGGACACTGTGTTTGCTGTGTTGGCTAAACGAATGATCTATAATAAAAAAAAGCTTTCCGTAGAACACACAATGTTGTGTTTACGCAATTCAGCAAGATAGTCAGAGGAGTAGAAATGGAAGATGCACAGTTACAAAATAACTCTGTTCTCCTCAATCATGAAACCAGTGTGTAAACAGATCATCATAGTGGTCAGAAGCAGGAAGAGTAGCTTCTAAATAATGCTGGAATGTGTTCAGCAGGGTACACTGTACTGTAGCAAAACGTTTTGCAATGGAAAATGAACATGTGTGTTCTAATTGGACAGGTTCAGGGAGTACCACACCATTTCACTCCATGTCAAGACATTTACTCTCTACTAAACACCACCCTTGTACACTGAGAGTACAAAAACATTAGGAACACCTGCTCTTTCCATGACAGACTGGCCAGGTGAATCCAGGTGAAAACTATGACCCCTTATTGATGTCACTTGTTCAGTCCACTTCAATCAGTGCAGGTGAAGGGAAGGACACAGGTTAAAGAAGGATTTTTAAGCCTTGAGACAATTGAAACATGGATTGTGTATGTGTGCCGTTCAGAGAGTGAATGGCACATATTGACCCTTTTTTTGTATTTTTTTTTAGGGGGTAGGGGGTATCTATTGCAGAGAGATTGTAGCTTTCATCAATCGAACATCTCTGGAGAGACCTGAAAATAGCTGTACAGCGATGCTCCCCATCTAAACTGACAGAGCTTAAGAGAATATGCAGAGAAGAATGGGAGAAACTCCCCAAATACAGGTGCGCCAAACTTGTAGCGTCAAACCCAAGAAGACTCGACGATGAAATCACTGCCAAAGGTGCTTCAACAAAGTACTGAGTAAAGGGTCTAGGTATTCTTATGTAAATGTGATATTTCCAATTTTTTTATGATACATTTGCAAGAATTTCTAAAAACCTGTTTGTGCTTTGTCATTACGGGGTATTGTGTGTAGATTAAGGAGAGAAAAAAAACTATTTAATCTATTTTAGAATAAGGCTGTAACGTAACAAAATGTGGAAAACGTCAAGGGGTTTGAAAACTTTCAGAATGAACTGTATTTTTGTTAGCTGCATGTCTGACATAACTCCACTAATGCTAAACTCAGCAACAAAAAAAGAAACATCCCTTTTTCAGGACCCTGTCTTTCACTGATCTTCATTGTAAAGGGTTAAAACACTGTTTCCCATGTTTGTTCATTGATCCATAAACAATTAATGAACATGCACCTGTGGAATGGTCGTTAAGACACTAACAGCTTACAGACAACTTACAGTAGGCAATTAAGGTCACAGTTATGAAAATTGTAGAAAGAGGCCTTTCTACTGACTGAAAAACACCAAAAGAAAGATGCCCAGGGTCCCTGCTCATCTGCGTGAACATGCCTTAGGCATGCTGCAAGGAGGCATAAGGACTGCAGATGTGGCCAGGGCAATAAATTGAAATCTCCGTACTGTGAGACGCCTAAGACAGCGCTACAGGGAGACAGGAAGGACAGCTGATCGTCCTCGCAGTGCCAGACCACGTGTAACAACACCTGCACAGGATCGGTACATCCGAACATCACACCTGTAGGACAGGTACAGGATGGAAACAACAACTGCCCGAGTTACGCCAGGAACGCACAATGCCTCCATCAGTGCTCAGACTGTCCGCAATAGACTGAGAGAGTGTGGACTGAGGGCATGTAGGTTCTCACCAGACATCACCGGCAACAATGTCACCTATGGGCACAAACCCACCGCTGCTGGACCAGACAGGACTGGCAAAAAGTGCTCTTCACTGACAAGTCGCAGTTTTGTCTCACCAGGGGTGATGGTCGGATTCGCATTCATCGAGTGTTTCACCGCGGCCTGTACTCTTAAACGGGACGGGGTGGATGGTCCGTCATGGTCTGAGACGGTGTGTCACAGCATCATCGGACTGAGCTTGTTGTCATTGCAGGCAATCTCAACGCTGTGTGTTACAAGGAAGACATCCTCCTCCCTCATGTGGTACCCTTCCTGCAGGTTCATCCTGGCATGACCCTTCAGCATGACAATGCCACCAGCCATACTGCTCATTCTGTGCGTGATTTCCTTCAAGACAGGAATGTCAGTATTCTGCCATGGCCAGCGAAGAGCCGAAATTCAATCCCATTGAGCACGTCTGGGATCTGTTGGATTGGAGGGTGAGTGCTAGGGCCATTCGCCCCAGAAATGTCCGGGAACTTGCAGGTGCCTTGGAGGAAGAGTGGGGACACATCTCACAGCAAGAACTGGCAAATCTGGTGCAGTCCATGAGGAGGAGATGCACTGCAGTATTTAATGCAACTGATGGCCACACCAGATACTGACTTTGATTATGAACCCCCCTTTGATCAGGGACACATTGGGGCGGCAGGGTAGCCTAGTGGTTAGAGCGTTGGACTAGTAACCGGAAGGTTGCGAGTTCAAACCCCCGAGCTGACAAGGTACAAATCTGTCGTTCTGCCCCTGAACAGGCAGTTAACCCACTGTTCGTCAGGCCGTCATTGAAAATAAGAATTTGTTCTTAACTGACTGGTTAAATAAAGGTAAAATAAAAAAAATTGAAAAAATTATTCAATTTATGTTAGCCACATGTCTGTGGAAGTTGTTCAGCTTATGTCTCAGTTGTTGAATCTTGTTATGTTCATACAAATATTTACACATTGTGGTAAACCGTGGGGTGTTGGATTGAGCATGCAGAGATTGACACAGAGACAGGGAGGTTTTAGTCTGCAAAAACAACTTTACTATGACAGAAAATAAACATAACAAAGAAAATCACTTAGGTTTGGCTCGGTCCTTCTTCTCTACTGTGGCTTGGTGTCGGTCTCTCCCAGTTCTCTCTCGCGGTGTGCCACTGTGCATCTTTTATTTGGCCTCCACGGCTGGTTGGCACTTTTCTCTAATTACCTTCACTTAGAGCTGTTCATGTCAGGGTGCCCAGCTCCCGTATTCCCAGCAGAGGGAGCCATCATCGCCTCACGTACCTCCCCTCTATTACCATCCCCTGGGATAGACCTCCTGGGATACCACAACATGTTAAGTTTGTTGAAAATAAACGCAGTTAACAGTGAGAGGATGTTTCTTTTTTTGCTGAGTTTACTTAAGATATAATTTGCAAAGATTATATTAAATTCTATAACATTTCTAAAAAGAATGTTCTTTTAATCAATTACTATATTTGAGTTTAACCTCTCTGGTACAAGACGCTAGCGTCCCACCTCGACAACAGCCAGTGAAATTGCAGGGCGCCAAATTCAAAACAACAGAAATCCCATAATTAAAATTCCTCAAACATACAAGTATTATCCACCATTTTAAAGACAGACTTCTTGTAAATCCAACCACAGTTTCCGATTACAAAAAGACTTTACTGCGAAAGCACACCATGCGATTATGTTAGGTCAACACCTAGTCACAGAAAACCATACAGCCATTTTTCCAGCCAAAGAGAGGAGTCACAAAAAGCAAAAATAGAGATAAAAATGTATCACTAACCTTTGATGATCTTCATCACATTGCACTCATAGGACTTCATGTTACACAATACATGTATGTTTTGTTCGATAAAGCTCATATTTACTGTATATCCAAAAATCTCAGTTTACATTGGCGCGTTATGGTCAGAAATGCATTTGCCTCAAACAAACATCCGGTGAAAGTGCAGAGAGCCACATCAAATTACAGAAATACTCATCATAAACATTGATAAACGATACAAGTGTTAAACATACGAATAAAGATAAACTTCTCCTTAATGCAACCGCTGTCTGATTTCAAAAAGGCTTTACGGAGAAAGCACACTGCAATTATGTTAGGTCGGCACCTAGCCACAGAAACCCATACAGTTATTTCCCCGCCAAGGAGAGTGTCACAAAAGTCAGAAATAGCATTAAAATGAATCACCTACCTTTGATGATCTTCATCTGGTGGCACTCCCAGGTCTTCATGTTAGACAATAAATGTTTGTTTTGTTCGATAAGATTTTAAGAGCAAAAGCCTGAAACAAGACTGGCCACATGTAGAGGAAGCCATATAACTCGTGAACTGGGTCCTTAGTCTTTGTATGATGGATAGGCTTTCAATGGAAAAACAGCCTTTCAAAATAATAGTACTTCCTGGTTGGATTTTCCTCGGGTTTTCGCCTGCCATATCAGTTCTGTTATACTCACAGACATTATTTTAACAGTTTTGGAAACTTTAGAGTGTTTTCTATCCAAATATACTAATTATGCATATGCATATGCATATCCTATCTTCTGTGCCTGAGTATCAGGCAGTTTAATTTGGGCACACTTTTCATCCAAAATTCTGAATGCTGCCCCCCCTACCCTAGTGATGTTAACCACAATTTATGTTGTATTATTTGTTCTTTCTCTTATGGTGGATTCAACTGAAATTGCAACCTTTCTATGGCTTGTTTAAAATATTAATATTTTGGAGATGATTTCATTTTCAAATAACCGAAAGTGAGAGGTTGTAATCTGAATAAAGGGAAAGGGCTATTCTTGAACATGAGGTGAGACAGTTTTACTAATCTGCTATAGAACCAGTTTTAAGTAGAACTTCTGTATGACTGATGCCTTTAGTGAGAGGTTTAATGCTTTAATATTTAATGATTTCTGCCCTCGGAATACATATTCATTATTTAAATAGGACCGCTTAATTATGTCTGGCTTGCTGTTCTAAATACAATTGAATATGTTTTCCTCATATAATTGAAAAAAACTGGCAAGACCATAAGCTAATATGTAAACTGGGATATGACTAAAGAGTTAATCAGGGTGATTTTCCCACAAATATATATTTACCTTTCCATGGTAGCAAGATCTTATCTATTTTTGCTAACTTTCTATTAAAATGTATTGAAGTGAGATCATTTATTTCGGGAAATGTATACCGAGTATGTCCACATCACCGTCAGACCATTTTATTGGTAAACTACACGGTAATGTAAAAGTTGTATTTTTTTTTGTGATCCCATATGTAATATAGAACACAATTTGGTTGTAATTCAGAGAGGTTAGGAAAAGTATCTACATCCTCTATGAGGCTGTGGAGGGATCCAAGTTGTGGATTTAAAAGAAAACATGAATTATCAGCGTACAATGACTTCTTTGTTTTTAAGCTCTGGATTTCCAACCCCTTGATATTATTGTTGGATCAGATTTTAATAGCTAACATTTCATGGCCATAATAAATAGATACACAGATAGTGGACAACCTTGTTTTACTCCTCTTAACAGTTTAAAACTTTGCGAGAAGTAGCCATTATTTACTATTTTACACATAGGGTTACTATACATAACTTTAACCCATTTTATAAGAGATTCTCCAAAATTGAAATATTCCAGGCATTTATATATATCAATTCCAGTCGTACTTAATCAAAAGCCTTTTCAAAGTCAGCTATGAATACCAGGCCTGATTTCCCAGATGTTCATAGTGTTCTATTGTTTCCAGTACCTGTCCTATATTATCTCCAAGATATCGTCCATGTAAAAAACCTGTCTGAATAGGATGAATAATATTCGACAATACCTTTTTAATTCTATGCATTTTGCTTGAATTTTTGCATCACAACACTGAAGTGGAAGGGGACTCCACTTTTTTCAATGGACTGGGTCTTCATATTTACCACTTGGATACTGTTTCAGTAATAGCAGCAGGTAGCCTATTGGTTAGAGCGTTAGACTAGTAACTGAAAGGATGCGAGATTGAATCCCTGAGCTGACAAGGTAAAAATCTGTTGTTCTGCCTCTGAACAAGGCAGTTAACACACTGTTCCTAGGCTGTCATTGAAAATAAGAATTTGTTAACTGACTTGCCTAGTTAAATAAAGGTAATATATATATATATATATATATAATGAAATCAGGCCTTCTTGTCGAGTATCTGATAATCTACCACTTTTATAGGTGTGCTACACGCTAATAACGGTCCTCTGAGTATTTCAAAAAATGTTTTGTATACCTCCACTGATATGCCATCCAGCCCTGGAGTTTTCCGGACTTAAAGGCTTTAATTGCATCAAGACATTCCTCCTCTGTAATTTGGCTTTCACATGAGTCTTTCTGCACAGCTGTTAATTGTACATTATTAATAGAAAAATAATCCATACAATTAACTTCGGTTAGTGGAGATGGAGGAGACTGAAACTGAAACATATGCTTTAAGTACTTTGCTTCCTCTTTCAAAATATGGTTTGATGAATCATGGGTGTCATTTGTAACAAGTTCCAGTCAATAATGTCTGGTAGAATTTCTATGTTGAAGATTAAAAAATTATTTGTTGCATTTTTTCCGATATTCCATCCAGTTCGCTTTACTTGTATAATATATATAAATTAGATTTTTCTGGAATAAGTTCCTCCATTTATTTTAGTTTTTATTTGAACTAACTTATGTGCCTCTATGGTACACATTGACACCTTATAGAGTCCATGCCCTGACGAATTGAGGATGTTTTGAGGGCAAAAGGGAGTGCAACTCAATATTAGGAAGGTGTTCCTAATGTTTTGTACACTCAGTGTATATTGTGGTGCTATTTACCTTTGGAATACTTCCACACTATGGTAGGGACGGGGTATCCCTCTGCAGAGCAGTTGAGGATCACAGCTTTCCCATAGATGCCATCCTGGTCCTTGGGCTGCACCACAAATTTGGGAGGGACTGGTTAGGAGAGGAACAGAAAAAAGGTCATTGATTATTGTATACCTTTATTTAACTAGGCAAGTCAGTTAAAGAACAAATTCTTATTTACAATGACGGCAAACCCAGATGACGTTGGGCCAATTGTCTACCTCCCTATGGGACTCCCAATCACGGCCGGATGTGATGCAGCCTGGGGTAACACTGGTTATACTGTTATGGTGTTTTAGTTTGAGTTTGTAATACCTTGTGGCTTAAATAGTGGAAATTAGAAATGATATATTTTCACACTAAGTGTAAGAAAAACAAAAGGAGCCAATGCTAACGTAGATTAGCATATTAGCAGGGTTGGGGTCCATTCCATTTCAATTCCAGTCAATTCATAAAGTAACCAATATTCAAATTCAAATTTGTTCCACATTGAAAAGCATCGAAGATAATTGGAATTTCAGTTTCCTTTGTGAATTGACTGGAATTTAAATGGAATTAACCCCAACCATGCATATTAGCCTTCAGTAGTGGAATAAGTGGCATCTCACATCACAACATTAAAATACAATTACGGTAATCGCTGATATTGGGTTTACATGCTGACCAGAGCAAAAGCGTTGCGTGCTCGAGTGTTGCAAAATTATCACATACATGTTATTCAATCATTGCACCCACACTGCTCATGCGCATCAGCGTAGCCTGGTGCTAAAATAGAATTTGGTTCTATTTCTGATGCTTAACGCGCTGCAAGTCCTGCCTTAAAGGTGTTTGGGGTCAGCCAGGATGTTCTGGAGAGGGTGTACAGCAGCTTGGTGGAGAGCATCCTCACGTTCAATATGACAGTCTGGTAATCTGAGCATGAGGAGGAAAAACAAACTGACCAGAATAGTAAACACAGCCAGCATAGTAATTGGTCGACCACAGGCACATTTGAACATTCTGTTCCACAAGGCAACCAAAAAGAAGGCACTGACTGTCATTGGCAACCCCTCCGACCCTCTACACCCTCAGATTGAGAGGCTTCCCTCTGGCCGGCACTTCAGAATGCCCATGACCAAGAAGAACATGTTCAAACATGAATTCGTTCCTTGTGCTGTTGGACTACTAAATGCAAAGTAAATTGTATCGGTATACAGTTGACGTCGGGAGTTTACATACACCTTTGCCAAATACATTTAAACTCAGTTTTTCACAATTCCTGAAATGTAATCCTAGTAAAAATTCCCTGTTTTAGGTCAGTTAGGATCCCCACTTTATTTTAAGAATGTGAAATGTCAGAATCGTAGTAGAAATAATGATTTATTTCAGCTTTTAAGTCTTTCATCACATTCCCAGTGGGTCAGAAGTTTACATACACTCAGTTAGTAATTGGTAGCATTGACTTTAAATTGTTTAACTTGGGTCAAACGTTTCAGGTAGCCTTCCACAAGCTTCCCACAGTAAGTTGGGTGAATTTTGGCCCATTCCTCCTGACAGAGCTGGTGTAACTGAGTCAGGTATGTAGACCTCCTTGCTCACACATGCTTTTTCAGTTCTACCCACACATTTTCTATAGGATTGAGGTCAGGGCTTTGGGACAGCCACTCCAATACCTTGACTTTGTTGTCCTTAAGCTATTTTGCCACAACTTTGGAAGTATGCTAGGGGTCATTGTCCATTTGCAAGATCAATTTGCAACCAAGCTTTAACTTCCTGACTGATGTCTTGAGATGTTGCTTCAATATATCTACGTAATTTTCTTTCCTCATGAAGCCATCTAGTTTGTGAAGTGCACCAGTCCCTCCTGCAGCAAAGCACCCCCACAACATGATGCTGCCACCCCCGTGTTTCACGGTTGGGATGGTGTTCTTCGGCTTGCAAGTCTCCCCCTTTTTCCTCCAAACATAACGATGGTCATTATGACCAAACAGTTCCATTTTTGTTTCATCAGACGAGAGGACATTTCTCCAAAAGTACGATCTTTGTCCCCATGTGCAGTTGCAAACCGTAGTCTAGCTTTTTATGGCGGTTTTGGAGCAATGGCTTCTACCTTGCTGAGCGGACTTTCAGGTTATGTCGATATAGGACTTGTTTTACTGTGGATACAGATACTTTTGTACTGGTTTCCTCCAGCATCTTCATGAGGTCCTTTGCTGTTGTTCTGGGATTGATTTGCACTTTTCGCACCAAAGTACGTTCATCTCTAGGAGACAGAACGCGTCTCCTTCCTGAGCTGTATGACGGCTGCGTGGTCCCATGGTGTTTATACTTGCGTACTATTGTTTGTACAGATGAACGTGGTACCTTCAGGCATTTGGAAATTGCTCCCAAGGATGAACTAGACTTGTGGAGGTATACCGTTTTAGTTTTTTGAGGTCTTGGCTGATTTCTTTTGATTTTCCCATGATGTCAAGCAAAGAGGCACTGAGTTTGAAGGTAGGCCTTGAAATACATCCACAGGTACACCTCCAATTGACTCAAATGATGTCAATTCGCCTATCAGAAGCTTCTAAAGCCATGACATCATTTTCTGGAATTTTCCAAGCTGTTAAAAGGCACAGTCAACTTAGTGTATGTAAACTTCTGACCCACTGGAATTGTGATACCGTGAATGAATGGGAAGTGAAATAATCTGTCTGTAAACAATTGTTGGAAATATTACTTGTATCATGCACAAAGTAAACGTCCTAACTGACTTGCCAAAACTATAGTTTGTTAACAAGAAATGTTTGGAGTGGTTGAAAAACAAGTTTATTGACAACCTAAGTTGATGTAAACTTCCGACTTCGACTGTATCTAGTGCATGAATGTATTACTGTCTTCTATGTTTTTAGTTTATGCAACATGATGGTTTAAATGTGTATGTTGTGAGAATGTATGTGATTATTTTAATGAAGGTGATGTCGAAGAAAAATGTCCATCCTGGATGGACAATAAAGTTGTATTCTATTCTATTACATTCTATTCAATATCCTCATTGTTTTTTAGGAGCATACACCCAATGCCATCTCCTCATAGATTTTTAGGAGCATATACCCACATGGGTGATTAAAAGATTAACTGAGGTCCACCCTCCAGTCAGTTGTGGTAACGCACCTTAAAGTAGTTTGCCAACCGCCATATGAAGTCCAAAGAAGAAGAAGCAGCTTGAAGGAAGGAGGAGAGATGACTAGAAACAAATGTGGTTTTACTGTTTTATCTGTGGATTAATTGTCTAAGTAAAGGACCTTGTGAATTTCAGGTAAAATAACAACCCAATGTTTATATCCCAGGACAAATTAGCTAGCAACAGCAAATTAATATAATTGGTTCAGAGCTTGTTTTGATATTTCAACCTGCGTGTCCTAATCGCTACTGGTGTGGGTGGACAAAATCAACTTGCGTGAGATAGCGCACGTGGACGCACTCGTTCGCACACGTTCGTGCGGTCTGGTCAGCATGTTAGGGTTATATTTTGTTTAAGCATATAGTTTTGCCAGGTTTTCCTGTGCTATACCCAACATACTGTATAGGCCTAGTGGTAGGTTGATTTGGATTCACTCCAACTGTAGGGGAACATATGAAGAGAGTTGTATCTAGCAAAATACTTGCAAAACTGCCAAATACCTTCTAGACTCATATCTTTGAGTAGGGTCAAGCCCTCTCACCCCTTTTCCCCATCCCCACCCTCCCTCTCTCCCCTATTCACCCTTCTCCACCCCGCCCACCCCACCTTCCCCCTTTCTCCCTCCCCTCCTCACTCACCCCTGACAATTAGCTGACTCTGGTGTTCCACGATGGCGGCCTGGTTGCGTGCAATGCAAGTGTAGTTGCCATTGTGCAGGAGAGACAGGTTGGAGATACGCAGGGAGCTGGTGAAGTCTATGTTGTCAATGGTTACACTCAGGCTGGCCGGGATTGGCTGACCGTCCTTCTGCCATGTGATGAAGACAGGCTGGTCACCTGACATCACCACACACGGAATGAACACACGCTGGCCGATGGAGAAACGAGGGAACTCGAAGGGATGGATGGTGGGAGGAACTACGGGAGAAAGAGAGGGGTTGAGTTAAAGCAAGCATATTTATTTATGTCTCTAAAAGCAAGGATTCAACTCAGTTAGTTCTATTTATGCACCATTGTAAGTTTAGCAGGTATCATCCTGTGAAACCCCTGTGAAAAGATGTCCCTAATCAACCATCATCCCATTCAGTCCATCACCTTATTAATAGCATGTTTTAACACAGTGGAGATGCAAGTGAGAGAGAGAGAAACTGATTATATTTCCCATTGTGGGGAGGCAGAATTCTCACTGAAATAACACGAATATGCCTGACTGCATGAGCATGGATGTGCTCTCCCTCTCCCTCTCTGGGGACACTGTAGACATCGTGAGAAACAGATGCTTTGGAGAATTAATGATTTAAAATAACATTGGAATAAGCAGCACTTCAGCGCTTATTTAATTCACAACAAAGTAGGCATAATGGGCTCCTGAGGATTCCCTCTCCTCTCCTCAGCCTCGGAATGCTAAGCAGCCAAGAGGCAAATTAGGCAGAGTGGGAATGACAGTGTTCCCAGCTTTGTCTAGGACCGTAGCCAGTGTGATTCCCCCTGCCTTGCACACTCGTTAACGTGTAAATCACCAGTGTCACCAGCACTGTGACACCATCATACCTTTTCCTCCATGCTTCACAGTGGGAACCACACATATGGACATCATCCGTTCACTTACTCTGTGTCTCACAAAAACACGTCAAATCTCACATTTGTACTCATCCGACCAAAGGACAGATTTCCTTTTTTTTCTAAGAACAGATTCTTATTTTACAATGACAGCTTACCCCGGCCAAACCCTCCGCTAACCCAGACGGTGCTGGACCAATTGTGCACCACCCTATGGGACTCCCGATCACAGCCAGATGTGACACAGTCCAGGATCAAACCAGGGTCTGTAGTGACGCCTCTAGCACTGAAAAGCAGTGCCTTAGACCGCTGCGCCACTCGGGAGCTTGGCCCATGCGAGTCTCTTCTTATTGGTATCCTTTAGTAGCGCTTTCCTTGCAGCAATTTGACCATGAAGGCCCATGAAGATTCACGCAGTCTCTTCTGAACAGTAGATGTTGAGATGTGTCTGTTAATTGAACTCTGTGAAGCATTTATTTGGCCTGCAATCTGAGGTGCAGTTAACTTTAATGAACTTATCCTCTGCAGCAGAGGTTACTCTGGGTCTTCCTTTCCTGTGGCGGTCCTCATGAAAGCCAGTTTCATCAGAGCGCTTGATGGTTTTTGCAACTGCACTGCAAATTTTCCGGATTGACTGACATTCATGTCTTAAAGAAATGACGGACTGTCATTTGTCTTTGCTTATTTGAGCTGTTCTAGCCATAATATGAACTTCATCTTCTTCCAAATAGGGCTATCTTCTGTATACCACCCCTACCTTGTCACAACACAACTGAAACGCAAGGCACACCTGTTAATTGAAATGCATTCCAGGTGACTACCTCATGAAGTTGGTTGAGAGAATGCCATGAGTGTGCAAAGCTGACATCAAGGCAAAGGGTGGCTACTTTGAAGAATCTCAAATATAAAATATACAGTGTTATTTCATAGTTTGATGTCTTCACTATTTTTCTACGATGTAGTAAATAGTATACATTTATTAAAACAATGGAATGAGTAGGTGTGTCCAAACTTTTGACTGGTACTGTAGCTCTAGGTCTTGGAGCCCTACGTTATATGTTTATTAACTGAGTATGGCAGAGTGATACCAGGTTTGAGTGCGTACTGTACCTTTCACACTGATGTGCACACTTTGGCTGGTGGAGAGCGAAGGTGAGACCAGCACGCTACACGTGTACTCTCCCTCATCCACATCCTTCTGTACATCATACAGCTTTAGCGTGCCATTGTTCTCAAACGCCCGCTGTCGGTGGTTATAGGGGAGCAGGTTGGCATCCTTGTGCCACTTGATGGAGTAGTACGGGTAGCCAATGACGCGGCAGTGGATATACATGTCCCGCCCAGCAATGGCAGTGAGATTTTTCATTGGTCGTATGCTGGCAGGCCCTTAAAGGAGACAGAAGAGAAATACCTCTCTTAAAATGATTTTGAGGCTAAGAAATGTGAAACTTTAGAAGTGTGAGATGTTGATGTGTCAAAAACCATGGATACAGACAGTGATTCATTCTGAAAGACAAAGGAAACATTTACTGGGGATTGTAACATATTAAAACAATATCTTACTGTGGATAATAGATTAGTATAATATAAACACCTCTTTTCCCTGTAATTAGTAAATAAAGAGCAAGAATGTACATTAAAAAAACTATTTACAAAAATAAATACTTCTCTATTATAAAGCAGTACTCATTTATGTAAATGCTTGCCATTTATTTCCTATAATAGTCTTATGGAATAATAGCAATATAAAATCACCTCGTCCTGGGACCTATCCATAGCTGAGTGTTCCAGAGGGGGTTTACCTACCTTCCAATTTTAATCTCTCTGAGGTGAAGTGAATATTATTATACTGTTCTAGCACCTGCTAGACGCCAGCCATGATTGCGTTTGACAAGCATTAGACAATGCTCCCACTCATGAACCTATTATCAAAACTATTACTCATGTTCCCCCTGCTCTCTCTTTCACACTGCTGGAAAACCCACAGCATATATAACAAATATGACTCCATAATACAGCCCCTATCAGGGATACTGACTGACTATAAGTATATTTGACATACTGTAGATCAGTGTTTCCCAACCCTGGTCTTCCAGTACCCGCAACAGCACACATTTGTGTTGTAGCCCTGGACAAACACACTTCATTCAGCTCAATGAGGACCTGATGATTAGTTGACAAGTTGAATCAGGTGTACTTGTCCAGCATTTCAATAAAAATGTGTACTGTTGGGGGTACTTGAGGACCAGGGTGGGGAAACACTGTACTAATCTACAGTTGGATACTGTAGCTCGATACAGTGCCTTCAGAAAGTATTTACACCCCTTGACTTTTTCCACATTTTGTTGTTACAAAGTGGGATTAAAATGGATTTAATTGTAATTTTATCTTAACGATCTAGAAATTCTAACATTTGTAAAACATTTATGAAAATCATACACTTATATATCTTGATTAGATAAGTATTCAAGAGTCAATACATGTTAGAGTCACCTTCGCAAATGATTACAGCTGTGAGTATTTTTGGCTAAGTCTCAAAGAGCTTTCCACACCTGGATTGTGCAACATTTGCCCATTATTATTTTCAAAACTCTTCAAGCTTTTGAAATAAATAAATAAATTCTCCCCAATTCCGTGATATCCAATTACAATCTTGTCTCATCCTTGCAACTCCCCAATGAGCTCAGGAGAGGCAAAGGTCAAGTCATGCGTCTTCAATTATCACAAGACTGGTTGTAATATGGCCATTGTTTTTCGGCTTGGTTTTCCCAGTTATTTTACCCACGCACTGCTACTGCCAGCAAATGAGTTAGGAAGGACACCTGCACCTTTGTAGTGATTGGGTGTATTGATACACCATCCAAAGAGAAATTCATAACTTCCACATGCTCAAATGGATATTCAATGTGTTTGTTTTTTTTACCCATCTGCCAATAGGTGCCCGCCCTTCTTTATGAAGCATTATAAATCGTCCCTGGTCTTTGTGGTTAAATCTGCACAACTGAGGGGCCTTAGAGATTATTGTATGTGTGGGGTATAGAGATGAGGTTGTCATTCAAAAATCACGTTAAACACTATTATTGTACACAGAGTGAGTCCATGCAACTTGTTATGTGACTTGTTCAGCACATTTTTACTCCTGAACTTGTTTAGGCTTGCCGTAACAAATGGATTGAATACTTATTGACTCAAGACATTTCAGCTCTTCATTTCTTATCAATTTGTATACATTTTTAAAACATAATTCCACTTTGACATTATGGGGTATTGTGGGTAGGCAAAAACAACAACAATGTAATCCATTTTAAATTAAGGCTGTAACACAACAAAATGTGGAAAATGTCAAGTGGTGTGAATACTTTGAAGGCACTGTCGAATAGAAGACAGTTTAACTATGTGGTGGTGTGCACCTCTAGTGCATTGCACAGGCATCCATGCTGCTACTCTCTTTAGCACGATTAAGGAGCCAACGATGCGAGAAACAGTCATTACACTATCTCCACAATGGCACCTGTGGAGATTTATCTTCTATGCTTGGCTGCATTCAGTGCTGTGTTCTGCGCTAGGCTAGCTAGCCTGCTGACCTGGAGACTTTAACATCCCTTCACTAAGCCCAAGCTAAAGCTGCAACATGGTGATTTCCAGTAGGGTTGTCATGATACCAGTATCGAGTTACTAGGATACCTAATAATTATAAGAATTTGTTCTAAACTGACTTGCCTAGTTAAATAAAGGTCAAATTAAACAAATTGAAAACTGATTTTCCATGGCAAAAAGGAAAACACAAAGCAGACTAAACTCTTTGGTCCTTTAAAAAACCTACTCTATGTAAAATAGTGTGTGCTGTAGCCTGGAAAATAAACATGATTCTAGTTGACAACATAAGGTTGCTTGTTTCCAACATTAAGACTGTTTTCCTTCATGTTTTGTTTCCTTGCCACGATGCCTCTGAATATCGCGATACTGGTATTGTGACAACTCTACTTTCCATGGGGCAAACCATCAAAAGGAGTTATTCAATCTGTAACACAGGCCATAGGCCTATCCTCCTCTGTTAGGAATTAGCATTAAGTAGAGGATGGAGGGCCTGGAGTCTCTAGATAGACCCCCAGAAACCATGGTGACAGTCAGTCCTACAGTAGCTGGCTTTAAAGCTGCTTGGCACCTCCCTGCTGAGTGTAGATTGCTCCTCAGTCATATGCTAGTGCAAGTGTAAATCAACTTAATGGTGTCCCAATATCAAGCCATCAGCGGGTGTTAGATAGCGGTAACGTCTCTAATGCCCTGACAGCAGAGAGTGATGATCGCAGCACTATACGAGCCCCTAGGATAATTTGCCATGTTCTGAATAGGAAATGAAAGCAAAAGGGGAAAAGACAGAGGAACTAGTTGACACAAAGAGACCCACATCGACACAGACAGGACGACAGATGGGGGAAACAGACCAGATAGAACACACATCAACACACACCCAGACAAAGACACACAAGTACACAAACGCAGACACACGTAAACCTCTTTGTGATGACATACGTAAACAATACAAGAAGGAAAGAAATAAGCAAATGGTGCACAACTAACACAGCACACACAGAAAACACACACACAACCAACATAGAGACCCTGGAAAGAGCTCAAAAGAGGTTATTCTGCCACACTCAAAGGAGCTTAGCAAAATAAAACATGGATCAGGAAAAACAACAACAAATTAATTCATAAACATGTGTAAAATGTAATTGTTTTGGAGGAGCTGATCTGACAAGCACCTCTTACGTTTATTCGCGCCTGGTAGGAGACCGCCCCGGCCGAATTGTTGCAGATGCACCGGTAGACACCCCCGTCCGGCCCCGTGGTCTGGCTTATGTTCAGGTGGCTGACCACATGGCCCTCCTGGCTGGTGTAGTGGCCGATGCGGTGGCGGGAGTCCCTGATCACCGGCTCGTCGTCCAGCGTCCACGTCACCCTGGGCTCCGGAGTGCCTTTCACCGTGCAGAACAGTGAAACAAACTCGTTGGTTCCAAACACTTTCTCACTGAAGGAGGAGATGATCTTGGGCGTGCCATCTGGAGAGAAGTGGAGAGGGAGACAATATGGGAGATGGGTTAGCGCTAAAGGTGTTTCTTCTAGTAGATGGGAGGTGGGTTAGAACTAAAGGTGTTTCTTCTAGTAGATGGGAGGTGGGTTAGAGCTAAAGGTGTTTCTTCTAGTAGATGGGAGGTGGGTTAGGGCTAAAGGTGTTTCTTCTAGTAGATGGGAGGTGGGTTAGAGCTAAAGGTGTTTCTTCTAGTAGATGGGAGGTGGGTTAGAGCTAAAGGTGTTTCTTCTAGTAGATGGGAGGTGGGTTAGAGCTAAAGGTGTTTCTTCTAGTAGATGGGAGGTGGGTTAGAGCTAAAGGTGTTTCTTCTAGTAGATGGGAGGTGGGTTAGAGCTAAAGGTGTTTCTTCTAGTAGATGGGAGGTGGGTTAGAGCTCAAGGTGTTATAGTAGATGGGAGATGGGTTAGAGCTAAAGGTGTATGTTCTAGTAGATGGGAGGTGGATTAGCGCTAAAGGTTTTTCTTCTGGTAGATGGGAGTTGGGTAAGAGCTAAAGGTGTACGTTCTAGTAGATGGGAGGTGGATTAGAGCTAAAGGTTTTTCTTCTAGTACAGTGGTTCCCAACCAGGGGTACCAGGACTTGGTACTGTGTGTATCAAGAACAGTCTACCACATAAAGGACATCCAGCCAACTTGACAGTACTGTTGGAAGCATTGGAGTCAACATGGGCCAGCATCCCTTTGGAACGCTTTCGACACCTCGTAAAGTCCATGCCCCAAGAAATTGAGGCTGTTCTGACGGCAAAAGGGGGCGCAACTCAATATTAGGAAGGTATCCCCAATATTTTGTACACTTTGTGTATGTCAGTCTCATTAAGACTACAGAACTGGTAGTGTACAAGCTAAACCTTTAATAACAAGGTACAAGATAAGACATGAACTGACATGACACTTTCTTAGATGGGTGGCCTAACGAAAACTCACTCAAGGCCATGCCTCCAACAAGCCACACCTCCAGATCCACAGGTGGCCGCAGCTACAATACATTTTGTCCAAATTGATTTTATTGTACTTAACACATGCCAAAAGCATACCTAAAGCACTCAAATGCATTTAAATGCATTTACAGTGCATTCAGAAAGTTCAGACCCCTTCACTTTTCCCACATTTTGTTACAGCCTTATTCTAAAATGACTTAAATTGTTTGTTTTCCTCAATCTGCACACTATATTCCATAATGACAAATCAAAAACAGGTTTTTAGATTTTTTTTTGCACATTTATTAAACATAAAAAACTGAAGTGTAACATTTACATAAGTATTCAGACCCTTTACTCAGTACTTTGTTGAAACACCTTTGGCAGCGATTACAGCCTCAAGTCTTGGGTATGAAGCTTGGCACACCTGTATTTGGGGAGTTTCTCCCATCCTCTGCAGATCCAACCTGACAGCGCTTGAGAGGAAGCGGAGCTTTGCTGCACAGCTATTTGCAGGTCTCTCCAGAGATGTTAGATCAGGTTCAAGTCCGGGTCTGGCTGTGCCACTGAAAGACATTCAGTCCCGAAGCCACTCCTGAGTTGTCTTGGCTGTGTACTTAGGGTCTTTGTTCTGTTGGAAGGTGAACTAGTCCGAGGTCCTGAGCGTTCTGGAGCAGGTTTTCATCAAGTATCTCTGTAATTTGCTCTGTTCATCTTTCCCTCAATCCTGACTAGTCTCCCAGTCTCTGCCGCTGAAAAACATCCCCACAGCCTGATGCTGCCACCATCATACTTCACCGTAGGGATGGTACCAGGTTTCCTCCAGACGTGACAAAGAGTTCAATCTCGGTTTCATCAGACCAGAGAATCTCATGGTCTGAGAGTCCTTTAGGTGCCTTTTGACAAACTCCAAGTGGGCTACTTTTTTACTGAGGAGTGGCTTCCGTCTGGCCACTAACATAAAAGCCTGATTGGTGGAGTGCTGCAGAGATAGTTGTCCTCCTGGAAAGTTCTCTGGAGCCCTTCTCCCCTGATTGGTCAGTTTGGCTGGCCGGCCAGCCAGCTCTAGGAAGAGTCTTGGTGGTTCCAAACCTTCCATTTAAGTATTTATTTATTTTATCTTTATTTAACTAGGCAAGTCAGTTAAGAACAAATTCTTATTTTCAATGACGGCCTAGAAACAGTGGGTTAACTGCCTGTTCAGGGGCAGAACGACAGATTTGTACCTTGTCAGCTCGGGGATTTGAACTTGCAACCTTCTGGTTACTAGTCCAACTCTCTAACCACTAGGCTACCCTGCCGCCCCCTGCCACCCCAGGGTAGCCTAGTGATGGAGGCAACTGTGTTCTTGGGGACTTTCAAAGCTGCAGAAATGTTTTTCTACCCTTCACCAGATCTGTGCATCGACACAATCCTGTCTGCTACGGACAATTCCTTCAACCTCATGGCTTGGTTTTTGCTCAGACATGCACTGTCAACTATGAGACCTTATATAGACAGGTGTGTGCCTTTCCAAATCATGTCCAACCAATTTAATTTACCACAGGTTGACTCCAATCAAGTTGTAGAAACATCTCAAGGATGATCAACAGGAACAGGATGCACCTGAGCTCATTTTCGAGTCACGTAGCAAAGGGTCTGAATACTTACGTAAATAAGGTATTTTTTTTTCATTTTAATTTAATCAATTTTAGAATAAGGCTGTAACGTAAAAAAAATCTGTAAAAGGTCAAGGGGTCTGAATATTTTCCGTATGCACTGTATATTGGATCTTTGTCCAGCTACAATGAAAAGTTTGGATGAGCCGTAAAATCAAATCAAATTTATTTATATAGCCCTTCGTACATCAGCTGATATCTCAAAGTGCTGTACAGAAACCCAGCCTAAAACCCCACACAGCAAGCAATGCAGGTGTAGAAGCATGGTGCAGGTGTAAAACCCTCCATCCTCTTCGTTGTTTCAATATTATATGGCCACAGGGAGAAATTATGGTGCCTGTAAGTGTGACATAGCCTATTTCAAATAAATATATGTTATTATTTGTTCCTGTCACGCCTGCTCCCGCTATACCCCTCTGGCGTTCGACAGCCCCAAGCTCCCCAGCATTACGCACTCCTGCCACCATCATTACGCACACCTGCTTCCCTCGTCATGCGCATCAGCGATCATTTGGACTCACCTGGACTCAATCACCTGTGTCATTACCTCCCCTATATCTGTCTGTTCCCCGCTTCTGCATTAATTGTCATATGTCATTGTGTTACCTGGTTCTGACCCTGTTCCTGTCCTGTTCTACGTCTGTGCAAAATTAAATGTTCACTCTCTGTACATGCTTCTCAACTCCAGCGTCGGTTCTTACAGTTCCCGCTTTAGGCCTTATCAATAATGAATTGAATCTTGCTTATTGAAAATGTTTGGCATGCCAATGCTGAGCCATAATGTAATTTACAGTAGGCCTAGCCCCTATATCGGTGTGAATGCTATTGAGGCTATGCAATTACTTAGAACAATATGAATTGCAAATGGGTTCAAGTGAACTTATTTAGCAAAGATAGGTCTTCATTTTGTTATTTAGTGTCTGTAAGCCGTTTCCATTCACTCTGGGCTCCTGAGTGGCGCAACGGTCTAAGGCACTGCATTTCAGTGATAGCGTCACTACAGACACCCTGGTTCAAATCCAGGCTGTATCACAACCGGCAATGATTAGAAGTTCTGTAGGGCGGCGAAACAATTGGCCCAGTGTCGTCCAGGTTTGGCCGGTGTAGGCAGCCATTGTAAATAAAAATGTGTTCTTAACTGGCTTACCTAGTTAAAAATTAAAATAATTTAACAAACTATAACAGACTAACATTGGAGTTGATTCCAAGGAAATACATAAAATATCATAAATGCACAACTTAAAGCAAGCACATATTTTGCCATGAAGACTTGACACACTTGACACACCCACAACTTGTTTATTCATCAAAACTCAGCCCTTCTGCACCAACGCCAGCAAGTGTGCCGATAATTGGGATAGTGAAAATAGCAAAAATATTTTTTACACTCCCCTGAACCTATTGTGCTTCCACCTGTGCTTAGATTTACCATTGCGTTAGGTTTGTAAAAATAGAGCCCTAGATGTCATAGCCATGCATTTCTGGAATTGTCAGGCATTACATGCACTTTAGCAAAAATGCAAATGTACATGTATTTGAAATATATTTTACGTGAAGTTAAATATATTGAAATGTCCGTGTGGGGATCATGATGAGCACATAGTGTCCATTCAAGCTAATTCTGTATATTTCCATATACTGTATGGATTTCACACGTGGGCCAGCGAGAGAACTGAGTAGAGAGAGGTTTTGAAATTGTTCCTCCTCCTCCCTATTATAGATTATCAATACCGTCTTTATACTGGTCCATGGCAATGGGAGACAGTTTCCCCAGCAACGGAGCACAGGCGATGTGAGCAATGTGAGGCTTGTTCTGATAATCTAATAACAGGGGCTGTGGCAGGGCTTTACTGCAGCTCTCATTAACACACACACACACACAATCAATGGTTGGTGTTCCCCCATTCTGCATAGTCACACAAACACTATGCATGGTCACATAACGCTCACACGCACATATACACTAAAAACACCCAAATACCCAAACACAAAAACCCACATTCAGAGATGTTCCCTACTGTTATTCACAGTAACATCACTCATATGTAATCAAATAACTCCCTGACCACACAGACATCCACTGATTGTACTGACCTTCCAGGATGACCTGGACAAAGTCCTGGGCGGACATCTTGCCGTTCCTGGCGAAGCACTGGTAGGCTCCTCCATCACTCTTAGCCATCCCAGCCATGACCAGGTTCTCCCGGTTGTTTCCAGTCATGCGGACACTGTTTCCAGGGTAGATGATCTCTCCATTCCGGTACCAGGACAGCTCGTACTCCTCCGAGCCACTCACGCTGCACGACAGAGACACCTGGCTACCCACGCTGCCTTTCACCTTCCTCGGGCTGACCACCGCCTTCAGCGGCTCTGGAAGAGTTACACGTATGTCAATGTGACATTCTCTATGTCAGCTAAATACATATCAACTCTGAAATGGATTTTAAACTCCAAAGACTAACATAATCTTAGATCAGTGGTTCTTAACCTTGTTGGAGGTACTGAACCCCACCAGTTTCATATGCGCATTCACCGAAC
Source organism: Oncorhynchus mykiss (assembly GCF_057628025.1). Lineage (NCBI taxonomy): Eukaryota > Metazoa > Chordata > Actinopteri > Salmoniformes > Salmonidae > Oncorhynchus > Oncorhynchus mykiss. The sequence continues at coordinate 34,054,756 of NC_143031.1, read as the reverse complement.
CCTTCTTAATTGGAAAAATAAAAGTATTTTTTCAAATTCAAAACAGGTATATATTTGACTGGTGCACAAAATGAAGCGTGCATCAACATCACTGTGTTCAAAGAACAAAATCTAAGTGCGTGGCAATTGCTTGCTTCAGTTCTGTGGGTACAGAAATGTCTCCGATTCCAGATACATCTTCGATCTTACTTACACAGTCGTCCAGCAGGGGAAAGTTTGCGAAGTTATTGTTCTCTGTTCGTCGTTTCCATAACGGTAGCCTTTTTTGAAAAGCCTTCAGGTTTTCCTCCGCTTCGATGATGTTGACTCCACCGCCCTGCATCTTTTGATTAAGATGATTGAGAGCTGCGAAGATATCAGCCATGTACGCTAAAATGAGAATGTACTCAGAATTTTTGAAGCAATCTGCATGGCAATGTTGGTGCTCTTGCAAAAACAGGGCTAATTCCACATGCACGGCAAAAACACGATTCAGCACCTGTCCCCGGGATAACCACCGAACGTTAGAATGGTACAGAAGTACCTCGAATTCAGAGCCCATTTCTTTACACAGCTCACTGAAGATGCAATGCCGCAGAGCACTAGTTCGCACATAGTTCACGCATTCCACTACAATTTTTAATACTTCTGCCAGTTTTGGAGGCAAGGTTTTTGTTGCCAACGCATGCCTGTGCAGAATACAATGCGTAACAATGATGTGTGGTGCATCGGCTTTCACTAGCGCACCAAAACCAGACTTTCTTCCCAGCATGATTGGAGCTCCGTCCGAACAAACTGCAGAAACCATATCCCACGAAAGATTGTTGTCTTTGAAGAAGTCATCCACAAGTTTCTTCACATCGGCTGCCTTAGTTGTTGTTGTAAGAGGCTTACAAAATAAAAAATCGTCCTTTATCACATTGTCTTTCACATAGCGCACAAATACAGCAAGCTGGCTTAGATTGGAAACGTCTGTGGTCTCGTCCAGTTGAAGGCTGAATTTTGCCGGGCTTGAAATCAGATCTGCAACTACTTGAGCCAAGATGTCGTTGCTCATGTCCTCTATTCTGTCGCTGATGGTGTCATTTGAAATAGGAATTTGTGATGATATTCGCCATCTTCAACACAGCTGGTTTTATAAGTGTTTCACCAATGGTGTGTGGTTTGCCCTGCTTTGCGATCAGGTAAGCAACTTCGTACGATGCTGTGAGGATCAGTTTGTTGATGGGTACAAAGCCGAGAACAGGCTGAGTAGCCTTTTCATCTAATCTGGCTCTCTTCACCTTGAATTCAGCGAGCGTTGTGTTCTTGTATTTTCCATCTCCATGCAGCTTAAGGAAGTGTTCTCTTAGTTTTGCCGGTGCTAGACTAGAATTGCTCAACTTGGCATTGCAAATCATGCAGTTAGGACGCTGACTCCCATCACGTTCCGTTATACATGTGAATCCGTATTGTACATATTCGTCCGACCACTTTCTTTTTTTGCTCGACATAGTAAGTATGAAGGCATTAAAATATTAAGAAAGAAATCACAAGACGTACCATCACGACAGTCACAAGTCAACTACTGAGCGCACCAAATTCCCTGCAGCACAGATAGGCCAAGCGATGTAGCGTGATCACATGCAGCCAATGATGGCCAAGCGGAGCGTGTCATCACGAATCATATGAATCGGATGTGTGTCTTGACCTCCGCCGAACCCCTGAGACTGACTCACCGAACCCCTGGGGTTCGATCGAACCCAGGTTAAGAACCACTGTCTTAGATACACAGTAACAACAAACATACTGTACATTTAGCACAACATGCTGCACACAGTCTATTACTGACCTTTGACCTGCAGCCTCCCCACCACCTCTGCATTGCCATAGCTGTTCCACACCTCACACACGTAGCTTCCCGTGTCACTGGGCTGGGCCCTCTCGATCAGCAGGCCCGTCACACTCTGCCTGAAGCGGCTGTCCGGCTCCAGCGGTCGGTTGTCCTTCAGCCAGCGGAATTTGGGGGCCGGGTGACCAGATGCCTTGCATGGGAGCTCCACCCGGTGTGATGTCATAACCTCGCGACGCTCAAAGCCATCCAGGATGGCCGGCGCCGAATTAGTGGGGTCTGAGGGAGGAGCAATGGCCAAAGGTGAGATGGATTCAATATTTAATAGCCATACTCTTTTAACTAGCTTGGAGCAGGTTCAGATTGAAGGAGTGAAGGGAAACATTAGTCAAACCTAGCAATATTCAGAGTGTATTCCATGCAAACATTGGCACCCAGACTTGCACAACAGAAAGGCATCCAAGCTGTAATGTCCCTCTGCTTACCTGACAAAAAGAGACGTGCACTGTTGCTCTGCCTGGTCTCTCCCGTGTAGCGGTGGCGTGTCATACACCTATAGTTATACAATCCATCCTCATTCTGCACGTCCAGGATGTACAGGGCTCCTGTGGAGGTGCTGAGGAACCGAGGCGCTGCGAGACAAAACATACATCACATCGTTACACATACTGTACATACAGAAACATGCTGTACAACCATCTGTAGCTTTGCTTTTGAATTGAAATTCACACCAGAATGGAATCAATTCAAATTGTATTTGTCACATGCGCCGAATACAACAGTTGTAGACCTTACAGTGAAATGCTTACTTACAAGCCCTTAACCAACAATGCAGTTAAGAATATAACACACAAAAAAGAAATAAAGTAACAAATAATTCAAGAGCAGCAGTAAAATAACAATAGCGAGGCTATATACTGGGGGTACCGGTACAGAGTCAATGTGCGGGGGCACCGGTTAGTCGAGGTAATTGAGGTAATATATACATGTGGGTAGAGTTGTTAAAGTGACTTAGGCATAGATAATAACAGAGAGTAGCAGCAGCGTAAAAGAGGGGGGCAATGCAAGTAGTCTGGGTAGCCATTTGAATAGATGTTTAGTAGTGCTATGGCTTGGGGGTAGAAGCTGTTTAGAAGCATCTTGGACCTAGACTTGGCGCTTCGGTACCGCTTGCCGTGCGGTAGCAGAGAGAACAGTCATTGACTAGGGTGGCTGAAGTCTGACAACACCACCCTGTGTAGACATTATAAAAACACTCAAAGCCCTACTAACAGTTGATATAGAATATCAAAGTGGCTTTGCAAATATTTGCCTGGCCATGAGACTACAAACACTGAACACCAGTTCCAGCCCATTTAGATGAACACATCTGAGAGGAAATATGACAGGGCTGTGTGTTGTGTTGTGTCAGTCTAACACAGCTCTTTATCATGTAGCACTCTCTCTCTCTCTTTCTCAGACTAAAGCAGAGGGACCCAGGGATAGAGATCGCACAGAGCTTTGATATGGCATCGTGGCACGGCGCAGCTCTGGTCGGTTGTGCTAACATCATGCTAATTCGTGGGAAAACTGGGAATGAGGGCGGGGGGGGTCGTCAACGTGAAGGAGGGCTAATGCCTTATGCCTGCCGGAGCTGTCAAAGCAGGCTGGGAGGATATTCCTCAGTCACAGATGATAGAGGATAATGTTTCGGTTGGTGTTGGGGATGTGTAGAGTACCTCCCATTTCCTTCCCATCTAGCCTATGCCAGTCAGTATTGAAGCTATGAGAATCAGTTCAGTGACCGACACCTCTTATAGAATATTGTCTCAAAAACACAAAACCCATTACAGCACTGCTTCAATCTACACTATTTTCAACATATTTTGCCCAAATTGTAATTTTGACACAGAAAGGGAAACATTTGTATTGCGACATGCTGTATTGGTTTTCCACTGGGCCACGTCATTTCAATGTGGATAATTGGGTAATATCTTGTTGTTACGTTCCCCAGTTTATGTGTTGTAGTTTGTGTTTGTGCATGTGTTTATTTCAGGAAATGGCTTCCTGAAATCCCTCAAGCAGCTGATTGGTCGACTCCAGGGCTAATTGGAGAGCTGACCCCGCCCCCTCGTCAAGACACAGCTGTCTCCAGTTACATTCATTCTGAAGCTATATAAAAGCCAGTGTTCTGTTCAGGAGAGAGAGATTTTGGAGGTATGGATTACTGAGAGAGATTTGCTGGGAGGTCATTGCAAAGCGATTGTTTGTGATAGAGATTTTGCTGAGGTCAATGCAGAGCGATTGTTTGTGATAGAGAGTTTTTTGCTAGAGGTTGATTTTGATGGGAGTTCATTGCTGGGAAGTTGGTATGTTCTGTGAGTTTGTTGCTCAGGTAGAGCTTATTTGATGTCCTTTGTTTTTTAGTTTGTTTGTGAAATTGTTATTCCCATGTTTCATTTGTTCCCAGGGGAGAAGGGGAAGGCACCTTGGGAGTGCTTAGGCAAGAGGCCCGCGGGCATACATATACCCGTAGTATATTCATTGTCTAGGCACACTAGGTAAGACCTGGGCGGACCACTCCCTGTATTTTGGTTAGGGCACCAGGTGGTGCTAAATTAGGTAAGTAGTGGGTAGGCAGGTAAGATAGGAGAGGGGGGGGCTTTGAGATTTACTTTCTTTGCTTTGGTTCCGTCCAGCCCCTTTTCCCCATATTACCGTGTACAGGAATAAAGTCCTTGTAAAACGGTACCACATTCTGCCTGTTGTCATTCTTACTCGCACCTACAGTCCATACCTCTTTCGCTTCACAGAGAGTTTAGTTGTAGCAGGGGGTTGCGTTCCCTCTTCATAGAGGCGTGAGTAACATTGTTGAGACGGTGACCAATGAGATTACAACTAGGAATTGATTCACGATAAGCATAGGACCCCGGTTCAAATGTTTAAGATACGAGTGCATGTTGTGGCAGTCTAACAAACTCCAAACCAATCCAAATGTAGCATGTAGAATCTCAATTCAACGGCTCAGACACAAGAGGCATGTGGCAGGGTCTACAGTCAATCTCGGACTACAGGAAGAAATCCAGCCCAGTCACGGACCAGGATGTCTTGCTCCCAGGCAGACTAAATAACTTTTTTGCCCGCTTTGAGGATAATACAGTGCCACTGACACGGCCTGCAACGAAAACATGCGGTCTCTCCTTCACTGCAGCCGAGGTGAGTAAGACATTTAAACGTGTTAACCCTCGCAAGGCTGCAGGCCCAGACGGCATCCCCAGCCGCGCCCTCAGAGCATGCGCAGACCAGCTGGCCGGGGTGTTTGCGGACATATTCAATCAATCCCTATACCAGTCTGCTGTTCCCACATGCTTCAAGAGGGCCACCATTGTTCCTGTTCCCAAGAAAGCTAAGGTAACTGAGCTAAACGACTACTGCCCCGTAGCACTCACTTCCGTCATCATGAAGTGCTTTGAGAGACTAGTCAAGGACCATATCACCTCCACCCTACCTGACACCCTAGACCCACTCCAATTTGCTTACCGCCCAAATAGGTCCACAGACGATGCAATCTCAACCACACTGCACACTGCCCTAACCCATCTGGACAAGAGGAATACCTATGTGAGAATGCTGTTCATTGACTACAGCTCAGCATTCAACACCATAGTACCCTCCAAGCTCGTCATCAAGCTCGAGACCCTGAGTCTCAACCCCGCCCTGGGTACTGGACTTCCTGACGGGCCGCCCCCAGGTGGTGAGGGTAGGCAACATCTCCTCCCCGCTAATCCTCAACACTGGGGCCCCACAAGGGTGCGTTCTGAGCCCTCTCCTGTACTCCCTGTTCACCCACGACTGCGTGGCCACGCACGCCTCCAACTCAATCATCAAGTTTGCGGACGACACAACAGTGGTAGGCTTGATTACCAACAATGACAAGACGGCCTACAGGGAGGAGGTGAGGGCCCTCGGAGTGTGGTGTCAGGAAAATAACCTCACACTCAACGTCAACAAAACTAAGGAGATGATTGTGGACTTCAGGAAACAGCAGAGGGGACACCCCCCTATCCACATCGATGGAACAGTAGTGGAGAGGGTAGCAAGTTTTAAGTTCCTCGGCATACACATCACAGACAAACTGAATTGGTCCACTCACACAGACAGCATTGTGAAGAAGGCGCAGCAGCGCCTCTTCAACCTCAGGAGGCTGAAGAAATTCGGCTTGTCACCAAAAGCACTCACAAACTTCTACAGATGCACAATCGAGAGCATCCTGACGGGCTGTATCACCGCCTGGTACGGCAACTGCTCCGCCCTCAACCGTAAGGCTCTCCAGAGGGTAGTGAGGTCTGCACAACGCATCACCGGGGGCAAACTACCTGCCCTCCAGGACACCTACACCACCCGATGTTACAGGAAGGCCATAAAGATCATCAAGAACATCAACCACCTGAGCCACTGCCTGTTCACCCCGCTATCATCCAGAAGGCGAGGTCAGTACAGGTGCATCAAAGCTGGGACCGAGAGACTGAAAAACAGCTTCTATCTCAAGGCCATCAGACTGTTAAACAGCCACCACTAACATTGAGTGGCTGCTGCCAACACACTGACATTGACACTGACTCAACTCCAGCCACTTTAATAATGGGAATTGATGGGAAATGTAAATATATCACTAGCCACTTTAAACAATGCTACCTTATATAATGTTACTTACCCTACATTATTAATCTCATATGCATACGTATATACTGTACTCTATATCATCGACTGCATCCTTATGTAATACATGTATCACTAGCCACTTTAACTATGCCACTTACATACTCATCTCATATGTATATACTGTACTCGATACCATCTACTGTATCTTGCCTATGCTGCTCTGTACCATCACTCATTCATATATCCTTATGTACATATTCTTTATCCCCTTACACTGTGTATAAGACAGTAGTTTTGGAATTGTTAGTTAGATTACTTGTTGGTTATTACTGCATTGTCGGAACTAGAAGCACAAGCATTTCACTACACTCGCATTAACATCTGCTAACCATGTGTATGTGACAAATAAAATTTGATTTGATTTGCATCGATCAGAAAATCGATTCAAACATTACCAATCACTGGTTCACAAAAATATTTTTGCTCATATTACTTTCTTTCTAGCTTCCAAAAATACCTTTAATCTTTTGTGACAAATGCATCCTCTCCTTCAGTGTCAAACTAAGCTGCACATGATGTTGACAGTCGTTAATCTACAAGTAATTTTGCATGCTGAACAACCCCAGGCAATATCAGCAGCCTAACTGCACACTGTGTGCAGCTTTGCAAGATGACCATTGAGAGGTAGACCTATTCCTGATGTGGCACATGTTTGTGTCACCTTCAACATTCAAATATGTATTACATGGCTTGCATATTATTAGGCTTTATTAGTTGAGTGACAACCACTATAATTTATTTTTATCAAATAAAAAATGTGTTTTACAGTAGCCTAAACTACTGCTGGAAACAACTCTCATCTGGCTATAAGTAGGCTACATGCTGATCGGCGCTTGCATTACATTTTATTTGGATTGTTCAGGTTCACCATCAGCAAAAGTTTGGGAAATTTGGTTTGAAACAATCAGAATTTATATTTTTAGATATACAGAGTAAAGTTGATCATTTCATAACGAGAACAGCAATCTCTTTTGCTACCCGCACTGCATTTTCCAAGAGGGAGAAAAAGAGAAGCTAACACTTTTAATCTGCACAAATGTGAAATTAATTAGTGGGTGATGATGATTTCAAAAGAAAATAATATCTTCCTAATATTTAGCTGCCCTCAGAACAGTCTCAATTTGTCAAGACATGGACGGACTCTACAATGTGTCGAAAGCATTCTACGGGATGCTGGCCCATGTTGACTCCAATGCTTCCCACAGTGATGTCAAATTGGCTGGATGTCCATTGGGTGGTGGACCATTCTTGATACACACGGGAAATGGTTGAGCGTGAAAAACCCAGCAACACTGCAGTTCTTGACCCACTCAAACCTGGCACCTACTACCATACCATTCTAAGGCACTTAAGTGTTTTGTCTTACACATTCACCCTCTGAATGGCACACATACACAATCCATGTCTGAAGGGCTTAAAAATCCTACTTCAACCTGTCTCCTCCCCTTATCTACATGGATTCAAGTAGATTTAACAGGTGACACCAATAAGGGATCATAGCTTTCACCTGGTCAGTCCATGTCCTGAAAAAAGCAGGTGTTCTTAATGTTCACACACACACACACACATACATATCAAACCGCATCGATTCATTCCTCTAATCAAACCGAATCGCACCGAATCGTTTAAAGCTAAAACGTTTCGTTCCTGTATCGTATTGGAAACCATGTATCTACTATAAATATGCATTGAATCGTCTTGAACGGGCAAAAATGCACATTCCTTATTACAGTCTATATTCACCCACTCAAAAATCAGCCAAAATTCTTTCAACCATCTAAAAGCACAATAAAATTCCAATGGAAAAACAATTTCTGATTATTGTTTTAGTTGTCACCCAAATATCTATAACTGCGCTTTCAACTATTTAAAAGCACAGCAAAGTTCAGGAATACAATGTCAATTTTTTAAAATGTATACACCAAATGAATGTGTTATCACTTTGCTTCATCTAATAGCGGAACCAAATCAAGTGGGTTGCCATTGAGATTACATTAAAAGTTACTCATTTTAAGGTTGAATGTTGTAAGATAGTACTACTATTATATAAGTAATACAACAAGTAATACAATAAGTAAGACAACTCAACCAAATATCAGCATTTAAAGAAGATGTATGTACTGCTTGGATAGTTACATCTGAGCCACTGGCTTAATCACATTCTTTAACTTAAAATGATGGTTGAGTTGGAGACATGAATCTATCATATCATTTGTGAACTTGTCGACAAGTTTATATGCTTTTTATTGTATTTGAAAAGTGATATTGAATTGTGTTTGGTTGTCAAAGCAACCAAATATAAACATTTCAGGGAGATTTAAATCTGTTTGGATAGTTCCATCTGCGTCACTGAATTTCCAAATCGACATGATGCTAATTTTGTAAATGATTAAATATTTGATCTCTATACAGCTTTCTGTTTCCAAAACTAGAATCTGTAACAAACATAATGTACTGCATGTTGTAGACTTTACCCTTTGCTAAAGTTTCCCAAAAATCTTGTTGTTTAGAAGGAGTGTAAGGTCGAATTGAGTTATTGCACATTCACACTTCACAGAGTAGGCATTCCCTAATGGAAGTATGCAAATACATCCTAGAACATGCCAATAGGATCTCACTAGCTCGTGCTTGGCTCTGCCCACTTTCTTGCTTGTTCTGCCCACTATGATTCATTTGCTCCCATTGGAAATGACAGACTCTGGTCTATCTTGGGTTAGCTATAAAAATCTTTGGCTACAAATAGTCATTTTTGTCACAAATCTCCCACACCAAATAGCCTGAAGCCACAGGGCTCTTCTCGCAGACCTCATTTACCTACCCGGAAGCATTGTGAAGCGTAGGTCGGGATTCTTGACCTGTTAACATGTACATAGAACAACACAGCAGCTTTTCAGCATGTTTTGTTATTTCTGTATGACTAAAAATTGACTATGAAGTTGTCTCTTTTACAATGCGGGTCAATTGAAAATTATGTTTGTTTTCCCCAATTTGTGGCCGTGGTCGAGGGGAATTCCTTTTTATGGCGTGGATTGCAGTTGAGATTACATTAAAAGTACAGTTGAAATCGGAATTTACATATACTTAGCTTGGAGTCATTAAAACTCCATTTTCAACCACTCCACCAAATTCTTGTTAACAAACTATAGGTTTGGCAAGTCGGTTAGGGCATCTACTTTGTGCATGACACAAGTAATTTTTCCAACAATTGTTTACAGACAGATTATTTCACTTATAATTCACTGTATCACAATTCCAGTCGGTCAGAGGTTTACATACACTAAGTTGACTGTGCCTTTAAACAGCTTGGAAAATTCCAGAAAATGATGTCATGGCTTTAGAAGTTTCTGATAGGCTAAATGACATAATTTGAGTCAATTGGAAGTGTAACTGTGGATGTATTTCAAGGCCAACCTTCAAACTCAGTGCCTCTTTGCTTGACATCATGGGAAAATCAAAAGAAATCAGCCAAGACCTCATAAAAAAAATTGTAGACCTCCACAAGTCTGGTTCATCCTTGGGAGCCATTTCCAAACACCTGAAGATACCACGTTCATCTGTACAAACAATAATACGCAAGTATAAACACCATGGGACCACGCAGCCGTCATACCGCTCAGGAAGGAGACGCGTTCTGTCTCCTAGAGATGAACGTACTTTGGTGCAAAAAGGGCAAATCAATCCCAGAACAACAGCAAAGGACCTTGTGAAGATGCTGGAGGAAACAGGTACAAAAGTATCTATATCCACAGTAAAACGAGTCCTATATCAACATAACCTGAAATGCCGCTCAGCAAGGAAGAAGCCACTGCTCCAAAACTGCCATAAAAAAGCCAGACTATGGTTTGCAGCTGCACATGGGGAAAAATGTCATACTTTTTGGAGAAATGTCCAAAAATAGAACTGTTTGGCCATAATGACCATCATTATGTTTGGAGGGAAAGGGGAGGCTTGCAAGCCGAAGAACACCATCCCAACCGTGAAACACGTGGGTGGCAGCATAACGTTGTGGGGGTGCTTTGCTGCAAGAGGGACTGGTGCACTTCACAAACTAGATGGCATCATGAGGGAGGAAAATTATGTGGATATATTGAAGCAAAATCTCAAGACATCAGTCAGGAAGATACAGCTTGGTCGCAAATGGGTCTTCCAAATGGACAATGACCCCAAGCATACTTCCGAAGTTGTGGCAAAATGGCTTAAGGAAAACAAAGTCAAGGTATTGGAGTGGCCATCACAAAGCCCTGACCTCAATCCTATAGAAAAGTTGTGGGCAGAACTGAAAAAGCGTGTGCGAGCAAGGAGGCCTACAAACCTGATTCCGTTACACCAGCTCTGTCAGGAGGAATGGGCCAAAATTCACCCAACTTATTGTGGGAAGCTTGTGGAAGGCAACCCAAAATGTTTGACCCAAGCTAAACAATTTAAAGGCAGTGCTACCAAATACTAATTGAGTGTATGTAAACTTCTGACCCACTGGGAATGTGATGAAAGAAATAAAAGCTGATTTATTTCATTCTCTCTACTATTATTCTGACATTTCACATTCTTAAAATAAAGTGGTGATCTAACTGACCTAAGACAGGGAATTTTTACTAGGATTACATGTCAGGAATTGAGAAAAACTGAGTTTAAATGTGTTTAGCTAAGGTGTATGTAAACTTCTGACTACAACTGTACATGGTTCAAGTGATCAATGCCGTTCGAGATTCTGCACAGATTATTACAGCAATTGTGAAGATCTCCACAGACCTGCAATAACCTTAACTTTAGACTATTTACTGCATTACAAAAGTAATATTGAATTGTGTGTGGTTCACAACGTAACAAAATACCAGGTACAAATTCAAGGTTGAAATTTGTTGAAATTTGGTAACCATGATGATTACCATGATGATGATGGTTGAAATTTCACTCTCAAAACAACAGTTTATTACTCTTTTCAAATCTAGTGTTTTTAGATTCCACTTCACAATATGTTGACACATTATGTTGAAACAACATTTATTCTACCAGTTCGTGCCCAGTGGAATGGGCCTTTGTATAGAATGCTACAAGAATCAAAAGAAAGCAGTCAAATTAACCTCTGTTCATGTAATTGATGTTTAATTAAAGAATATTGATTCAACCTTGTGGTGGTTTACATTTAATAGAAAGTTGAAAGAGTTGAAATAAAGAAGGAGAAAAAAACATACACACGGAGAAAAACTGAAATAGAGAGAATGAGAGAAAGACAGCTAGAGAAGGAGAGAAAGAGAGAAAGACAGCTAGAGAAGGAGAGAAAGAGAGAAAGACAGCTAGAGAAGGAGAGAAAGAGAGAAAGAGATAAAGATAGCTAGAGAAGGAGAGAAAGAGAGAAAGATAGCTAGAGAAGGAGAGAAAGAGAGAAAGATAGCTAGAGAAGGAGAGACAGAAAGATAGCTAGAAGGAGAGAGAGAGAGAAAGAGAGAAAGATGGCTAGAGAAGGAGAGAGAGAGAAAGATAGCTAGAGGAGAGAAAGATAGCTAGAGAAGGAGAGAGAGAGAGAAAGATAGCTAGAGAAGGAGAGAGAGGGAGACTAGGGGGATGCAGAAGCAGCAGTGTATTGTGAGGAGCGAGCGTTGACCTAGTTAGAGCATGGATTTGATATCCTGAAGGGCTTTTCAGCTTGTGGTCTAGCTGCAGTTGTGTGTGACAAGCAACCACTGGTAAAATAAGGGGGAAAGGAGAGTGTGCATACATCTGTGTGTGTGTTATCAGAGGGGGAAGCAGTCAGTCTCTCCTGTCTTTTTTTCTCCTCCTTCTTCTCACCTTCTCCTGAACCTTGCCTGACAAGCTGCTAGATGTCGAAAGGTGACAAGATTTGGTTCTATGGGTTTATGAATGAGAGGCGCTTTCATTAAAACAGACTGCCCTTCATCCGTGGGTAATGTGAGGGTGAAGCAAGGTGTGTGTGTGTGTGTGTGTGTGTGTGTGTGTGCATGCACGCTTCAAATGCATGTTAAAACAGCACGAGTGCTGGGTTAGTGACAAACACACACACACACACACACAAACACACACAGAGAGCAGCTATATTGTTGAATCCCTCTCCTCCTCTCAGTGCAGGGCTGTAATCAGATTTCTGATTCATGCGAGGGGTGTGTGCATGCGCTTCAAAAGCCTGTTAAAACAGCACCAGCACTGGGGGTCTGTGACACACACACAATTACACACACACAGAGCCTCTAGATTGTTGTATATTGAATCCCTCTCCTCCTCTCAGTGCAAGGCTGAAATCAGATTCCTGGTGCAAACTTAGGGGTTTCTCTCTACAACCATCCATGATCATATTTATTTTCTCAAGCCCAATTAATCAATACATTTTTTAAACAACAATAATTTAGCATTTGGAATGTTCTACTGTCCCCTACTACAGTAACCAGAGACAAAACATTTGTCCATACATCTGACCTCATACCCCAGTCCTCTCTGTCTGTGTCCCTCCCTTTCTCACACCGTGTCTCTGCTCTGCTGAGCGATGGATCCTAGCTGGGACCACGCTTTTAAAGGAGAAGACCCTCCCTCACCTCACCCCGCTCTCTCTCGCTCTCTCTTTTTCCACTCTCTCTCCCAACTACACTCTCTAACACCAGGATCACGATCAAGGAGCATTGTGTGTCTGAGAATTTGTTTTCCCTGTTAGTGTGTGTGTGTGTGTGTGTGTGTGTGTGTGTGTGTGTGTGTGTGTGTGTGTGTGTGTGTGTGAACGTGTCTCTGCAACACAGGGCTACACAGATGCTTGGTCAATTATAACAATCCACAGCACTCTACTGTGCCCTCCCCTGCTCCCCCAGTCCGCCTGCTGCATACTAACACAAATAAGGTCTGAGAAAGAGAGAGAGTCCTCTGTGATAACGCAAAGCTCTGTGATAACGCAAAGCTGTGTGTGTGTGTGTGTGTGTGTGTGTGTGTGTGTGTGTGTGTGTGTGTGTGTGTGTGTGTGTGTGTGTGTGTGTGTGTGTGTGTGTCAGTGAAAGTATCTGTGTGTGTCAGAGTATGGCAAATGGCATCACCAACCCCAGGTGGCACCAAGCCCCTTCCATCCCCTTCCCCTCTCCTTCCTCTAGCCAGGTGCTTGGCATGGCCATAGTCAGGGACACAAGTCCCCCTTCTGTGAGTTTCCACAATATATTAAATTGTTCCTCATACAAGCTGCAGAGCTTTCACATAGACTCTGTATTCTCTACAGTTGAGGATTTTGCTGAAACTTTACGAAATCACATCCATGGATAGAAATTCAACAATATTGCACACAAAAATGAATAACAATAACAAATCATGTGATGACATTGTTGAGCTCTTTCTGCAGGCTGACCTATACTTGATGGGTGACAAATGCCATCTGCCTAAAAGGTAGCTTTCTCCATGCCTGTCAACAACACCGCCGCATAGGACCTGCAGCTCAGCTCTGAGGCTTCTGCTGATTGTACACTAATACAGACACAAGGAGAGAGAGAGAGAGAGAGAGCGAGAGAGAGAGCGAGAGAGAGAGCGAGAGAGAGAGCGAGAGAGAGAGAGAGAGAGCGAGAGAGAGAGAACCTCTGGAATACAACCACTCTGTCATCTGAAATTACTTACAAATTAGCATGCACCAATGTACTCCCTGTGCAAGAAAGAGAAGAAAAAAAGAGAAGACAACTTTCATATGCTAATACAGATCATGGCCAGGCAGAGCAATTATCAAAAACAATTCAGCCATATCTGTTTGACAGATCCCATCAGGCGCCTGAAGAATCTGACCTCACAGACTCGCTCTCTGTCTCTGTCTAAATGGGAGGAGAGACATAGTTGGGCATTTAAATGCTTCTTTCACAAACATTTTTCTCATCCCTTCGCTGAGTTAATGGTATAATGTCACAATGCAAGCTGTCTTTTAGGAGCATAAAGACTTTTCATATCACTTTTGAACTGAACCACGGCAGCTGATCAGCACACTCGCATAAATAAAAACTACAGCCCTGCTATCTTTCAACAACAAAAATAGAAATTGGCTTCATCATCATTCTGATTCTCCTCCAAGGAGGGCAGAAGCCCTTTCCCTCTAGAGCCAGCCTGTTAACTGTAGCTGGTGCTCTCTGTCTCTGCCAGGCTGTCTCTGCCGTGTTGGGGAGTGGAGGTTGGTTCACGCCCTGAGACAGGGGTTATTACTGTCACTGTAACCTTGGCCAGTCAGTCACACTACCTAACATTAACAGCAGTACGCTGGCCCTCCTGAAGCTATCTGCATCTATAATATATCCTCTACACGCTCTCTCTGTCTTCACTCCCTCTGTGTGTATGCACGCGTGCATGCGTGCGTGCGTGTTCCCTGCTGCGCAGAGACTTGAACCTGCTGTTGAAAAGACATGAACTGCATAATTATCATGTTCTCTCCACTTCTGAAAGACTCTTTTAAGTATTCGCAAGATTCCACATACTATAATTATTTTCAACCCAGGACTGCTGTGTACAGTAAGTCCTGTATACAGTGCATTCGGAAAGTATTCAGACCCCTTCACTTTTTCCACATTTTGTTAAGTTACAGCCTTATTCTAAAATGGATTACATAATTTCTTCCCTCATCAATCTACACACAATACCCCATAATGACAAAGCGAAAACAGAAATAGCTTATTTACAAAAGTATTCAGACCCTTTACTATGAGACTCAAAATTAAGCTCAGGTGCATCCTGTTCCCATTGATCATCCTTGAGATGCTTCTACAACTTGATTGGAGTCTACCTGTGGTAAATTCAATTGATTGGACATGCTTTGGAAAGGCAAACACCTGTGTATTTAAGGTCCGACAGTTAACAGTGCATGTCAGAGCAAAAACCAAGCCATGAGGTCAAAGGAATTGTAGAGCTCCGAGACAGGATTGTGTTGAGGCACAGATCTGGAGAAGGGTAGCAAAACATTTCGGCAGCATTGGAGGTCCCCAAGAACAAAGCGGTCTACATCATTCTTAAATGGAAGACGTTTGGAACCACCAAGACTCTTCCTAGAGCTGGCCGCTTGGCCAAACTGAGCAATCAGGGGAGAGAGACCTTGGTCAGGGAGGTGACCAAGAACCATATGGTCACTTTGCCAGAGCTCCAGAGTTCCTCTGTGGAGATGGGAGAACCTTCCAGAAGGACAACCATCTCTGCAGCACTCCACCAATCAGGCCTTTATGGTAGAGTGGCCAGACGGAAGCCACTCCTCAGTAAAAGGCACATGACAGCCCGCTTAGAGTTTGCCAAAAGGCACCTAAAGGACTCTGACCATGAGAAACAAGATTCTCTGGTCTGATGAAACCAAGATTTATCTCTTTGGCCTGAATGCCAAGCGTCACATCTGGAGGAAACCAGGCACTACTCATCACCTGGCCAATACCATCCCTACGGTGAAGCATGGTGGTGGAAGCAACATAATGTGGGGATGTTTTTCAGCAGCAGGGACTGGGAGACTAGTCAGGATTGATGGAAAGATGAACGGAGCAAAGTACAGCGAGATCCTTGATGAAAACCTGCTTCAGAGTACTCAGGACTTCAGACTGGGGTGAAGGATCCCCTTCCAACAGGACAACAACCTTGGCTGTGCACAACATTCCCCATCCAACCTGACAGAGCTTGAGAGGATCTGCAGTGACGAATGGGATAAATTCCCAAAATACATTTACATTTTAGTCATTCAGCAGACACTCTTATCAAGAGTGACTTACAGGATCAATTAGGGTTAAGTGCCTTGCACATCAACAGATTTTTCACCTTGTCGGCTTTCGGTTACTGGCCCAACACTCTTAACCACTAGGCTACCTGGAATGTTGGCATAATACAAGCTTGTAGCGTCATACTCAAGAAGAATCTAAGCTGTAATTGCTGCCAAAGGTGCTTCAACAAAGTACTGAGTAAAGGGTCTGAATACTTATGTAAATTTAATATTTCAGTTGTTTATTTTTATTGAATTAGCTAAAATAAAAATGAAATGTTTATGCTTTGACATTATGGGGTATTGTGTGTAGATTGATGAGGGGAAAAAAACATTTTAGAATAAGGCTGTAATGTAACAACATTTTGGAAAACTGAAGGGGTCTGAATGCTTTCCGAGTGCACTGCATGTAAGAGTAAAAGAGTAGAAGAGGGACTGACTGTACTGTAATTAGCAGGCCTCAGAAGTAGCTGTGTATCTATATCACAGCAATGTACTGTACAGAACAGCAGAGGGGGATCCCGCCACATTACCCCTCCTGTAATAACCACCATTTGTCACCATTACAGGAAGCTGTTGACAGCTGCTGGGGTTGTCAGGACAACGCTATCCCTCTCCCAGAACCTTCCCACCAAACAAGTGTCTGCATACTGTACTAAGCACACAATCGAAACACATACACAGACGATAAGTTAGTGCACACACATACAGATTTACACAGATACATCACATTTTCTCTAGCTACAGTATATGTTCCTCTCTCTTACCTGGTTGAGCTTACATTTTGGGAACAGTGGAAGGCAAGTTAGATCGTCTAACATTGAACCCAGGCAGGCCATGTAGTGTAGATGTACATTATGTATGCAGAGTTGAGTGAGTAACAGTTTCTCTACATGGTGATAATCAGGAGCAACATCCCTCTCTTCATTAACTAGTCACAGTAGCCTGGGGCTAATGACTCCCTCTCTCACTCCGTATGTATGTACGCCTGCGTGGAGGATAAAGATGTCATATTCTGCCTGACTGAACACACACTACTGCTATTAACTTTGGATGGACGTTTAACATTGTCCCAGTGACAAGACAATAATAGTTGAACTAACGATGTCCTGGAGCAAGAGACTGTATCAATCACTCACTACTGTCTGTTGTTGGTCATTGCACGGCATGTTTTAAATTCATATGTAACATTCATATATTGATATATCTAACGAGGATCAAGGCATTAAAAATGATTGAAAAAACAAATAAATTATCATCTGCAGTACAACCCCATGACAAGAGCAGGCCGAGACGATGTTCCCTAGATACAATAATTACTAAAATAGGGTCACACACACGTACACAGACACACACAGTAGTGGCTTAAGGGCATGATGATGTTGTGATGAGCACAACTGTCTCAATGCCCATACTGCTCATTAGCACTAACTTAAAGCAGTTCCGTGCTGTCTACTACACACAGTCCTACTGTACTGAAGCAGTTTGTATTGAAGCTAATGTTTCCATGTTTTGGAGCTGAGGTTCTTTGGTTCTTTCGCTCTTTCATGGCCAACTCACACGCATGCAAACATACAAAAGCGCCACGTGTCTGGATGTGACTACAGGCTCATTTCAGCCTCTTTTCTTCTGAAATGAACAGGGGCCATTGGGCCATGGTGAGTGACTGTGCGTCCTAATTGGCCAGTGTTAGACTCAAGTCATTAAGCCACTGATGGCTGTGCATTTACAATGCTATCATTGGCTTCTCCCTGGCCAATGCTAAATGGCCCCAGTGTTGGGCCTCAGCTGTATACCTCATGAATATGTATAGTATTCCCCTCTCAGCTGCACTGATGTGAAACCTTTGTGCATAGGGCTACCGCACCACACTGGCAAGCATTAAGGAAGCTGTCATTATCTATTCAATTACTATCTATGATCTGAACACCCAAAATGATGCCACATTTGGAAACAAATGAGCTTTCTATGCACATGACAAACAAGTGGGCCTCTCTCCAGAGAGAGAGATAGAGAGAGAGAGAGAGAGAGAGAGAGGGGATTCCACATGCACGCACACACAAACACCTGTCCACTTTCATGTCCAAACTGTTTTTTGTTGTTGTTTTTTTTTACAAATTCTGTATTGTAAATGTCAATGCAACTGCCGATAACCAGTAACCTAGCTAAACCTCTTAACACACCTATGAAAATCCAACTCAGCTAAGTGAGAGAGAAAAAATTCAGTGGAGAATCTTTTAATCCTTGCAATGTTTTATTTGTGCTTCCCATGACCGGGTTATTGTATTTTAATGTGTGTATATACACACTACGTGGCCAAAAGTACGTGGACAACTGTTCGTCGACCATCTCATTCCGAAATCATGGGCTTAATATTGAGTTGGTCCCCCTTTGCTGCTATAACAGCCTCCACTCTTCCGGGAAGGCTTTCACTAGATGTTGGAACATTGCTGTGGGGACTTGCTTCCATTCAGCCACAAGAGCATTATTAAGACTGGCTCGTTGTCGGCGTTCCAATTCATTCCAAGGTGTTCAATGGAGTTGAGGTCAGGGCTCTGTGCAGGCCAGTCAAGTTCTTGCACACCAATCTCGACAAACAATTTCTGTATGGACCTCGCTTTGTGCACGGGGGAATAATCATGCTGAAACAGGAAAGGGCCTTCCCCAAACTGTTGCCACAAAGTTGGAAGCACAGAATCATCTAGAATGTCATTGTATGCTGTAGCGTTAAGATTTCCCTTCACTGGAACTAAGAGGCCTAGCCTAAACCATGAAAAATAGCCCCTTACCATTATTCCTCCTCCACCAAATTTTATAGTTGGCACTATGCATTCGGGCAGGTAGTGTTCTCCTGGAATCCGCCAAACCCAGATTCGTCCGTATGACTGCCAGATGGTGAAGTGTGATTCATCACTCCAGAGAACATGTTTCCACTGCTCCAGAGTCCAATGGCAGCGAGCTTTACACCACTCCAGCCGACGCTGATATTGCGCATGGTGATCTTAGGCTTGGGTGCAGCTGCTCGGCCATGGAAACCCATTTCAAGAAGCTCACGACTACAGGGAGGAGGTGAGGGCCCTCGGAGTGTGGTGTCAGGAAATAACCTCACACTCAACGTCAACAAAACAAAGGAGATGATCGTGGACTTCAGCAAACAGCAGAGGGAACACCCCCCTATCCACATCGAGGGGACTATTGGAGATGATGGAAAGTTAAGTTTCTCAGGGTACACATGGAGAAACTGAAATGGTCCACCCACACAGACAGCATTGTGAAGAAGGCGCAACAGCGCCTCTTCAACCTCAGGAGGCTGAAGAAATTTGCCTTGTCAGCAAAAACACACAAACTTTTACAAATGCACAATTGAGAGCATCCTGTCGGGCTGTATCACAGCCTGGTACGGCAACTGCTCTGCCCACAACCGCAAGGCTCTCCAGAGGGTAGTGAGGTCTGCACAACACATCACCGAGGGGCAAACTACCTGCCCTCCAGGACACATACACCACCCGATGTCATAGGAAGGCCAAAAAGATCATCAAGGACAAAAACCACCCAAGCCTCTGCCTGTTCCCCCCGCTATCATCCAGAAGGCGAGGTCAGTACAGGTGCATCAAAGCTGGGACCGAGAGACTGAAAAACTGCTTCTATCTCAAGGCCATCAGACTGTTAAACAGCCACCACTAACATTGAGTGGCTGCTGCCAACATACTGACTCAAATCTCTAGCCACTTTAATAATAAAAAATTGGATGTAATAAATGTATCACTAGTCACTTAAACAATGCCACTTTATATAATGTTTACATACCCAACATTACTCATCTCATATGTTTATACTGTACTCTATACCATCTACTGTATCTTGCCTATGCCGTTCGGCCATTACTCATCCATATATTTATATGTACATATTCTTATTCATTCCTTCACACTTGTGTGTATAAGGTAGTTGTGAAATTGTTAGATTACTTGTTAGATATTACTGAATGGTCGGAACTAGAAGCACAAGCATTTCACTACACTCGCATTAACATCTGCTAACCATGTGTTCGTGTATGTGACCAATAAAGTTTGATTTGATTTGACTAACAGTTCTTGTGCTGACATTGCTTCCAGAGGCAGTTTGGAACTCGGGAGTGAGTGTTGCAACCGAGAACAGACCATTTTTACGTGCTACGCAGTCCCGTTCTGTGAGCTTGTGTGGCCTACGACTTCAAAGCTGAGCCGTTGGTTCTCCTAGATGTTCCCACTTTACAACAGCACTTACAGTTGACTGTGGCAGCTGTAGCAGGGTAGAAATTTGACAAACTGACTTGTTGGAAAGGTGGCATTGTATAACGCTGCCACATTGGAAAAAAAGGGTACGGGCATGGATCAGAAAACTAGTCAGTACCACCATTTGCCTCATGCAGCACGACACATCTCCTTTGCATTGAGACCATGGAAGAACTGGGACATTTTCAGCTTCCAGGGATTGTGTACGGATCCTTGCAACTTGAGGTGATGGCAGCAGAATAATGACATGACAATGGGCATCAGGATCTCATCATGGTATCTCTGTGCATTCAAATTGCAATTGATAAAATGCAACTGTGTTCACTGTCCGTAGATTATGACTGCCCAAACCATAACCCCACTGCCACCATGGGTTACTCGTAAACACAACGTTTACATCAGCAAACCACTTGCCCACACTACGCCATACACACTGTCTGCCATCTGCCCGGTACAGTTGAAAGCTGGATTCATCCATGAACAGCACACTCCTCCAGCGTGCCAGTGACCATCAAAGGTGAACACTTACCCACTGAAGTCGGTTACGACGCCGAACTGCAGTCAGGTCAAGACCCTAGTGAGGATGATGCAGATGAGCTTCCCTGAGACATTTTCTGAAATTTTCTGAAGAAATTATTTGGTTGTGCAAATCAAGGTTTCATCAGCTGTCCGGGTGGCTGGCCTCATACGATCCCTCAGATGAAGAAGCCGGATGTGGAGGTCCTGAGCTAGCATGGTTCCGCATGGTCTACGGTTGTGAGGCCGGTTGGACGTACTGCCAAATTCTTTAAAATTCCTCAAAAACTTGAGATATCTGTGGCATTGTGTTGTGTGACAAAACTGCACATTTTAGAGTGGCCTTTTATTGTTAAGTTGCACCTGTGTTATGATCATGCTGTTTAATCAGCTTCTTGATATGCCACACCTGTCAGGTGGATGGATTATCTTGGCAAAGGAGAAATACTCACTAACACGGATGTTCAAAAACGTGTGCATAAAATTTAAGAAACATAAGCTTATTGTGCTTATGGAACATTTCTGGGCTCGTCTATTTCAGCTCATGAAACACTTTACATGTTGTGTTTGTAATGAGTGCGCTGAGAGTCGGGAAGCAAGTACATGGAGTGAGTGTTGTCATGACGTGGCCCTCTTTGGGTATAGTGAGTGGCTTCCCCCTCCTTCCCTCCTACACCCAAGTTCTGTTATCTCAGGTCGTAAATTCCTGGAGGAGACTCTCTCCTCCTGGCCATTCACAAAGAGACAAATAGAGAGAACAAAAGGAACTTCTTCTACATCACAGAACTTGAGAACTGAACAATATCCATGTTTTGGAGAATGTGTAAATGTTCGGTGGAGAAGCCAGCTACGACCCGGTCCGTTTTGTTTCATGTTTGTGACTTCATGAAATGCAATACAGCCACATTACCATAACTCTGTTTATACAGGAGCCTCCGTTATGAGGTTTGCGTCTAATTATTGTATAAAATGAATGAGTAAAGATGAAACTATTTGTGAAATTATGTAATGATGTTAATGTGAGAGAATTGTATTCCATTTAAAGTTTAACTAAGTCATTGGCCCGCCCCCATGAGCACAGACAAAAATTAAAAATTAAAAATGTAATGGCGTCATGGGATAGCCCTTTTCTACTGTTCCGAATAAAACCCCCACCTGAAGAAATCCTCTTGAGACCATGCATACCTCAATCACCGAGGGGGCAAAGGTTGGAGTAAAGACCACAAAAACCTCAGTATAAGCTAAGGTTGTAATGGTTGTTGAATTCCTAACCATACCACGTCGAGCATTGGCTACAAGGGTGGAAATGTACCATGGAATCGGTACATCAAACATCTCTTCCCAACTACTTTGCAATCTGTATGGCACAGTTGTCAACATCCTGGTCCTCAAATGAAACTGGTATACTTTCCTAGTTATGCTATTTTTATTCCTCTGCCAGTTTTGATCCTTTATATTAGGCAGACAGACCAGTTCCCTACCTCCTCCCGCTGCCACCCGCCTCCTCCATTTTTGGAACAATGCTCAGGCAATAACCTCAGTATAAGCTAAGGTTGTAATGGTTGTTGAATTCCTAACCATACCACATCGAGCATTGGCTACAAGGGTGGAAATGGTTCAACTCTGAGACTATCGATCCCGACAGAATAAGAGCAAATCTTCGATACTAATTACTAGTCTGCAGCTAGAAATTGTGGAATGCGAAGACCGACAACCGCCGAAACATCTATTCTATAAGAACATTTCTGAATGGTACTCTGAAGTATACATTCTAACCACGAAAGACTTCGGGGAAGCAGAGAGACATAATAATTACAGTTTTTCTCAATTGCTAAAACACTAAAACCCATTGGCTGAACAAAGTTCTCAGTTGCCTGGACTCATTTAGCTAATTATGCAGTCTGTTGTCAATACCTTAAACCATTTCACTTGGTAAAACACAATTTGCAGATCTCACTTAGACTTTTCAGCAAAACTCTAAACACATTCTCATTCTCAAAACACATTCTGCACTCTAATGCACATGTCATCCATACTGGTAAACACAAGTGGCAACAATCAAATACAAATAGAGAACACATGTCATTGATTGAACACAACCACTCAAAATTGATTTAACCTGTTTCAAATGATGGGACACAACCAATATAAGCCAGTTCAGAGAGCAAACAGGTTGTTGAAGGTGGGAAGGAGAAAGTCTGAGAATGGATAGAAGAAACAATGTGAGAGGACGAGTGCGTATGCGAGGTGGGCGACGAGGAGGAGGGCAAGAAAGACGAAGAGTAGGACGAAGAGGAAGACAAAGAGTGGAAATATCTGATGAAATTCGAGCAACAGTTAAAGACCATGTTCTTGTCCATGGACTGACAACGAGGGAAGCAGGACTTAGAGTGCAACCCAATTTGAGCCAATTTTCTGAGTCCACCATAGTAAGGCAATTCAGAGAAGAGAACAGGTACAGTATACTACTGTATTTTTGTCATTGCAAATTTACTGTACTACCCTATATGCAGCTGTTTCAATAGACATTTGTAAAGTTAATCACTATGTATTGTACTGCATGAATATGTTTTGTAACTGCACAACTACTTTTTGTAGAATTGCAAGGCTGCCACATGCAGGTGGAAGGACAGCTATATTCACTCAGCAGCAAGAGGCCGTTATAGTTGGCATGGTCCTTCAAGATAATGCAATACGACTCAGAGAAATCCAGGAACGAGTGATACAAGACAACACACACTTCCAGGGAATCGACAGTGTGAGCATTTCCACAATTGACCGTGTCCTCCATCGTAACAGGATGCGAATGAAACACGTATACAGCGTACCTTTTGAGCGCAACTCACCAAGGGTGAAAGAACTGTGAGCTCATTATGTGCAAGTAAGTGTACATTCAGAAACATTTACTGCAATCCAGATTGTCTACAGTACTAACACATACTATGTGAATGACATTACTCTTCAGTACATACAATGTATGTGAATCAGAAGCCTAATTGTACTCTACAGTATAGCACTGTCTCTGTACAACTTACAAAATCCTACATACAGTATATTGTATTTCTACACAGACAATATTTGACTTGGAATCCTTGGACAGACCCCATGAGTTCATCTTTGTTCATGAAGCAGGCTTCAATCTAACAAAGAGGAGAAGGAGAGGCCGAAACACGATTGGACAGCGGGCCATTGTTGAAGTCCCTGGTCAACGAGGTGGCAATGTCACAATCTGTGCTGCTATCAGTAACCATGGTGTTCTACATCACCATGTTACACTCGGGCCATATAACACCCAGCACCTTCTAAGATGTATTGCCAATCTAAGATATATTTTATTTGAGCAGCAGGTTCAAGAGCTAAATGAGAATCCCATTCCCACCTATGTGATAGTGTGGGACAATGTCAGTTTCCACCGAGCTGCTCAGGTAAGGGAATGGTTTAACATCAATGGGCAGTTTATGTGTGTGTTCTTGTATGTGTTTATTTGAATGAGTGTGTGTATGTGCATGTGTACAAACATCTGTACGGCATCAGCCTCAGGCAAACCGGCAGTTGTAAAAACACTGCCACTTAGTGTCATTCAAATGTACTTTTATTATGTTTTATTTAGACTTTTTTCCATTTATCTTTTGACCATCATTCTCTCTCACACACAGCAACTCCACTCCCACTTGTCTCCAATTCCACATACCAACCTTCAGCATTCCTCAGCCCATCCCATCTATCTCTGCTGGCCACCCACTTCGTGTTTCTACGCAACATATATCTTTCAACTATGCTATGATGTTTAACGTACAATTTCAATCTATCTAATCGAATAGAATCTACAGATTACGCGTTGAAGATAAATTATTTTACTAAGAGTATTAGTAATTGACTGACCCGGTCTCTCCAGATCTCCTAACAGTACTTTTTTAGGGTCAATTTTAGATCAATGCTATGCATTTTCAGCCATTCCTGAACTTGAGACCAGAAACAGGCTACCTGAGGGCAATACCACAATAAATGGTCTATTGATTCTGTATCCTCACAACAAAATCTGCAGAGCTTCGATGATTTTATGCCCCAAATATTCAACATTTTGTTGGTGGCAAGATTTCTATATAATAATTTTAGCTGAAAAGCACGAAGTCTTGAATCTTGCGTTGTTTTATATATCAACTCATACATCCTGTACCATGGAATCGGTACATCAAACATCTCTTCCCAACTATTTTGCAATCTGTATGGCACAGTTGTCAACATCCTGGTCCTCAAATGAAACTGGTATACTTTCCTATTTATGCTATTTTTATTCCTCTGCCAGTTTTGATCCTTTATATTGATTGTGCAGACAGACCAGTTCCCTACCTCCTCCCGCCTCTTCCATTTTTGAGGCAATGCTCAGGCAATAATCAATTGGTTGTACTCTTGAACAGAACCCTTTTCAAACATATTTCCCATAAATACAGGTATTTTATCAACCAGTACGTTTGAGTTCAGCCATAATATTTCTTCTATCTTATTAGGGGGATGAAATTAAAATTGTAGCCAGTTCTGCAATGCTTGTTTGAAAATGACAGATACTTTGAAAAAAAGTATCATTTTCAATGAATCGAAAATGAGACATGGCAATCTGCACAAATGCAAAAAGACAATTTTTAAACAATAGATGAGCTTTTATTAGCAATCTACTTGAGAACCATTTAGGGTACATGTAAAACTTTTGAATAAGTGAAGCTTTTAGAGAGAGGTTTAGTGCTTTTATATTTAATCATCTCAATCCACCCTATTCATTGTATGGACAGGTAGTGAAATATTTTTTGCTCACATGATTTGAAAAACAAATCATCAGGAGTAGGCAGCGCCATAAGTAAGTAAACTGAGATATGACGAAGGAGTTAATCAGGGCAAAATTTCCATAAATAGACAGGTATTTACCTCTCCATGGTTGCAGGATCTTGTCTATTTTTACAAGTTTTCTATTGAAATTCATTGTGGAGAGCTTATTTATAACTTTTGTGATATGAATACCGAGTATGTCTACTTCACCATCAGCCCATTTTGTAGGTAAGCTGCAAAGTAATGTAAAATTGTATTTTTTAAGGATCCAATACGTAATATTGTACACTTTAGTCCAGAGAGAACAGAAAAGTTATCTAGATCTTTAATGAGACATTGCAGGGATGTAGCTTGCGGACTTAACATAAAACTTGAGTCATCGGCATACATGGACACCTTTTGTTTTAAGCCTTGGATTTCTAATCCTCTAATGATGTTATTGGATCTGATTTTAATAGCTAGCATTTCGATGGCCTTAATGAATGGATATGGTGACAGCGGATACCCTTGTTTAACTCCTCTTGACAATTCAAAACTCTGAGAAGTAGCCGGTATTTACTATTTTACACCTGGGGTTGCTATACATTATTTTTACCCATTGTATAAGAGAATTACCGAAATTGAAAAAATCCAGGCATTTATAAATAAAATCCAGTCTTACTTTATCAAATGCCTTTTCAAAATCCGCTATAAATACCATTCTGGCTTCTTATGTTTCATGATGTTCTATTATTTCTAGTAGTTGTCATATTATCTCCAATGTATCGTTCATGTAAAAAACCTGTCTGATCAGGATAAACAATACCTGGTAAAACCCTTTTTACCTGGTAAAACCCTAGCATTTTGCTAGTATTTTTGCATCACAACATTGAAGTGTAAGGGGCCTCCAGTTTTTTAGATAGACCGGGTCTTTATATTTGCCATCTGGGTCTTGTTTTAATAATAGAGAAATCAAACCTTCTTGCTGAGTACCTGACAGACTACCATTTCTATAGGGGTAGTTAAAACAATCTAACAATAGAGCTTTTAGTATATCAAAAAATACTTGATATACCTCTACCGGTATGTCATCAAGACCTGGGGTTTTTCCAGACTGAAAGGATTTAATAGCCTCAAAAAGTTATTTGCACGGATCTTTCTGTACATTTGTTAGTTTTCCATTTTTTATATTATTTGGAAATAATTCCTTACCGTAATCTTCATTCAGTGGGAGAGCATGAGACGGAAAAGAGAACATTGCCTAAAATAATTAGCTTCCTCTTTTAAAATATAATTCGGAGAATCATAGATGACTCCGTATTCAATAACAAGTTTCTGCAAATTCAATTTTGTTAGCGTTCCTGTATTGGAGATTCAGGAAGAATTTTGTGCATTTTTCTCCACATTCCATCCAGTTTGCTATATTTTGTAATAGATTACATCGATCTTGAATAAGTTTCTCAAGTTCTTTTTCCTCTAACTTATTTTGTATCTCTGTAGTATCGTTTTTATTGCTATCTACCTGTACTATTAGTTCATGGATTTCCCTTGTTAGGCTGGTTTCTTTAGCCAGAAACTGCTTTTTTATTATTGATGAATTTTGAATTGAAAGTACATTTTAAAGGTATCCCAAACAATAAGGGGATTTTCTGAACCTATATTATACTGGAAAAATTCAGTTATAAATTCTTTGTCTTCGTTAAAAATAAGTTGTCCTCCAGTAAACTTTGATTAAATTTCCAATATCCCCATCCACGTGGAAAATCTATGAGTTATGTGAATGCCAATTAGATGATCTGTCTCATATTAAAACTGTTTTAATCTTTGATGCAAGAGAGAAAAAGACAAGAAGTAGTCAAGACGACTAGCTTAATTAAGTCTCCTCCATGTATATCTCACTAGGTCGTGTTTTTTTTAGTCTCCAAATATCCACTATTTCTAATGTGTCCATAATATCTGTGATTTCCCTAAGGGCACGGTGATGATAGTTTGTAGAGTGATTACTTTTGCGGTCCATTGAGGTACTTAACACTGTGTTATAGTCTCCTACCATAATGATTAGATAATTTGTTGCATATAAGTTCAATAAATTGGTGTAAATGTTTTCGAAGAAGTGTGGATTATCCTGATTTGGACCATATAGATTAATGAGCCAAATCTCTTTTTTGTCCACTTTCATATTCAAAAGGATCCACCTTCCTTGCGAATCATTCCTGATTATTTGCACATTCAGATCGAAATGTTTGTTAATTAATATCATCACGCCCTTTGAGTTTCTTTGTCCATGACAGAAAATTATTTCACCACCCCATTCCTTTTTCCACGCAACTTCATCTAAGGATGTAGAGTGAGTTTCCTGTAAACAGTATATGTTATATTCCTTTTCTTTTAGCCATGTAAAGACTGATCTTTTTTTATAATCTGCCAAACAGTTACAATTATAACTAGCTATACTTTTTTCATCCCTTACCATAACTAGATACTATTCTCAGGCTAAATTGACCATAATTAGTGCTTGTGAAGTTACTGCCACCAGTGGTATTATGAAGGTCAAAACTAGAGCTTTCAAATGTCTGATATTTAGAATTCAAGAAATAGGTTCTAGCAATATTTTTTTTTATTTCCTTGCCTGTTTCCCTGTGAGCCAACGTCACAGATGTTAGAAAATTGAGACAAATTATGTGTGTAACAAATCTGAGTAGGTTGATGTGTATGATATTGGATATGATATAATGAGAGTGTGTGTGATGTCTGTATAAGAGTAAGACTATAATGTGTGTTGTCCAAATAAATAATAACTCTGCCAATTTGCATGTTTGAGTGTCTATGTGTGTAACATGTAGTGCATATAGCCTTGTAATCCGTATCGTATCACCATCATAGTTGCATCATAATTACCTTTAACATAATTGACAAACACATCCCAGCATTTCCATAGCAATTGACGTTCCACATGATCATGAAAGAGACCTTGCATTACTCTAGCGACAGCTTCACTACAGTACAAATGTATTCCGTACAATATGTTATTATTCCCCAATGCCCCTATTTTGATATTGTCCCCTTGCTTGTTGTAAGCATATACAGTGGGGTAAAAAAGTATTTAGTAAGCCACCAATTGTGCAAGTTCTCCCACTTAAAAAGATGAGAGAGGCCTGTAATTTTCATCACAGGTACACTTCAACTATGACAGACAAAATTAGATTTTTTTCTCTCCAGAAAATCACATTGTAGGATTTTTAATGAATTTATTTGCAAATAATGGTGGATAATAAGTATTTGGTCAATAAAAAAAGTTTATCAATACTTTGTTATCTTTGTTGGCAATGACAGAGGTCAAACGTTTTCTGTAGCTGGTATTTTGGCCCATTCCTCCATGCAAATCTCCTCTAGAGCAGTGATGTTTTGGGGCTGTTGCTGGGCAACATGGACTTTCAACTCCCTCCAAAGATGTTCTATAGGGTTGAGATGGAGACTGGCTAGGCCACTCCAGGACCTTGAAATGCTTCTTACGAAGCCAATCTTCGTTGCCTGGGCGGTGTGTTTGGGATCATTGTCATGCTGTAAGACCCAGGCACGTTTCATCTTCAATGCCCTTGCTGATTGAAGGTTTTCACTCAATCTCACGATACATGGCCCCATTCATTCTTTCCTTTACACGGATCAGTCGTCCTGGTCCCTTTGCAGAAAAACAGCCCCAAAGCATGATGTGTCCACCCCCATGCTTCACAGTAGTTATGGTGTTCTTTGGATGCAACTCAGCATTCTTTGTCCTCCAAACACGACGAGTTGAGTTTTTACCAAAAAGTTATATTTTGGTTTCATCTGACCATATGACATTCTCCCAATCTTCTTCTGGATCATCCAAATACTCTCTAGCAAACTTCAGATGGGCCTGGACATGTACTGGCTTAAGCAGGGGGACACGTCTGGCACTGCAGGATTTGAGTCCCTGGTGGCGTAGTGTGTTACTGATGGTAGGCTTTGTTACTTTGGTCCCAGCTCTCTGCAGGTCATTCACTAGGTCCCCCTGTGTGGTTCTGGGATTTTTGCTCACCGTTCTTGTGATCATTTTGACCCCACGGGGTGAGATCTTGCCTGGAGCCCCAGATCGAGGGAGATTATCAGTGGTCTTGTATGTCTTCCATTTCCTAATAATTGCTCCCACAGTTGATTTCTTCAAACCAAGCTGCTTACCTATTGCAGATTCAGTCTTCCCAGCCTGGTGCAGGTCTACAATTTTGTTTCTGGTGTCCTTTGACAACTCTTTGGTCTTGGCCATAGTGGAGTTTGGAGTGTGACTGTTTGAGGTTGTGGACAGGTGTCTTTTATACTGATAACAAGTTCAAACAGGTGTCATTAATACAGGTAACGAGTGGAGGACAGAGGAGCCTCTTAAAGAAAAAGTTACATGTCTGTGAGAGCCAGAAATCTTGCTTGTTTGTAGGTGACCAAATTCTTATTTTCTACCATAATTTGCAAATAAATTCATTAAAAATCCTACAATGTGATTTTCTGGATTCTTTTTCTTCTCATTTTGTCTGTCATAGTTGAAGTGTACCTATGATGAAAATTACAGGCCTCTCTTTTAAGTGGGAGAACTTGCACAATTGGTGGCTGACTAAATACTTTTTTGCCCCAATGTATAAACTTGTAGACAAATGCATAAAAACATAGACAAACAATAAACACATTAAATTATAAAACAGTTCATGACAATAGAGAGAGAGGGAGAGAAGAGAAGAGAAAAGAGAGAGTGAGAGAAGAGAGCGAGATCAGGTGTGTGTGCGTATGTATAAGTCCGTATATGTAAGCAAGCATGTAGTTGAGTATGTGTGTGTTCATATCCACTTCATAATGTTCAGATATTTTAAACAGTTCCCATACCGTCTTTTTTTTTGTAACCTGAAGTCCCTGTAGAATTTAGTACAGCCACTGTGTTATGGAGCTGTCTCGGAATAGCTGTCCATCTATAAAGAGTTTGTCCACAATGATAAAGGCACGCCTACCATCAATCCTTTGTTGTATTTGTACCGGATACAGTCTCTTACGACTTTCGTTTATCTCCTTTGGAAATTGGTCATTGAGACTGAATTTGGTCCCTTTAAGCTCCCTTCCTCTGCTTTTGATCAGCTCCTTTTGTTGGTAGTGTTCAAACTTTGATCGGTCGGGGACCCTTGGTCTTGTCGCTCCAAGTCTGTGCACTCGGTGGAAAGCCACCTTGTTTACAGTCTCTATAGGAAGTTTCAAATGGGGATTTCATGAATTCTCTGATTGCGCCCTCTGGATTATTGGATGCGTCCTCAGATATACAAGAAAAAATTTCAATTTTCACGCATGCTAAGACTTTGTATGTCTAGTAGCGTCTCCTTCATCACCCTGTTTTCCCTGAGTAGATAATCCATGTTGGAATCGTGTATTTTTTACCTTGGCTGTGAGTGTCTTGTTTTCTGGTTGGAGCTTGAGAATTTCACTCTGGCTGAACTCCAAACTCCCCCTCAGCCCTGCTCCCTCCTCACACAACTTTTCCATTGTTGCATGTTAGAGCACTAGCCTCTACATCAATGGTAAGTAAATCATCCGTGTCTGTAAAGTAATCTGTTTTTCTTTTTTTTGTCAGGTTGAAGTTATTTTGTGAGGTGGTCGGATCTTTCCACGAAGGAATAAGTTGTTCCTCCAAAGCGTAAAGCTGTTGGTACTCGTCGATTTCCCTCAGGATCTGCTTGGTATCCTGATTGGCTCTATACTGCAACCAGTTGTACGAAAAGATAACAATGAGTCTTTTCCACGACGACAGGTGTCTGTAGTACAGCCAGCTAGCACACGCGGAATCCACTCAAAAAAAAAGCAACACAAACTTGCAGTCCCAGCCGTAAAAGCTAACCGCGTAGTGGAATCCTTAGTAACAAAACTTTAGTTCGGATTAAAATCCATTTAATGAAAAAGTTTCAATTTAAACAACAAACCGAGTGTAGACAGTACAGTGAGTGTCCTGTCGTGCGCTGTGATGACGTCTCTCGTAACACGACAGTGTTTTAGTAAATAAACAAAACATATAATGACACAGAGTCAATAACACCTGAGGAAAGAACCAAGAACCAAAGGAAGATAATCAAGGAGGTGATGGAGTCCAGGTGAGTGTCATGAGGCGCAGGTGTGCTTGACGACGGTGACAGGTGTTCGGGATAATGAAAAGCCTGATGACCTAGAGGCCGGAGAGGGACTATACGCGACAGTACCCCGTCTCCAGCCGCAGGACGCCGACAAAGGGGACGAACCCGGGGATCAGGAGCGGACCGGTCACACCTGCAGAAGAGTGGGAACCTGTCACGCCGGCCGAGGCAGGGGAGCCTGTAGCGGCACCCGGACACAACGTAATTCCCACCGAAAAAAAAACACGAGGCGCTGGTGTGCTTGACGATGGTAACAGGTGTGTGGGATAATCAGCAGGCTGATGACCTAGAGGCCGGAGAGTGACAGTGTTTATTTTTGTTCAGTGTAGTTTGTGCATATTTATGTTGTAAAATAGACCTAGGTCTAGGTCTCAAGGTCTTCCCTGTCAAAATAAAGGTTACATAAAACATTTAAAAAGATGTCTGCACTTCTATAATGTAGTTGCCTTTGACTTCCCGTTGGCCTCCTCCCAGTATAGACTGGTCTTAGGTAAATCTAGTGTTCATTGGCATTTCATGGTAATTTGTGGAGGCAAGCGGAGGGAGCAGGCAGTGGGCAGCACGGTAAGTAAAACAGAAGGACAAGGGAAGGATTAGATAATCAAACAGTGTGCCACTTTAAATAATCTCTGGCTCCTTTGGGAGAGGTGAGACTCAAAGCCCAGGCCATTCTGCTTTAATTGTCTGATTCTCCCTTCATTATGGTTAAGGGCCTCCGTAATTCAGCTACCATTAAACATTCAGGAGCCAGACAGAAAGAGAGAGGGGGGGGGGGGGGGGGGGAGCGAGAGGAGAGAGGGAAAGTGAGAGAGAAGGAGAGGCAGAGAGAAGACACTGTGTGAAGACATCCCTCCGTGTTCTACCTCACTTGCTCTAGCTCTTAACAGCAGGCATATTAAAGCTGGGAATCTTTTATATGAACAGCTGCTGATCTTTTATATGAACAGCTGCTGATCTTTTATATGAACAGCTGCTGCCTGATTGATGCAGTTCAACATGCATATGTTCTACTGAGATAAAACAATCACAACCACTTGTATCATGTAGACTGGCTTTTGACTTTTTAAGAAACCTTTTACGCTAGAGTAAAGATACTGTATGATGCTGCAGAGGAGTTGCTTTAGTTGATGACCTGAAACGGTTTCAAATAAAAAGGAGTGAAACAAACCAAAAAGAGCAATTGTGTGTAATTATAGTGTTCTGCCTGACCACCTCTCAATAAAGCAGGACGTGTGAAGTGAACACACAGTCTCACTCACTCACAGATAATAACCAAAGGTTCCAAAGGAAGATAAATAAATATGGGTTGTATTTACAATGGTGTTTGTTCTTCACTGGTTGCCCTTATCTTGTGGCAACAGGTCACACATCTTGCTGCTGTGATTGCACACTGGTATTTCACCCAATAGATATCAAACGTTGATTTGTTTTCTAATTCTTTGTGGGTCTGTGTAATCTGAGGAAGATACGTGTCTCTAATATGGCCATACATTTGGCAGGAGGTCAGGAAGTGCAGCTCAGTTTCCACTCTTCTCTTGAGAGCCAGGTCTGCCTCACTGAGTCTGTACATAGTCAAAGCTTTTGGGTCAGTCACAGTGGTCAGGTATTCTGCATCTGAGTACTCTCTGTTTAAGGCCAAATAGCATTCTAGTTTGTTCAGTTTTTTTGTTAATTCTTTCCAATGTGTCAAGTAATTATTCTTTTGTTTTCTAATGATTTGGTTGGGTCTAATTGTGTTGCTATCCTGGAGCTCTGTGGAGTCTGTTTGTGATTTTGAACAGAGCCCCAGGACCAGCTTGCTTAGGGGACTCTTCTCCAGGTTCATCTCTCTGTAGGTGATGGCTTTGTTATGGAAGGTTTGGGAATCACTTCCTTTTAGGTAGGATGTAGAAGGTTGTAGAACGGCTCTTTTCTGGATTTTGATAATTTGCGGGTATCGGCCTAATTCTGCTCAGCATGCATTATTTGGTGTTATACGTTGTACACTGAGGATATGCGATTATCTGAGGATAGAGCCCCATAAAAAACAACTATTTCAACCAGCACAGGCGTAACAAAATCACAAACTGCAATAAAATAAATGGTTTACCTTTGACGATCTTCCTCTGTTTGCAATCCCAATGCTCATTGTTACACAATGAATGGTCTTTTGTTTGATAAAAATCAATTTTTATAGCCTAACACGAAACATTTTGTGAACCGCTTGTGTCGTAAATTCTGTCTTATTCCATTTTCGACAACACATTTGATGTAAACACACACACTAAACGTGACTTTTCCAGTCATGTTTGGTTTCATTGCAATCAACTGTTTTTTTTGTAACACCACCAAACCTGATGGGTCATTTCGCGGGACGTATTGACTGAAAGAAACCGATTTGAAGACAACAAGTAATGACATCACTGTGCACCAATAATATGACCACTGTTTCGTTGATTGACTGTGTTTTAACCCAATGACCACTGATCGTCTTGAAATCTAGCTGGGTAGATAGCCAATGAGCTGAGGTAAACGGCAATATGTAATGTTTATGTGTTGGAAGACCAACCCATGTAGTAAACTCCGGTGTAAAGAAGTTAATTCGCCATTAAAGATTCATACCGGAAGGAGCCACGCATGTTACGCACAGAATTGTTTTGGTAAAGCGCATCTCCAGCTCTCCAGCATCTTCACCTGGGTGACTTGACATGATAAATGTCATATAGCACACTCATTTTGGAAGGTACTGTTGCCCTCTTATGTTTTTCATTGAAATTGTCCCCATCATCCTATCTGAATGTTTGTTTTGTCTTGTAAATTTTAAAGATGATGATACAACAATAAAAACATATGTTTTTTTCACTGTATTATCTAAACCAGATCTATTGTGTTATATTTTCCTACATTCAATTCACATTTACACAAACAGAGTGTTTTCTTTTAAATGAAACCAAGAATATGCATATCCTTGGTCCTGGGCCTGAGCTACAGGCTATATTTGGGTATGTCTTCAGGCAGAAATTGAAAAAAGTAGGGGGGTAGCTGTAAGACGTTAACTATTTGCCTAGTGAAATAAATAAAATATATATTAAGCTGCAACCCTGTCTCACCCCACAGCCATGTGGAAAGAAATGTGTGTGTTTTTTGTTGTTTGTGTACATGGCTTTTATAATGTTGTATGTTTTTCCCCAAACACCACTTTCCATCAATTTGTGTAGCAGACCCTAATGCCAAATTGAGTCAAAGGCTTTTTTTAAATCAACAAAGCATGAGAAGACTTGGCCTTTGTTTTGGTTTGTTTGTTTGTCAATTAGGGTGAATACATGGTCTGTCGTATGGTAATTTGGTAAAAAGCCAATTTGACATTTGCTCAGTACACTGTTTCATTGAGGAAATGTATGAGTCTGCTGTTAATGATAATGCAGAGTATTTTCCCAAGGTTGCTGTTGACGCATATCCCACGGTAGTTATTGGGGTCAAATTTGTCTCAACATTTGTGGATTGGGGTGATCAGTCCTTGGTTCCAAATATTGGGGAAGATGCCAGAGCCAAGGATGATGTTAAAGAGTTTAAGTATAGCCAATTGGAATTTGTTCATTTTATCATTTCATTGAGGATACCATCATCACCACAGGCCTTTTGGGGTTGGAAGGTTTGTATTTTGTCCTGTAGTTCATTCAATGTAATTTGAGAATCCAGTGGGTTCTGGTAGTCTTTGATAGTTTATTCTCTCACTCTCTCTGTCTCGCTCTCTCTAAGGGAGGGGAAGGCAGGGGGAGTGGAAAGGCAGGCCACTCTCATGCAAAGGTGGCCCTGTGTTGCCATGGTAACAGTTAGGACACAAGGTCAGGCTGCTTGTTCACTGAGGCCTAGACTCCTTCATTAGTCCAGCCTCATCTTTATGGCCAAACCGCACAGGTTTACACACACACACACACACACACACACGCAAAGTACTGTATATATTGTGCCTCATTTCAACAGTGTTGATACAGGACTTGGGGGTTGATCAACACGTATTCTCATGATTCCTTTCTTCAACACCAACATTTTCACCACATGCTGCACTGTTAAATGAACCTCCCCTCCCCCTCTCTCTGTCATCAACCTCCCTTCCCCCTCTCTCTAGCTCCCTGAACCTTTCCCTTACCTCTACAGCTCCCCTCTCTTTCTACTTCACTTCCTGTCTCCCAGCCCCCACCACTCCTATTCCTCTCCCTGACCTCCATCCCTCTGGCGGATGAGAGGAGAAGAGTGTTAGCCTGCATTGGTCAGCCCTGCCACTCCACCTGAAGAATATCAATCAATGTTACTGTGAAGACAGAAAATAACATAACAGAGCTTCTCTCCTCTCTGGGTTCTCTTCCCTCTCTTTCTCTCTGTGTACAGTGTAAACATACTGTACAGTTCAGTGCTAACCAGAGTCATTCACTGAGAAAATAATTGTCCATATATATTCAATGGGGTGCCATTGCAGTAGGCTCTGTCCATGTCATGTACTGTATTCTCAAACTATTACAACACAGTCTCACAAGTCTCGTCTGATGTGCGGGTAGTTGGCCAGTCACTTCTATATATCTATCACAAAGTTTTTAAATCACTGTTGTTTTTCTCAAGACCTTGGTTAAGATTGCATCCCTCCTCGGGGTCAGAGAGGCAAGGCGGATGGATATGCTGCTGACTCACATAAGCACTCAGAGACAGATAAATGTGAGTAGGATTATTTTTAAGTCTTGTATAGCTAATTACTTTGAGGTGTGACTAATTAGGTTTAGGATGCAAACTCTGAGATGTCTCCAGCTATCACTCTAAACAACACAACCAGACAGATAGACAGGCAAAGAGATGGAGATGTCTGCCACCACTAACACAGTCACTGACACGTCAATCAAACACTGCAGTCCTCTTATGAAGATTATAAGACTAAAAATAGTGTTGGATTAAAACATCTAAATTAGTCAAAAACCAGCAGCCCTGGCACCATGCATGCCACAGCACAGCCCCTCTGCTGTTGATATGCAACTCCAGTCTCCCCATAGACCCACAAGAGCCAGAGCCACAGCCAGAGCCACAGCCAGAGCCACAGCCAGAGCCACAGCCAGAGCCAGAGCCAGAGCCAGAGCCAGAGCCAGAGCCAGAGCCACAGCCAGAGCCAGAGCCACAGCCAGAGCCACAGCCACAGCCAGCCCAGGGTAAGCTAATATTGGGCTAAGAGGAAGGCAAGCAGCTGCTGTCTCAGTCTTATTGTGTTCCTGCTCTCTCTATCCAAGACCCAGGCTGGCTAGCTCGCCAGTATAAATCACAAAGAGCAATTAGTGCAGCATGTCCCCTTGCCCTCGTTAACCAGCAGGAGGGAACCCCATTTACATCATGCTCCACGGTGGCTGGAGACACGCCTCTAGTCTGGAGACACTCTAGATGGGTTGACTGGGCTGGAGCCTGCAGGGAGGATACATAAACCATACTGTACAGATAGACAGGCTAGGTACCTCCATTACAAATCAATGCACCTTCAATGTAATCAACGTCCCACTATGAGGATGAGGATGATGTTGATGAGAGTGATACTTTAATAACAGTATCAGAAAAATGTAAATGATTAGTCCACTACTCAGTACCCATCATCTAAAATGATCTGAAAGTTAATTCCACAAGATGAATAAAATAATATAAACTGCTTAGGGAAATAGCCATCAACACCCTCATTTCCATACTGTTCTAAATTACCACAATCACCAGGGGAGCCTTTAACATATGACAGCCCCCACCCCCCCCATCCATTGAAAAATCCCTCTTGCAAATAATGTCAAAATGAATGTAATTGATTTATATTGCGTTTTAGCTGTGATTGCCGCGGTAACAGTGGCTGTTGTGTCCAGGATAATTAGGTGGTAATGAGGGTGTAATTGGCGGCGTCTGAGCGTGTGCAGTAGGGCTCAGAGCAAAGTGTGCTAGTGCTCAGGTGGCAAACCAACGAAGGACTAGCCTTGTCTCTGGAACGAGACTGCCTGCAGGGCTACTCTACACACTGGGGCTGGGCAGACAGAGACAGCTCCCCCTCCACCAGGAGAGGGAAAGGGAAAGGAAGGAAGGAGGTGGGTGGTGGTTTGTGATGGGGAATCTTGAAAAAATATGACTGTCCTGTGAAGCCTGCAAATGTACAAAAGCAAGGTTGTCATGTCAGAAACGCCCCATGCCCTCCCCCTCCACACATACGAAATATAGAGAGGGAGAAGGAGGTATATCTCCCCTTCTCCCTCTCCCCTCCACACATGCACCTCCTTCTCCCTCTCTATTTTTCGTATCTCCCCTTCTCCCTCTCCCCTCCACACATACACCTCCTTCTCTCCCTCTCCCCTCCACACATACACCTCCTTCTCCATCTCTCCCTCAACACATACACCTCCTTCTCCATCACTCCCTCTCCCCTCCACACATACACCTCCTTCTCCCCTCCACACATACACCTCCTTCACCCTCTCCCCTCCATCTATCTCCTATTATTTCTTCTCCCACTGACAGCTGTATCTTTTCTGGGGGAGGTCTGCATGGCACTGGGTAAAAACAGAAGAAAAACAGAAATGTGAAACAACAATTTGCCGTTTCTGAAACATGTCTCGCCCTTTTTGGGTGGGATGGGGGGTGTCTACGCTTTCACTCACTTCAAGACCCCCTCACTCCCTACTTCCCTCCCTCCCTCTCTCCCTCTTTCTCTCTCTCCTCGCCAGCAGACATATTCTTCTCTTTAGGTGCACTGTGACTGGAGAGAGAGGTGAACTGGTTACTGTGGCAACCAGGAGAGTGACTCTCAGGCGATGACATGAGCATGGGGAGAGAGAGAGAGAGGGTGTGGAGTTCGGGAGAGAGGGATGGAGGAATATGAGAGGGGGGTTTGGAAGAAAGCAGGAGGCAGATCAGAGGGAGGTGTCAGTGGGTTACTCCGAGAAGCAATGCACCCTCTTTTTTTTCTGGCAGAAAAAAGGAAAGTAAAAACAAAAGAGGCTGTCTGGGGAATGAGTGCTGGATTGGGCAGTCAGAGCTCTGCTGTTAACAACCTGACCTAGCTGTTCCTGTTCCTAGAGACACACAGTGCAAACTGGAACTGCAGAGGATTGGGTCTGCATTTCCCTCTGTGAAAGCAATATAATCTCAGTCCATACAGATAGATGCATCATCTGTAGCAATTTACTCTCAATTACATACACTAAATGCATTGGATTAGAACATTTATCAGACAAATAGAGTGGAATTGACCAAAATTAGGTTTTAATTTTCTCCAAACCAGGTCAGACCAGTTCTGTTGCCATTGACTATACTCTGACTCACACAAAGCGTCCTTTAGCCTTGTCACAATTGAATGAGGTAGACCAGTAGACCAGTAGCTAACGGCTAGAGATGGAACTACTGTGACAGTCTTGGAGTGCTGTGAGGATAAGTGTGATACTGTAGCTCTTTGACCTTTAGAACGAGGTGATGGGAGCCCACAGAGAAACAGACTGTCCGGGACAAACTGAGCTATGGGTTGGCTGTAGTAAATATGCTGTCCCATATGGTGGGGATGACCTTATGAAAGCAACATAAACAACAACAACAAACTGTGGACGTTGCAATGTCTGCTGGGAGCTGCCTATGTGGAAGGACAACGGTTTGAAATACCAATTGGAAAGAGGTCTCATCCACTATGACTATCTGGTTACACACTATTAAGTTACAATAACTCACGAATAAGCCATTATAAATGATGATCCTTTATGAATGATGTAAAAAATGATGTACATGCACTGTTCTACATGCACTATATCATACTTTGGACAAAACAACCAATCATAGCCAGGAATACTGCAGTCCTGTTTATCCAACAGCCAATCAGTGAGGCCACACATCCAGTCCCATTGCAGAGAAGTGGATGTCCCTATCAGATTGGGCATGATCAGATCTGATGATGTCACGGTAATAGAGAGGTACACTACATGACTAAAAGTGTGCTCGTCAAACATCTCATTCTAAAATCATGGCCATCATTATGGAGTTGGTTCTCCATTTGCTGCTATAACAGCCTCCACTCTTCTGGGAAGGCTTTCTACTAGATTTTGGAACGTTGCTGCTGAGATTGGCTTCCATTCAGCCACAAGAGTATTAGTGAGGTCGGGCACTGATGTTGGGCAATTAGGACTGGCTCGTTGTCTGCGTTCCAAATCATCCCAAAGGTGTTCGATGGGGTTGAGGTCTGGGCTCTGTGCAGGCCAGTCAAGTTCTTCCACACTGATCTTGTCATGCTGAAACAGGAAAGATCCTTCCCCAAACTGTTTCCACAAAGTTGGAAGCACAGAATCGTCTAGAATGTCATTGTATGCTGTGGCGTTAAGGGGCCTAGTGCGAACAATGAAAAATAGCCCCAGAACATTATTCCTCCTCCACCAAACTTTACAGTTGGCACTATGCATTTGGGCAGGTAGCGTTCTCCTGGCAGCCGCCAAACACAGATTTGTCTGTCGGATTTCCAATTGGTGAAGCGTGATTCATCACTCCAGAGAGCAATTTTCCATTGCTCCAGAGTCCAATGGCGTCGAGCTTTACACTTCTCCAGCCGACCCTTGGCATTGAGCATGGTAAACTTAGGCTTGTGTGAGGCTGCTCGTCCATGGAAACCCATTTCTTGAGGCTCCCGACTAACAGTTATTGTTCTGATGTTGCTTCCAGAGGCAGTGTGGAACTCGGTAGTGAGTGTTGGACAGACATTTTTTACGTGCTACATGCTTCAGCACTCGCAATCTAGCACTCTAGCAGGGCAAAAATCTTATGAACTAACTTGTTGTAAAGGTGGCATCCTATGACGGTGCCATGTTGTAAGTCACTAAGCTCTTCAGCAAGGCCATTCTACTGCCAATGTTTGTCTATGGAGATTGCATGGCTGTATGCTCAATTTTATACACCTGTCAGCAACTGGTTTGGCTGAAACAGCTGTATCCACTAATTTGAAGGGGTGTCCACATACTTTTGTATATGTACTGTACTTCATGACACACTATCTACTTCAAACACTCCAGAGTTAGCTAATGGTTATCAGAAGTCTCTTTGCTCCAGTGTATCATGCCTGCTGCACTACCTGTGACTGCAGTGTAAGGTTAACAGACTCCCCTCATTATGCAAGAGGAGCCACACATGGGGTCTGTGATCTCAGCAACACACTCTGTATCAAAAGGTAACAGCCAGCGCCACGCACTACACGATGCCAGAGAGGAAAAGACACATCCTTATGTTTCATAGACGACAGGGGACATTCAAGTCATTGTGAAGGAGAACGAGGGGACGGGGGGGGGGGGGAGTCACAGCCAGGCATATGGTACCTTGAATTTTTGGGCAATGACAAGTGACAGGTTAACTGAAAAGTTGGCGGGGGGTAGCGCGTGGTGGGGTGCAGAGGGAGAAGGGTAGAGAATAGGAGGAGAGAAGTAGAGGGTGGGGGGCTAGCAGTAAGGTTGATAAACGCTCCCATCTGTTCCTATCCCAAGGCACTCCAGCTCTAGAGTACCTGCAGTCTTATGTAGATGAATCCGGAGCGGAGCTCTTCACTTACAGACCATGTATAAATATATTTGAATAATGAGAATAATGAGGGATCAACTGTTGCCTGGAAGTGTTGCTTATTTTTCTGATTATCACCATTTCAGGATGTTGGCGGTAACTCCTGCCAATGGTGCTCTCCTCATTAAGGCCTGCTTTGCTCTGTGCCCGAGCACCGTCCCAGGAGAGATAGGCTTAACGGGGCTCATCTATGGACTATATCTCAAATCATACATTATCTACAGAGCCTCAGACCAACAGTAAGCAAATAGCATCATGCTTATGGTACTGTGGATGTATCTGTGATAACTACTGCTGTTACTCTACAGGCCTATTGACAGGCCTACTGAAAGTGACTGAAGACCTGTAACCTGACCTGTGAATGATATGTTACAGTACATAATCCCATTTCCTTTTATCTAACATGCTGATCCAGTAATGACTTCCTTAAACCATTCCAGCTAACCAGTTTAAGGCATGATATAGCAATTTCTTCCTTGACTTAAAATCTTTAAAGGTGTGTGTGTGTGTGTGTGCCAGGCTGCACTGTTAGTCACACATCTATACCCCAAGTTCTACAATAAAACAGTGAGATTTGCAGCTAGACAATGTATCTGTGTCTATAGATGTGGATCTCTAAACTGAGAGGATGAATAAGAGAGAATCCTGGGGTCATCCCTGTCCATGTGCTCAGTTTGTGCTCCCGTTAAACGATAGCATATTCTAATGAGGATAAGGAGCTGTGGGACAGTGAGAAGTAGGTGAGGTAAAGCACTGGCAGATTTACATCTTGGAAAACTTTTATATAGTGGGATTACCAGTAGAAATCCCTGGCAAAAATAGAGGCCCTAGTTATTTACTAGCCTTACAGCTGCAAACCATCTGTACTTAATTGTAAGACACAAACTTTACAAAGATCAACAGGAGATTTGGCCGCAAAGCCTCTTATCCTGTGGAATTGGTGTCCACTGGTCCTAAAGAGAAAGGGAGGTTGCTTTGGACTCATCACATCATGTGCTTTAAGAAAACAGATGTCACTAAATCGGGCTGCTCTGTCTGTCCTACAAACACCCCCTTTTTGTCTCCATGTCCAAATTAGGTGATTTTGTCTAGTGTGTGTACTATACTTTCGAATCAAAAGGCCTATATCACTGTTACTTACAGTTTAGTGCAGCATGGACGTAGAAATGTGACGAGGTAGAAAAACACCTAGAGCAGTCAGTAGGCATCAAAGCAGCTAATTGCCTTGAGCCTGAGTGCCCTTCAGTGTGAGGCCACCCATTAGATCCCAATTAGGCATGAAATGCCCCGCAAACGGTGCTTAGCTAACAATGCTTAGCTATGGAAATCAGTACTGAAGGGATACCACTAGTAGTATAAAAGCTAACCACTGGAGAGGGGCAGGACAGGTAACATAATATTGGTATTATTATTCAATATAAATAGTCCCATGTTGTTGTTGGCAGCCATTTGCAAACCAGGAGATGCATAAGAGTACTATTCTAAGCACCTAGCGACAGCTAGGCAGGTAGCCAATCTAATCCTATTTAACAGGATCTGGCTGTGATGCACGAGGGTGGCTGGGCTAGGGCGATACCAGGAGTGCAAGTGGGGTCAGGGATGGTGATGTATTAGCCTATGATGTGTTTGCCCAAACCAGGCATAGACCTATGTCGTTAGCCCTTAACTCACCTTGAAGGACCAGACCAGGCCCTCCCTCCCTCCGTAATCACTGGGACAGGGGGAGGCTGGGGAGGCTGGCTTTAATTCTGTGAGAAGAACGCCCGACTGACCGACCAGGTGGATGCAGGCAGAGTGAGGCCCCCCTGGGTAACAGCCAAGCTAGAGCTAGTCTGGGCTGGTATACTGACCCTACTCTCTGACCTCAGGCCTGCCATTGGCCACCACAGCTGTTGCTGCAGGGGTTAGGGGTTGGAAAAACAACTTGACCGCTAGATCTCAAAGACTGAGGGAAGGAAGGATGTTGGAATCCCAGGAAGAGGTCTCTCCCATAGAGATATCTATGTAGAAGTATAGGTATCAGTCTCTGTGGGCACTGAACGAGATAATAGTTACACCAACCTTGGGCAAGTCCTCAGAGCATTCTTGTGACATGAGGGTGGGAGGGGACATTAGCCTGGAAAACTATTGTGATCATTATACAGTCACACAACTTCAGAATGCAGCTATTTTTCTGTGTTCCACTTTGTTGTATATTATGCAACAATGCATTTCCTCCCAAATAAACACAATGTGGAGGGTGTAGGTAAAAAAGATTGTCATGACAACAACCTGCCCTCCCCCTAGATTTCCCTCCTCCCTCCTCTCCATCCCTCCATAAAGGGCTTAGAACCTGACTCAACAGGCTGCTGTTGTGTTGTCAGGAGTAGAGAGGAGAGGACAGGGGTCAGCTTGCCACAGATAAGCTCACAGGGGACACAGGGTCAGACAAGTTCTTTGGCAAGGTGACTTCATAACTGTCACAACCTACCCACCCTGCTGCCCACCCCCCTGTCCCAC
Source organism: Oncorhynchus mykiss (assembly GCF_057628025.1). Taxonomy (NCBI): domain Eukaryota; kingdom Metazoa; phylum Chordata; class Actinopteri; order Salmoniformes; family Salmonidae; genus Oncorhynchus; species Oncorhynchus mykiss. The sequence goes on along the minus strand of NC_143031.1, from coordinate 34,010,731 downwards.
GCGTTCCCACAACCCCCTCACCCCTCCTCCACCTCCTTCCTCCTCCACTCATTAGCAGGTATAATCCCTGTAGACCCATCTGCCAGACACACGGCCACAGAGCAGCAAGCAAACAAGCCTTAGAGAAACGACAATTAGAACAGCCATTGTGGGCTATTTGAATTGGCTAGCTGATCACTTACCTCACCTGGCTGTCTGCTCTGCCTGTACAGATGCAGACAATAGTGCCATTATACAGCATCATATCTCTGATGCAGTGTCTGACACCAATGCAACCATGCTGGAGTCGTTTGAACTTTTATAAGAGAAAAATTTAAAAAACCCAAGTCAGAATGTTTGGTAGAACATTCCCCACCGATGGCTTCTAAAGGGTTAAATGTAATATTTATTCCTTATGTTACTGAACTCTACGTTTCGTCACACAGACAATGAGAATAGATAATCAACCAACTATTGTATTATCACTTCATATCTCTTCACCCACAAGACTATATCTAGGGTTCCATCTAATTGGCAACAGATTTTCATGTGAATATTCTAAAATACGCATTAAAAAAATGTGTTTCCATCAAACTGACTTGCTGCGGATAAAAAGCTGTGTGTGATAACGTAGGGGACATAAAAACACTTCAGGTTCCATGTACCAAAAACAGAAGTTCAATGTGTTTCCATCGCATATTCAACTCTACCGATGGTATTGTCACAAAAACTGTTGCGATAAATAGCAAACCTGCCCAATCTGGTTTTGGCGCATGCTCTTTAGACAGCAGTTCACTGATGAAGTGGACAGGGTAGGTTATATGAGATATATATAAGAGCAAGATTATTTTTATTTGATGATTGGCAGCCAAGCACCGATCATCATGTCACCAGCATTCAAATAATACCACCGATATGCACACAAGTTCATAATAACTTATTTAATCTGCAAACAAACTCTTCATGCCAATCAACATCATAGTGGTATCCTACAACATAGCATATCATCGTGTGACTCCAAGTTAACTTCGACATGATGGCTATTATATCAGTATTTGCACATAAATGCATTTCCACTGCAATTGTTTAGTTTCACCGACAGAAAAATGACCCACCCTTGTCTAACGTATTATGTTTTCTTGACATTGGGAAATTTTATAGACAAATTTGCTGTTTCCATCAGGCCTGTCGTGACCTCTAGTGAGGTAATTCATCCACTTGAAATGGTTGGATTGAAACCTGGTTATTGACTAGATATTTGATTTAGAACTCATTTCAGCTCTTCAAAGAATTTCATTAACAGTCTAGGGGAGATAGAAAGACTGTGCCGATTATATTTTTTCTATATTGATCAATTCATCTTTTCAATACTCAGTGAGTCCCAGGCAGCACAGTCTTCGATGCAGTATCAGAGGCCTGCTCACAAAATGGCTGCCGTTGGTTCACAACAGCCCCATGGCTCCCAGCAGTGCTCCCTGGAAAGAATAAACTCATTACCAGCAGCCTTCCTTCTCTGTCTGTCTATTCACCCTGATTGGGAGCAGATTCAGAACTATCTGTTGTATGAGATAGCAGATTGCTTTTTCTTCAAGAGTATTGCCATGGATGCCAAGAAATCTTGGGTTGCGTTGCACTCATTGAACAAGGCTTTGTGGAAAAGTAATCCTGGTTTGGGGCTAAACTAGGATCAAGGAACCAGAAACACACAATGTAATCAGTGACACATCACACCCAATGAATCAGACACTAGGATAAATCCACACAGATGTTTACCTACACTGTCAACTAAAACATATGTTATAGCAGAGTATTAAATGTGCCATTCAAGGATTGGAGGAGCCTGTGTCAGACCACATCGTTGCAAAACAAACTAAATAAATGTACAGTGCTACCAAATCCTACAGTTCCATTCAGATATTTCTGAGAGTTCATAAGAGATATAAATAGAGAGAATCTGTAGCCTGTCCATAATCTATTAAACACCTGCATGAACACTAATTTCAGCTTTTGTAAATATTTAAAATACGCATCTATTCAAATAAAATCTAAAAAATTATATAATATTCAATATCAGTTCATAAATTGCAGAAAAAACATTTTTAAATGGCATTAAAATGGCAGGAAATGTTGTGGTGAAGAGGAGTGCATGGTGCCTTCCACAGAGGGGGTTCTCCCACTACAATCCTAGGGATGTGTGAGAGAACCCACAGTGATTGTTCTGTGTGTGTGTGTGTGTGTGTGTGTGTGTGTGTGTGTCTCTCAGTGAGACAGAGAGAAAATGGCTGCACAAGGTCACATGGTCTGGCCTCCATTTTGAAGTTTGAATAATGTTTCTGCAGGATCAACTGCTGCCTGTCATGTGAAAAACACCACACACACACACACACACACGCCACAGTGCCGTGCGTGAGTGCACACAGGCGAAAGCTTTTAAAAACCAGAATTAAAAAGAAGAAACTGTCTGTCTAACATACAGTGAACTTAATAGCTGTTGAGAGAGGAGCTTATCTTCCCACCACAGCTAATATGAGCTTCTCAATGAGATGAAAGCCTCGCTCCCTTTCTTACATTTTTAGTTCAATTTCTCCAGGCAATTTATTTGGAGAGAAAAAAAACAGTGTACGCGCTGCAAACGCTATTGGCTAAGCATTCGACAAGTCATCCACCCAATGCACCAATCCCGTGCCTCAGGTAACATCAACTGAGAACCTCAGCAACAACATGGCTGTTTACTGTAGGTTCAGGGATGTTATGGAAATCCTGACAGACAAATATTAATGCATCAAACATAAAAGACATCACATTAAATAGAATTTCATTATTCAATATTAATTGACAGAAACGTTGTTATATATTTGTTCTATAATTTTCAAATATTTCATACATATAGCCTAAATGTACACACTGGTAGGCTCTAAAACCTGAAATTATTTTGCATATTTTGTTGCGTTTTTGAAAAATTCTAATCAAAGGCATGGATAAGGGCGGTGACACACCAGACCATGTTTCATCATACCATTTAAAAGGGTTCCTCCGCATTTGAACGCTGTCTCTGGTATTTTAGTTAACACACTTCATTCTGTATTGTGTTATAGATTAGCCTGGATTATGCAAAGGACCCTACACACAGATTTATCAATTTAATTCCTTTGTGCCCAGAATAATTTTAACAACTGACTCTCCTAGTATTGTATCTCTCTCTGCAGCTGAGAGTGTAACTAAAGGATTATGCAAGCAGCTTCTGAAAGCAAATAGATTTCTACACCTCAGAGAGAGAAAATGCTGGATGTGCACTGTACCACTGTCCACCATACATACACAATGTGCACTTGAGTTGTATGACTAGTCTTTCAGTGTGCATGTTAGGGGGTTGGGGTCCAGGGTGAAACTGACCTTGACATGGGAACACTGTATATCTTTATCAAATAAGAGCTCACCTGGGATGGGCCACAGTTTTGTTTTTCAAGAATGACACTCCTATATTTACCTAGATTACAATATATACATACATTTACATTATTGTAAATATATTTTGTAATAAATATCTACAGCGGAAACATAATTTGTTGACTGAATTGAAAAACAAAAACAAACAGATTTGATAAATATCTTTAACATATCAATAAAAAATATATGAACATGAAAAAATATAAAAGCAGTCTTTTAATGAAAATAACATTAAAGACGAATTATATTATCTATACAAAATTGCATTACAAATTTAGCTTAGAAAATGCAACATCAAAATATAAATGTGTCATATTTAGTTCCATTTTATTACTTCAGATATGTAGAATATAATAATTAAAAACACTACAACCAACATCATTTGTTTGCATTACACAACTTAACATTGTGATCATAAATACATTTTTCATTCATCTATCTACTAAAATCCACCTATTTCTGTTATTCGAAAATAGATTAATTACTACTCATGATAAGAAAATCGCCTAATACAAACACCCACAAACAAACCATTAAGGGCCTTACAGTGTAGACACACTACTTAGCATACATCTTCCAGTCATCGTTCCCCATCTGTTCTTCAATACCACATCAAACTCAAATGTCCTTTATTACACCACTTAATAAATACACTTCTAAGAGTAAGACATGACGTGACAGTGCATCTGGATAGGGGAGACTGGGACTGCGTGGGGCGAGATGGGGGTTGGGTGAGATGGGGGCTGGGTTGGGAAGTAGAATTCCCAGAACCCACTCTGGTATTCGGCACAGTGATGTGCCCAGGGATGTCACTATCCCAGCTGCCCAACATGTCTACCTATCTATCAAGGTGATTTCCCCTGGTGGGGAGGTACTGTAACCTTGGAAACACCTTTGGGCAGGTCACCTGATGGCAGGTCATCCTTATCCTGACAGTGCACTTCCCTCCCTGATGAATTAATTAACTGTATTATTCTCTGTTCTGATTAGCATCATGACCTTGGGGGGTTTCATCATCACTATACACTATCTGCTTTTGACTAACTTGGAAGGGAGAGACAGGAGGGGGATGACTGAACTCTTCCTCTGATTAAGTTGATCAAGATTCCTAGATTTGTATATTCAATAATTGAAAGTATGTTGTCAATAAATAATACTTAGTTTACAGACAGTTTGGATGAGCAAATCAGGCATGTTTTTGAAAGAGGATTTGTTGTGCAGCTGACGGGGATCTCAGGGCCATGGGACTTGTAACCAAGGTGATTTTGTTTTCTAAGAGCACTGTAAACATTGGTTCACTCGACTGTGCATTACACATGATTCCAACAATTCATACAGATGGGTTGATTTCTGTATCAAAACGGTGCAAATTATATATCTGCAGAAGTGGTGAAAAATAATGGGTTTTGTAATATACTATATACATTTTTATATCTCAATAAATGTATGTAATATATATGAAGAGTTTATTTCCAAAACACTATATCCACCAATTTTTCAGAATTGTGTTGTTTCATCAGAAATGATTGCTTACGTGTGTGTAAAATACTACTGTTCTCAGATTTTTAATTCATAGGTTTTAAATGCCTATTCAAATGGTTTTTTGTCACAAAACACTATATATTCATTGTTTAGCTGGAATGGAATGTTTGTATCCTGTATATTTAACATGAGATGACTGGTAATGTTGTATAGTTTTAGAAAGGTCTGCAACTCACCTTTCTGCTATGAATAATTATACATTGCTGAGATGTACTTACCTTTGATGACACAAGCTCAAGTACATAATACAACATTATGAAAAGTGGGGCAATGGGGCTTGAAATGACAAATGCTTTCTAAATATAGTAACAATATAATTATAAATGACTTACTATAAGAATTCACCTTTATTATAACTGTAAAATAAATATGATCATGCTTAGTTAAAGAAAAATATTGACACTATTTCATTTAACTGACAAAAGAGAATTTTCTCCTAAACACCCACTGAGTGGCACAGAGACACCATTCAAATGTGTGCAGACAGCTTTAAGCACAAAGTCATTTTGTCCATTTGTGACTAAGAAAAATGAGTTTTGTTTAAATTCTATGAAATGATTTACTATTGTTTCATGCTGAGAACTCTAAATCCTGCAGCCACAACTGTTGTATTCGCTAGACTGTCACCTTTCAAATGCCAGGCTAGTCGTTCAGAGGAAGAGAAAATCTATTATTTGTCCGGATAGGACAGAAAACGTGACACGTCACCCTAATGTAAATGTGGGGTCTGAAACCTGACACTTCAAGTCAGCTCCGTTGAGGGAGTGGAAGCAGTGAGCAGACAAATGGGTATTTCTGGCACTATAAGGCACGGGACCCTATGACGTTCACAGAGTGCTGTGTACACCAAAATGTCAGTCGGAACCGGTCCAGAACCACTCAAAGTCCCTCATACAGTAGACTTAACATCTAAGAGAAATAACTAATTTACCAACATTTCTGAAAATGGATACCAACATTTCTGAAAATGGATACGTAGTATTTTGGAATGAAACTCTTTATATATAGTTAAAAATGTAAAGGTCTATTGAAAAGTGAAATCCTTGTGTAAACAAACACACACATCCTACCATGTGCACACACGCACACACACAAACATCAGAAGAGCAATGCTTTGATGTCAAATGACGTTTCACTTCTCGCCTACCCCTGAAAATGTGAAAACATGGACCCATTTGTCATGTCTCCATCAAAGCTCAAGTCATGTTTTTCTTATTTCCTTCTCACTCACTTGACAGTAAATGCAGCGCAGGCAGAGAGAGAGAGAGAGAGGAAGAGAGAGAGAGACAGGAACAGAGAGGAAGAGAGAGTGTTTGGGTCTTTGCTGTGAATAGGGAAAGTGAGTGGCATGCACGGACAGCCCCTCTGTCTCTCAAAGATGCTGCAGCAGCTGCACACATAAGATAAGAGCAGCCATTCACAACCTACGCCCCCCCCCCCCCCACCACCACCACCACCCCCGCAAACACACCCACACCTCTCTCCGCCATCAGCCTACTGCAGTTTCCATGCAGATGTCGAGATTGCGGTACGCCATTATCGCCAGTCAAAGGTCGGTCTTATGGATCACCTAATGGTGACGTCACCATCATCAACTGTAAGGTTAAACATGGGCAAAATGGAGGGAAAGAGGTGGAGATGAGGAGGATGGAGGAATAGCCTTCCCCTCTTTTCTCGCTGACAGAGAGTAATATTGCGGAGACAGAAACACAGACATTTGTTTCTCTCTGGCTGAGACTGACGCTCGCCTAGTTGTGTGTTTGTCACCATCATCTCTAGCTCCAGTACAATGCCATTTTAAAGGGTTCAACCTGGAAACAAACAGGTTCTACCTAGAATCAAAGGGAGTTCTTCAAAGGGTTCTCCTATGGGGACAGCCGAAGAACCCTTTTTGGTTCTAGATACACACTTAGAAAAAAAGGTGCTTTGTTTCGAGAAAATGTTGTTTGTCTTGATATTTGTTCTCCGGCACCCTGATGCTGGTTAGCAACACCTGTTCAGACGAAGAGAGTCATAAGTCTCCATCTCGTTCCTGAGCTAATGAGCCCTATCATGACAGATACACATGATCAACATTACTGTCTGTCTCTGTCTCTGCAGCCTCACTCTGATGTATAGGCAAAGAAAAAGCCTTGTGGGATGAACAGGGTTCATATGTACCTTGTCTTGTCACGTGTGTGGCTCGCCGCAAAACAAGAGGGACCCAGAGAAACACTAGTGTAGTTCAAGCCATCGGAAACACCACCATCATAATGTCACAAAAACACACATTCTCCACTCTCTTCCCTTTGACCAAATGATAAAGCAGTGCCTCCAAAACATCCAGTCCACAGAAAGAAATGCTAATTCATGTGTGGTTCCTTCCATGATTAGCTCATGTTGTGTTTATCGCTAATCTATATCTTGGACCGGGGCCACGTGGGACCTGGCAGGGGGGGGAGTATTTTTTTAATACTCCACAGTATTTTTGTTTTTGCTCAATCTGATTGGGTGGGTCAGGCAGGGTCTGGCTCTTCCATCACTACTAACACCAAGATACATGTGCCAAACTGCAGCAGCACCTAGGAGCCCTTGCTCAGTGTAAATATTAAGCTGTGCTTAGTCCCCCTCCCACACAACGGCTCGCAGCTCTAATCGTTCCCGGCCCCTAGAGTTTAATAAAGAACAAATTGTGGTTATTCATGAGCAAACAGCCACAGTGCGGAGGTGGGAGTTTGATCAGTGCAGGGAAGGTGGTGGTGGTGGTGTTGGTGGGGGAGAGAAGGGAATTAATATCTCTGACTTCCTGGGTCTGGGAGTGGAGCAGGGGAAGGATGATAGAATCTAGACTGTTAGAATCTAGCTAACCACATATGGATCTGAATTACATTATTTATCAACATTCACAAATGCTCACTGAGTGTCTACGACAGTATCAGGATCTTCATAGGATCTTTAAAAAATGTCACAATCTAATAGAAGTGCATGGATGATAAAATAGGAGGGACATTTTGGCTTCCCCTCCTCTCTCCTCCTTTACCCCTTTACCCCCATGCTTATCATGCTGTGTGCACACTACCTTGCACACAAATGCATCTCTCCCGTCATGTTCTCATAATGCTTTGTGGCAGCCGCAGTCTGATTCATGTGCACAGGTATTGATTTTCCTCCTTCTCTTTTCTTCTGTGTATCCCTTTATTTCTCCATTTATTTCTCGTGCTAAGCCCCCTGCCACTGGGCGTGGGGGGAGAACCAGCCGTGAGCCTGTGAGAGGAGGATGAGAACACTGGCTACACTAGAAACACTGGCTCCCTCACTCGCTATACAGCACACCATTTATTTTGATTTATCTCCTTTATTCTTGAAAGGAACGATCGGCTGCAGAGTACATTCAACCTTAGTTCGAGCTGTGTGTGTCTGTGGTCTGTACATCTGTACAATCACTCGATCCTCCACAGGCCGCCTGACCCATTTTCTGTGTGTATAACAATACTCCAGCCAATCATGGAGAGAAGGAATGACGAGCACTCGAAAAATACTCTTCATCCAGCCTGTCACACGTCAGAGTCCAAACCCTGCCTGTCGACAGAGAGAGAGAGAAAAATAGGGAGGCAGAGGTAGAGAGAGGAAGAGAGAGAGAAACCTCACACCACCTTCCTCCTCCAACATGGCTACGGCTCCCAGAAACACAGCCATGTTAGTCATTCTCCCTCTCTTCTTTCCCCTTCCTTCCTTCCCTCCCTTCTTTCTCTCTGTCTTCAGCACACAGGGACCAGTAAAACCATTATCCCTCCTCCGCCCCAGCCTCCTTCTCAAGGCTGTGCTGCATTCACAAAAGCCTACACTGCTTCCATACTGTCTTACCAAAGGGCAAAACCGACAGCGAGCGTGCTATACTGTATGAACGCTACCCTAAACATTCAACACACCATGACACCTGATACCTCTGGGCTACAGAAATTACTCACTCCCATTTTATCTTCTACTCAACCAGGGTCTACATCAATACAACTGAATTACTATGGACTTTTTGCCTTCTAAAAATGCTGATCTTATACTTAACTGATGAATAGCTACAAAGGCTACAAACCTGAGTTTTATACTAGTTTACATACAGTACCAGTCAAGAGTTTGGACACACCGACTCATTCAAGGGTTTTTGTTTAGTTTTACTATTTTCTACATTGTCAAATAACAGTGAAGACATCAACACTATGAAATAACACATATAGAATCATGTTGTAACCAAAAAAAGTGTTAAACAAATTAAAATGTATTTTAGATTTTAGATTCTTCAAAGTTGCCACCCTTTGCCTTGATGACAGCTTTGCACACTCTCTGCATTCTCTCAACCAGCTTCATGAGGAATGCTTTTCCAACCGCCTTGAAGGAGTCCCACATATGCTGAGCACCTGTTGGCTGCTTTTCCTTCACTCTGCGGTCCAAATCTTCCCATTTTGGGTGGAACCAAAAATCTCAAATGTGGACTCATCAGGCCAAAGGACAGATTTTCTCCAGTCTAATGTCCATTGCTCGTGTTCCTTGGCCCAAGCAAGTCTCTTATTGGTGTCCTTTAGTAGTGTTTTTTTTGCAGTAATTCAACCATGAAAGCCTGATTCACACAGTCTCCTCTGAACAGCTGATGTTGAGATGTGTCTGTTACTTGAACTCTGTGAAGCATTTATTTGTGCTGCAATCTGAGGTGCAGTTAACTCTAATGAACTTATCTTCTGCAGGAGAGGTAACTCTGGGTCTTCCTCTCCTGTGGCGGTCCTCATGAGAGCCAGTTTCTTCAAGGCGCATGATGGTTTTTGCAACTACACTTGAAGAAACTTTCAAAGCTCTTGAAATTTTCCAGATTGACTGACATCCATGTCTTAAAGTAACGATGGACTGTCGTTTCTTTTTGCTTTTTTGAGTTGTTCTTGCCATAATATGGACACAGTCTTTTACTAAATAGGGCTATCTTCTTTATACCACCACTACCTTGTCACAACAACTGATTAGCTCAAACGCATTAAGAAGGAAAGGAATATGGTGTTGAACACAGCTGAGCGTTCAACACGATAGTGCCCTCAAAGCTCATCAATAAGCTAAGGATCCTGGGACTAAACACCTCCCTCTGCAACTGGATCCTGGACTTCCTGACGGGCCGCCCCCAGGTGGTAAGGGTAGGTAACAACACATCTCCTGTACTCCCTGTTCACTCATGACTGCACGGCCAGGCACGACTCCAACACCATCATTAATTTTGCAGATGACACAACAGTGGTAGGCCTGATCACCGCCAATGACGAGACAGCCTATAGGGAGGAGGTCCGAGACCTGGCCGAGTGGTGCCAGGACAACAACCTCTACCTCAACGTGATCAAGACAAAGGAGATGATTGTGGACTACAGGAAAAAGAGGACCGAGCACACCCCCATTCTCATCGACGGAGCTGTAGTGGAGCAGGTTGAGAGCTTCAAGTTCCTTAATGTCCACATCACCAACAAACTAACTGGTCCAAGCACACCAATATAAAAAGCTGACCACGACTCCATTTTGTTGATCCCTGCCTACAGACAGAAACTAAAACAAGAGGCTCCCACGCTGAGGTCTGTCCAATGCTGGTCCGACCAAGCTGACTCCACACTCCAAGACTGCTTCCACCACGTGGACTGGGACATGTTTCGTATTGCGTCAGACAACAACATTGACGAATACGCTGATTCGGTGTGTGAGTTCATTAGAACGTGCGTTGAAGATGTCGTTCCCATAGCAACGATTAAAACATTCCCTAACCAGAAACCGTGGATTGATGGCAGCATTCGCGTGAAACTGAAAGCGCGAACCACTGCTTTTAATCAGGGCAAGGTGTCTGGTAACATGACCGAATACAAACAGTGCAGCTATTCCCTCCGCAAGGCTATCAAACAAGCTAAGCGTCAGTACAGAGACAAAGTAGAATCTCAATTCAACGGCTCAGACACAAGAGGCATGTGGCAGGGTCTACAGTCAATCACGGACTACAGGAAGAAATCCAGCCCAGTCACGGACCAGGATGTCCTGCTCCCAGGCAGACTAAATAACTTTTTTGCCCGCTTTGAGGACAATACAGTGCCACTGACACGGCCTGCAACGAAAACATGCGGTCTCTCCTTCACTGCAGCCGAGGTGAGTAAGACATTTAAACGTGTTAACCCTCGCAAGGCTGCAGGCCCAGACGGCATCCCCAGCCGCGCCCTCAGAGCATGCGCAGACCAGCTGGCCGGTGTGTTTACGGACATATTCAATCAATCCCTATACCAGTCTGCTGTTCCCACATGCTTCAAGAGGGCCACCATTGTTCCTGTTCCCAAGAAAGCTAAGGTAACTCAGCTAAACGACTACCGCCCCGTAGCACTCACTTCCGTCATCATGAAGTGCTTTGAGAGACTAGTCAAGGACCATATCACCTCCACCCTACCTGACACCCTAGACCCACTCCAATTTGCTTACCGCCCAAATAGGTCCACAGACGATGCAATCTCAACCACACTGCACACCGCCCTAACCCATCTGGACAAGAGGAATACCTATGTGAGAATGCTGTTCATTGACTACAGCTCGGCATTCAACACCATAGTACCCTCCAAGCTCGTCATCAAGCTCGAGACCCTGGGTCTCGACCCCGCCCTGTGCAACTGGGTACTGGACTTCCTGACGGGCCGCCCCCAGGTGGTGAGGGTAGGCAACAACATCTCCTCCCCGCTGATCCTCAACACTGGGGCCACACAAGGGTGCGTTCTGAGCCCTCTCCTGTACTCCCTGTTCACCCATGACTGCGTGGCCACGCACGCCTCCAACTCAATCATCAAGTTTGCGGACGACACAACAGTGGTAGGCTTGATTACCAACAACGACGAGACGGCCTACAGGGAGGAGGTGAGGGCCCTCGGAGTGTGGTGTCAGGAAAATAACCTCACACTCAACGTCAACAAAACTAAGGAGATGATTGTGGACTTCAGGAAACAGCAGAGGGAACACCCCCCTATCCACATCGATGGAACAGTAGTGGAGAGGGTAGCAAGTTTTAAGTTCCTCGGCATACACATCACAGACGAACTGAATTGGTCCACTCACACAGACAGCATTGTGAAGAAGGCGCAGCAGCGCCTCTTCAACCTCAGGAGGCTGAAGAAATTCGGCTTGTCACCTAAAGCACTCACAAACTTCTACAGATGCACAATCGAGAGCATCCTGGCGGGCTGTATCACCGCCTGGTACGGCAACTGCTCCGCCCTCAACCGTAAGGCTCTCCAGAGGGTGGTGAGGTCTGCACAACGCATCACCGGGGGCAAAGTACCTGCCCTCCAGGACACCTACACCACCCGATGTCACAGGAAGGCCATAAAGATCATCAAGGACATCAACCACCCGAGCCACTGCCTGTTCACCCCGCTATCATCCAGAAGGCGAGGTCAGTACAGGTGCATCAAAGCTGGGACCGAGAGACTGAAAAACAGCTTCTATCTCAAGGCCATCAGACTGTTAAACAGCCATCACTAACATTGAGTGGCTGCTGCCAACACACTGACACTGACTCAACTCCAGCCACTTTAATAATGGGAATTGATGGGAAATGATGTAAATATATCACTAGCCACTTTAAACAATGCTACCTTATATAATGTTACTTACCCTACATTATTCATCTCATATGCATACGTATATACTGTACTCTATATCATCGACTGTATCCTTATGTAGTACATGTATCACTAGCCACTTTAAACTATGCCACTTTGTTTACATACTCATCTCATTTGTACATACTGTACTCGATACCATCTACTGTATCTTGCCTATGCTGCTCTGTACCATCACTCATTCATATATCCTTATGTACATATTATTTATCCCCTTACACTGTGTACAAGACAGTAGTTTTGGAATTGTTAGTTAGATTACTTGTTGGTTATTACTGCATTGTCGGAACTAGAAGCACAAGCATTTCGCTACACTCACATTAACATCTGCTAACCATGTGTATGTGACAAATAAAATTTGATTTGATTTGATTTGATAGTCCTGAAGAAGTCACGACAAAACCTATTCCCCCTCAGGAGACTGAAAAGATTTGGCATGGATCCTCAGATCCTCAAAAGGTTCTACAGCTGCACCATCGAGAGCATCACTGCCTGGTATGGCACTCGGCCTCCGACCGCAAAGCACTAGAGGGTAGTGCGAACGGCCCAGTACATCACTGGGGCCAAACTTCCTGCCATCCAGGACCTCTATACCAGGCGGTGTCAGAGGAAGGCTCTAAAAATGGTCAAATACTCCAGCCACCCTAGTCATAGACCGTTCCTTCTGCTACCGCACGGCAAGTACCGGAGCACCAAGTCTAGGTCCAAGAGGCTTCTAAAACAGCTTCTACCCCCAAGCCATAAGACTCCTGAGCATCTAATCAAAAGGCTACCCAGACTATTTGCATTGTCCCCCCCTCTCTCTTTTCCACCGCTGCTACACTCTATTGTTATCATTTATGCATAGTCACTTTAATAACTCTACCTACATGTATGTACATATTACCTCAACTAACCGGTGCCCCCGCACATTGACTCTGTACCGATACCCCCCTGTGCATAGTCTCGCTATTGTTATTTACTGCTGCTCTTTAATTACTTGTTATTTTTACTCTTATTCTTACTCATATTTATTTTAACTGCATTGTTGGTTAAGGGCTTGTAAGCATTCCACAAATTAACTTTAACAAGGCACACCTGTTAATTGAAATGCATTCCATGTGACTACCTCATGAAGCTGGTTAAGAAAATGCCAAGAGTGTGCAAAACTGTCATCAAGGCAAAGGGTGTCTACTTTGAAAAATCTCAAATATAAATTATATTTGGATTTGATTAACACTTTTGAGTGAGTCCAAACTTTAGACTGGTACTATGTATGACATATAATATTAAATGGTGTTGCTCCAACGCATTACAAAATGTAATAATGATGTTAAATATATTTATATTGTATATATTGTGTGGTGACTTCATGGCCCCAGTGACAGAGCGGACTGTTTACACACCGGCTGCCATGTTCCCTGTGGTGTCTTCACTGTGTCCATGGTGACAGACAGACCAGTAACAATACACCAGGGGGAAACTGGCTCTGGCTGGGCCTCAAACTAATGCTACAACATGACTCCACTGAGTGAGTGAGTGAGTGAGTGAGTGAGTGAGTGAGTGAACACCAGCCCTTGAACACATGATGATAACAGCCTGGCTTTGACAAAACTCTTGATATTTACTTCAAAGCCACATTACACACAGCCAATTAAACACCATGGTGTGGTTGGCTTGTCTCCCTCACAGCAACCACCAGCCAGGTGACACACGACTGACAAGCTGGCCTCTAAACGACTTGGAAATGTCAACGAAGCATGAGCGATCAACTGAAATACAACAGATAGATAGGCAACTCCCAACCAGAAGAATAAATCAGCTTGTATGAATACCAATAAAACAGGAATAAGAACAACATGAATTGTGTGTTGTTTCTAAACACCATTATATCACATATATTTTGGGTAGATGACTCAACAAGAAATACAACACGTTCAGGTGTAATACATACAGTCAGACACCCTATATATACTGATAGTATCAGGACGCTACTAAGAAAACTGATGGTAGATTTTCAATATTGATTGGATGACTTCCCATCTCATTATGTATCTTATCACTTTGCTTCTAAGTACAAGGACAGAGAGTGACTGTGGAGTGAGAGGTAAAGAGAGAGAGAGAGATGGGAGGAGGGAGCAGAAAAGGGCTATGTACTATGATGGCCAATGGCCCTGGTGTGTGGCTCGTGTGTGGAATGAGAAAGAGTCTATAGAGCGTGTGTGTGCGTGTGCCTCTCTGCAGTGCTGGGGTCCGGCCCCACTCGTGCTGAATGCAGAGGAGGCCAGATCAGGCCATGGCAAATCCCTACAAGGCCTTCCTCAGTGACTGCAGCACAGCACAGCCCTCAGCCTGCACCTGGGGTATGGGGCAACACTGCTAGGGCTGTGTCTCTCCCTCTGTGAGGCAACAGCAGCAGAATCAGAAACCCAACCCCAACACGACACAAACACATCCAATAAGAACACTCATTTTGGTATTGATGGAGAATAAGTGTTGGGGTTGGTTTTACAAATAGAATGTCAATCAATAAAATATCAATAGAATTTAGAGTTTACTTCTGCATGAAACAAAAACGGTTTTGTCAGAACCTATCTATGCAACAAATATGCATTCTTGCAATATGAGAAGCTCTTTTGAGGTTTCAGTTGAATTCGACCCTCAGTATCAGCATAGTAGATACAGGAAGAGCTTGCCACCAATATCCATTTCATTAATTGGTACTGATACTGACCTTGTATATAGTGTATATTATCGAGTGTATTTCTTTAATTCTCATGTGTACTCTACAGAGGGTGTATTTATTTTATTCTTGTGTGTACTCTACAGAGAGTGTATTTATTTTATTATTGTGTGTACTCTACAGAGGGTGTATTTATTTCATTCTTGTGTGTACTCTACAGAGGGTGTATTTATTTTATTATTGTGTGTACTCTACAGAGGGTGTATTTATTTCATTCTTGTGTGTACTCTACAGAGGGTGTATTTATTTCATTCTTGTGTGTACTCTACAGAGGGTGTATTTATTTCATTCTTGTGTGTACTCTACAGAGGGTGTATTTATTTTATTATTGTGTGTACTCTACAGAGGGTGTATTTATTTTATTATTGTGTGTACTCTACAGAAGGTGTATTTATTTTATTATTGTGTGTACTCTACAGAAGGTGTATTTAATTCATTATAGTGGGGATTTCTTTTATATGACTGCATTGTTGAGCATTTCACTGTACTGATAATACCTGCAGTGCCTGTGACAAATAAACTCTGGTTCGATTTGGTACTATTAGACATATCTCATAATATCCCTTGTCTAAGTCTGACTCACCAACAGTAAAGGTAAGAAGACTGAATCCATGATGAGATTCATAAAATGGTTCTCAGAAGGACCAAATCTATAAGACAGTTACGGATGCAAGGTACCCTTCACTATTGGAATGAAAACATTCCAGAGCTTAGAACCAAGAACAATACATAACAGGATTGATCCTGCATTCTGCTATTGCAGCCAGCCAGCCACACTGCAGAGCAGAGAAAATATAAATGTGTGGGTGTCATTGCTTTATCCGCACCTATATCTTCACCCATATCTTAGTGAGAATCAGCTGCTTATCAGAGGGGAGCATGTAGCCATAGACACAATTTAATGGGATATGGGCCTTACTTTTCTCTCTTCAAATCATTGCTAGAATTCCTGACACACGATCATCACTTCTTTCCATCTAAAATAATGTTACCATATTGTTTGTCTTGTCTTGAAAAAAGGTTAAGTGTAATAATCCATCATCTATTAGATTCACCAGCAGTCCTCGACTCTGAGCATGGAGAGCTACAGTATATGGTGTGCAGCTTTTTGTTCCAGCCCTGCATTAACCATCTGGTTTAACTAGTCAAGGTCCTGATAAGCAGTAAATTGTTTCAATCAGTTGTGTACTGTAAGACAGTGCTGGGCTGCAACAAAAGCCTGCACGCCAGGTAGTTCACCAGTACCAAAAATCGAATCAAATTGTATTTGTCACATGCGCCGAAGAGAACTTTACTGTGAAATGCTTGAGCAACAATGCAGAGGTTAAAAATAAAAATAGTAACACAAGAGGAATAAAATAAAATACACAAGAATGGAGCTATATACAGGGAGTACCAGTACCAGATCAATGTGGAGATATATACAGGGAGTACCAGTACCAGATCAATGTGGAGATATATACAGGGAGTACCAGTACCAGATCAATGTGGAGATATATACAGGGAGTACCAGTACCAGATCAATGTGGAGATATATACAGGGAGTACCAGTACCAGATCAATGTGGAGATATATACAGGGAGTACCAGTACCAGATCAATGTGGAGATATATACAGGGAGTACCAGTACCAGATCAATGTGGAGATATATACAGGGAGAACCAGTACCAGATCAATGTGGAGCTATATACAGGGAGTACCAGTACCATATCAATGTGGAGCTATATACAGGGAGTACCAGTACCAGATCAATGTGGAGATATATACAGGGAGTACCAGTACCAGATCAATGTGCAGATATATACAGGGAGAACCAGTACCAGATGAATGTGGAGCTATATACAGGGAGTACCAGTACCAGATCAATGTGGAGCTATATACAGGGAGTACCAGTACCAGATCAATGTGGAGCTATATACAGGGAGTACCAGTACCAGATCAATGTGGAGATATATACAGGGAGTACCAGTACCAGATCAATGTGCAGATATATACAGGGAGTACCAGTACCAGATGAATGTGCAGAGGTATTTGGGGTAGATATGTACATGAAGGCAGGGTAAAGTGACTAGGCATCAGGATAGATAATAATAAGGTATTTGAGATATATATATATACATGAAGGCAGGGTAAAGTGACTAGGCATCAGGATAGATAATAATAAGGTATTTGAGATATATATGTACATGAAGGCAGGGTAAAGTGACTAGGCATCAGGATAGATAATAATAAGGTATTTGAGATATATATGTACATGAAGGCAGGGTAAAGTGACTAGGCATCAGGATAGATAATAATAAGGTATTTGAGATATATATATATACATGAAGGCAGGGTAAAGTGACTAGGCATCAGGATAGATAATAATAAGGTATTTGAGATATATATATGTACATGAAGGCAGGGTAAAGTGACTAGGCATCAGGATAGATAATAATAAGGTATTTGAGATATATATATATACATGAAGGCAGGGTAAAGTGACTAGGCATCAGGATAGATAATAATAAGGTATTTGAGATATATATATATACATGAAGGCAGGGTAAAGTGACTAGGCATCAGGATAGATAATAATAAGGTATTTGAGATATATATATATACATGAAGGCAGGGTAAAGTGACTAGGCATCAGGATAGATAATAATGAGGTATTTGAGATATATATGTACATGAAGGCAGGGTAAAGTGACTAGGCATCAGGATAGATAATAATAAGGTATTTGAGATATATATGTACATGAAGGCAGGGTAAAGTGACTAGGCATCAGGATAGATAATAATATGAGTCAAATAAAGAACAGAGCAGCCGGGTTGACCTTCAACTACTGACATAAACAATGCACTTTAATGCAATGCAACTCCTACCCACTGTCTTCTTAAATGTGTGTATTTTTCACGGTCATTAGCACATCTTTCCACGCATGCAGACATTGAAGCTCTTTGAGTGGTGTATCGTTAGGCTCTGCACAGCAACCTAGCCTAAAGTGGGCCTAACCCCAGGGAGACTTACAGGGGAATGGTTAAAGGGGGCCTGCTGCCTGCGCTTCATGGTACACCTCTCCAAACAGAAATACTACCATCTATAATTCATACTACCAGATACAGAAAAGCTACATTTGTGAAGTTTTTCATGTCTAAGTGTTGATATTCTCATTTTTAACTCATTAAACATTTAAAAGGTGGGCTTTGGCGGCCCATCGAAAATAAGAGTAGGGCTTGGTGATCTGTCTAGAGCCACCAGTCAACATGGATACCACATACACACAAACACACACATATTCTTTCACACACACAGACTCTTTAAATTGCACTTCATATGCATAAGCCATGAAGAATGGGGAGAATGGATGGTGGGTTTGTGCGTTGAGACGTGGATAAAGACTATTTGCTCATGGATTCGTAGACTTCCGTCATTTATTATTAAGCATGGAGAAGAGCGCTGGATTGGTGGCGGCAACATTTTTCTGACCGTGTTCACATATGGATTTTAACAGTGGAAAGTAAACACTGTTGTCAGTGAAGTTCATCTTAGAAAGACAGCTAGGAAAAAGGCTCATTTAGTCTTGCATTAGAAAATGATGGCATTGCATCCATACAGTACATACTTGGAATTCATTCATTTGAACAATCAATCAATCATTCAAACAGTCAAGTATTAATTCTAAGGAAAACATGTAACTCAACATTATAAAAAATATGTATTCCATAAACCATAACCCTGTATCCCCTCAGCTCCAAAAGATCCTTGCGGCAAATCCATTTATGGACAATTAAGAGATTGTTGCTTTCACCTCAGTGGACAAATTGAAAAACGTCAACAAAAAAGAAATCACTGCATTTGCCCTCCGTTCAAAAGCCAAAACAACATTAGCTTTGTCTATTGAGTTTGTTAAATGCCCGACATAAAGTGAATTTGCCCCCGGGGGCTAGGAAACAATCGAGTAGACAAGAAACGCAGACCGAGTAGACGAACAAGGCAATGGCTCCCATCACCAGAGAACTGGGTCAATAGCACTGAGGCTAAGTGACACCACAGGGTTGCCATGCCCTCCTCCCTGCTCTCGTGGAAGACTCTCGTCCAGCCTGGGTCAGCAGGGAAATAGGGACACTCTGTCATGGGGTCCAACGGACGTGAACACACAACAAAACGTAACGAGCTGGTTGCATCGGCTGGAACAGGGGCATGGGCGCTAATCTACTAGTCTAGTCTGACCTCAAAAGGCCTTGCAGACAGACAGCGCAAAGCACATCCACACATCCCTTGGGTCAAAACTCTTAGCTATCTCAGAACTATGGCCTTCTTTTCTTGCAGTGAGATAATCACTTACCAGACTGGTTTTGTGAAGATTTTACATAACATGTTCTCTATATACAGTTCAAGTTGGAAGTTTACATACACCTTTAGCCAAATACATTTTTACATTTAATTCTAGTTAAAATTCCCTGTCTTAGGTCAGTTAGGATCACCACTTTACTTTAAGAATGTTAAATGACAGAATAATAGTAGAGAGAAAGATTTATTTCAGCTTTTTTTCATTCATCACATTCCCAGTGGGTCAGAAGTTTACATACACTCAATTAGTATTTGGTAGCATTGCCTTAAAACTGTTTAACTTGGGTCAAACATTTCAGGTAGCCTTCCACAAGCTTCTCACAATAAGGTGGGTGAATTGTGGCCCATTCCTCCTGACAGAACTGGTGTAACTGAAACAGGTTTGTAGGCCTCCTTGCTCGCACATGCCTTTTCAGTTCTAACCACAAATCTTCGAAAGGGTTGAGGTTAGGGCTTTGTGATGGCCACTCCAATACCTTGACTTTGTTGTTCTTAAAAGCCATATTGCCACAACTTTGGAAGTATGCTTGGGGTCATTGTCTATTTGGAAGACCCATTTGCGACCAAGCTTTAACTTCCTGACAGATGTCTTGAGATGTTGCTTCAATATATCCACGTAATTTTCTTCCTTCATGATGCCATCTATTTAGTGAAGAGCACCAGTCCATCCTGCAGCAAAGCACCTCCACAACTTGATGCTGCCACCCACGTGCTTCACGGTTGGGATGGTGTTCTTCGGCTTGCAAGCCTCCCCCTTTTTCCTCCAAACATAACGATGGTCATTATGGCCAAACAGTTCTATTTTTGTTTCATCAGACCAGAGGACGTTTCTCCAAAAACTACGAGCTTTGTCCCCATGTGCAGTTGCAAACCATAGTCTGGCTTTTTAATGCCGGCTTTGGAGCAGTGGTTTCTTCTGTAGTCAGCTCAGCAGTCAGCTATCCCCATTGAGACCGTGTCTGTGCCTCGACCTAGGTTGGGCAAAACTAAACATGGTGGTGTTCGCCTTAGCAATCTCACTAGGATAAAGACCTCCTCCGTTCCTGTCATTACTGAAAGAGATACCTCACATCTCAAAATAGGGCTACTTAATGTTAGATCCCTTACTTCAAAGGCAATTATAGTCAACTAATCACTGATCATAATCTTGATGTAATTGGCCTGACTGAAACATGGCTTAAGCCTGATGAATTTACTGTGTTAAATGAGGCCTCACCTCCTGGCTACACTAGTGACCATATCCCCCGTGCATCCCGCAAAGGCGGAGGTGTTGCTAACATTTACGATAGCAAATTTCAATTTACAAAAATAAAAAAAGACATTTTCATCTTTTGAGCTTCTAGTCATGAAATCTATGCAGCCTACGCAATCACTTTTTATAGCTACTGTTTACAGGCCTCCTGGGCCATATACAGCGTTCCTCATTGAGTTCCCTGAATTCCTATCGGACCTTGTAGTCATAGCAGATAATATTCTAATTTTTGGTGACTTTAATATTCACATGGAAAAGTCCAAAGACCCACTCCAAAAGGCTTTCGGAACCATCATCGACTCAGTGGGTTTTGTTCAACATGTCTCTGGACCTACTCACTGTCACAGTCATACTCTGGACCTAGTTTTGTCCCATGGAATAAATGTTGTGGATCTTAATGCTTTTCCACATAATCCTGGACTATCGGACCACCATTTTATTATGTTTGCAATTGCAACAAATAATCTGCTCAGACCCCAACCAAGGAACATCAAAAGTCATGCCATAAATTCACAGACAACACAAAGATTCCTTGATGTCCTTCCAGACTCCCTCTGTCTACCCAAGGACGCCAGAGGACAAAAATCAGTTAACCACCTAACTGAGGAACTCAATTTAGCCGTGCACAATACTATAGATGCAGTTGCACCCCTAAAAACTAAAAACATGTATCATAAGAAACTGGCCCCCCTGTATACAGAAAATACCCGAGCTCTGAAGCAAGCTTCCAGAAAATTGGAACGGAAATGGCGCCACACCAAACTGGAAGTCTTCCGACTAGCTTGGAAAGACAGTACCGTGCAGTATCGAAGAGCCCTTACTGTTGCTCGATCATCCTATTTTTCCAACTTAATTGAGGAAAATAAGAACAATCCGAAATTCCTTTTTCATACCGTCGCAAAGCAAACTAAAAAGCAGCATTCCCCAAGAGAGGATGGCTTTCACTTCAGCAGTAATAAATTCATGAACTTCTTTGAGGAAAAGATCATGATTATTAGAAAGCAAATTACGGACTCCTCTTTAAATCTGCGTATTCCTTCAAAGCTCAGTTGTCCTGAGTCTGCACAACTCTGCCAGGACCTAGGATCAAGAGAGACACTCAAGTGTTTTAGTACTATATCTCTTGACACAATGATGAAAATAATCATGACCTCTAAAACTTCAAGCTGCATGCTGGACCCTATTCCAACTAAACTACTGAAAGAGCTGCTTCCTGTGCTTGGCCCTCCCATGTTGAACATAATAAACTTCTCTCTATCCACCGGATGTGTACCAAACTCACTAAAGGTGGCAGTAATAAAGCCTCTCTTGAAAAAGCCAAATCTTGACCCAGAAAATATAAAAAACTATCAGCCTATATTGAACCTTCCATTCCTCTCAAAAATGTTAGAAAAGGCTGTTGCGCAGCAACTCACTTCCTTCCTGAAGACAAACAATGTATACAAAATGCTTCAGTCCGTTTTTAGACCCCATCATAGCACTGAGACTGCACTTGTGAAGGTGGTAAATTACCTTTTAATGGCATCAGACCGAGGCTCTGCATCTGTCCTTGTGCTCCTAGACCTTAGTGTTGCTTTTGATACCATCGATCACCACATTCTTTTGGAGAGATAGGAATCCCAAATTGGTCTACACGGACAAGTTCTGGCCTGGTTTAGATCTTATCTGTCGGAAAGATATCAGTTTGTCTCTGTGAATGGTTTGTCCTCTGACAAATCAACTGTAAATGTTGGTGTTCCTCAAGGTTCCGTTTTAGGACCACTATTGTTTTCACTATATATTTTAACTCTTGGGGATGTCATTCGAAAATATAATGTTAACTTTCACTGCTATGCGGATGACACACAGCTGTACATTTCAATGAAACATGGTAAAGCCCCAAAATTGCCCTCGCTAGAAGCATGTGTTTCAGACATAAGGAAGTGGATGGCTGCAAACATTCTACTTTTAAACTCGGACAAAACAGAGATGCTTGTTCTAGGTCCCAGGAAACAAAGAGATCTTCTGTTGAATCTGACAATTAATCTTAATGGTTGTACAGTCGTCTCAAATAAAACTGTGAAGGACTTCGGCGTTACTCTGGACCCTGATCTCTCTTTTGAAGAACATATCAAGACTGTTTCATGGACAGCTTTTTTCCATCTACGTAACATTGCAAAAATCAGAAACTTTCTGTCCAAAAATGATGCAGGAAAATTAATCCACGCTTTTGTCACTTCTAGGTTAGACTACTGCAATGCTCTACTTTCCGGCTACCCGGATAAAGCAATAAATAAACTTCAGTTAGTGCTAAATACGGCTGCTAGAATCCTGACTAGAACCAAAAAAATGTATCATATTACTCCAGTGCTAGCTTCACTACACTGGCTTCCTGTCAAGGCAAGGTTGATTTCAAGGTTTTACTGCTAACCTACAAAGCATTACATGGGCTTGCTCCTACCTATCTCTCTGATTTGGTCCTGCCTTACATACCTACTTGTACGCTACGGTCACAAGACGCAGGCCTCCTAATTGTCCCTAGAATTTCTAAGCAAACAGCTGGATGCAGGGCTTTCTCCTATAGAGCTCCATTTTTATGGAATGGTCTGCCTACCCATGTGAGAGACGCAAACTCGGTCTCAACCTTTAAGTCTTTACTGAAGACTCATCTCTTCAGTGGGTCATACGACCTTTTGCCACATTTCAGGCTTCAAACATAAAGATATAAAACTGTATTTTTTTGTGAAGAATCAACAACAAGTGGGACACAATCATGAAGTGGAACGACATTTATTGGATATTTCAAACTTTTTTAACAAATCAAAAACTGAAAAATTGGGCGTGCAAAATTATTCAGCCCCTTTAAGTTAATACTTTGTAGCGCCACCTTTTGCTGCGATTACAGCTGTAAGTCGCTTGGGGTATGTCTCTATCAGTTTTGCACATCGAGAGACTGAATTTTTTTCCCATTCCTCCTTGCAAAACAGCTCGAGCTCAGTGAGGTTGGATGGAGAGCATTTGTGAACAGCAGTTTTCAGTTCTTTCCACAGATTCTCGATTGGATTCAGGTCTGGACTTTGACTTGGCCATTCTAACACCTGGATATGTTTATTTTTGAACCATTCCATTGTAGATTTTGCTTTATGTTTTGGATCATTGTCTTGTTGGAAGACAAATCTCCGTCCCAGTCTCAGGTCTTTTGCAGACTCCATCAGGTTTTCTTCCAGAATGGTCCTGTATTTGGCTCCATCCATCTTCCCATCAATTTTAACCATCTTCCCTGTCCCTGCTGAAGAAAAGCAGGCCCAAACCATGATGCTGCCACCAATATGTTTGACAGTGGGGATGGTGTGTTCAGCTGTGTTGCTTTTACGCCAAACATAACGTTTTGCATTGTTGCCAAAAAGTTACATTTTGGTTTCATCTGACCAGAGCAGCTTCTTCCACATGTTTGGTGTGTCTCCCAGGTGGCTTGTGGCAAACTTTAAACAACACTTTTTATGGATATCTTTAAGAAATGGCTTTCTTCTTGCCACTCTTCCATAAAGGCCAGATTTGTGCAACATACGACTGATTGTTGTCCTATGGACAGAGTCTCCCACCTCAGCTGTAGATCTCTGCAGTTCATCCAGAGTGATCATGGGCCTCTTGGCTGCATCTCTGATCAGTCTTCTCCTTGTATGAGCTGAAAGTTTAGAGGGACGGCCAGGTCTTGGTAGATTTGCAGTGGTCTGTCTACTCCTTCCATTTCAATATTATCGCTTGCACAGTGCTCCTTGGGATGTTTAAAGCTTGGGAAATCTTTTTGTATCCAAATCCGGCTTTACACTTCTTCACAACAGTATCTCAGACCTCTTGTTCTTCATGATGCTCTTTGCGCTTTTAACGGACCTCTGAGACTATCACAGTGCAGGTGCATTTATACGGAGACTTGATTACACACAGGTGGATTGTATTTATCATCATTAGTCATTTAGGTCAACATTGGATCATTCGGAGATCCTCACTGAACTTCTGGAGAGAGTTTGCTGCACTGAAAGTAAAGGGGCTGAATAATTTTGCACACCCAATTTTTCAGTTTTTGATTTGTTAAAAAAGTTTGAAATATCCAATAAATGTCGTTCCACTTCATGATTGTGTCCCACTTGTTGTTGATTCTTCACAAAAAAATAGAGTTTTATATCTTTATGTTTGAAGCCTGAAATGTGGCAAAAGGTCGCAAAGTTCAAGGGGGCCGAATACTTTCGCAAGGCACTATATATCCTTCCTGTTTGGCCCTGTCCGGGGGTGTCATCGGATGGGGCCCCAGTGTCTCCTGACCCCTCCTGTCTCAGCCTCCAGTATTTATGCTGCAGTAGTTTATGTGTCGGGGGGCTAGGGTCAGTTTGTTATATCTGGAGTAGTTCTCCTGTCCTGAGTTAATTTAAGTATGCTCTCTCTAATTCTCTCTTTCATTCTCTCTCTCTCTCTCTCTCTCTCTCGGAGGACCTGAGCCCTAGGACCATGCCTCAGGACTACCGGCCGTGCTGGACTACCGGCCATGATGACTCCTTGCTGTCCTCAGTCCACCTGGCCGTGCTGCTGCTCCAGTTTCAACTGTTCTGCATGTGATTATTATTATTTGACCATGCTGGTCAATTATGAACATCTTGGCCATGTTCTGTTATAATCTCCACCCGGCACAGCCAGAAGAGGACTGGCCACCCCACATAGCCTGGTTCCTCTCTAGTTTTCTTCCTAGGTTTTGGCCTTTCTAGGGAGTTTTTCCTAGCCACCGTGCTTCTGCATACCTGCATTGCTTGCTGTTTGGGGTTTTAGGCTGGGTTTCTGTACAGCACTTTGAGATATCAGCTGATGTACGAAGGGCTATATAAATACATTTTATTTGATTCCTTGCTGAGCGGCCTTTCAGATTATGTAGATATAGGACTTGTTTTACTGTGGAAATATAACCTTTTGTACCTGTTTCCTCCAGCATCTTCACAAGTTCCTTTGCTGCTGTTGTTCTGGGATTGATTTGCACTTTTCGCACCAAAGTACGTTAATCTCTAGGAGACAGAACGCGTCTCCTTCCTGAGCGGTATGACGGCTGCGTGGTCCCATGGTGTTTATACTTGCGTACTATTGTTTGTACAGATGAACGTTGTACCTTCAGGCGTTTGGAAATTGCTCCCAAGGATGAACCAGACTATAATTATTTTTCTGAGGACTTGGCTGATTTCTTTTGATCTCCCCATGATGTCAAGCAAAGAGGCACTGCGTTTGAAGGTAGGCCTTGAAATACATCCACAGGTACACCTCCAATTGACTCAAGTGATGTCAATTAGCCTATCAGAAGCTTCTAAAACCATGACATAATTTTCTGGAATATTTCAAGCTGTTTAAAGGCACAGTCAACTTAGTGTATGTAAACTTCTGACCCACTGGAATTGTGATACATTGAATTATAAGTGAAATAATCTGTCTGTAAACAATTGTTGGAAAAATTACTTGTGTCATGCACAAAGTCGATGTCCTAACCGACTTGCCAAAACTATAGTTCCTTAACAAGAAATTTGTGGAGTGTTTGAAAAACGAATTTTAATGACTCCAACCTAAGTGTATGTAAACTTCCGACTTCAACTGTACATTATATAGTGATTAGAGAGTGATTAGAGAGCAGAGACTTACTCTGGACGTTGATAGACACTGTGTCTTTCTCCCAGGACACAACAGTGATGTAGGCCTCCACCGAGGCTGGGATAATGCACTTGAACACCGCCACATTGCCTCTCATGGCTTTCTGGTCCTCCACACGGACCGTGTAGGGCTCTCGTAGAACTGGAAGAGATGGGGGAAACAAGAAATGAGAGTCCTCAATGAATTGTCTTTCATTTTTCTGTTCTGGCAAATGATATGCTGTCTATATATTTTGTTTCTTTGCTTTCTTCACTGCTTTAATCACAAGCATAACAAATGTGACATCCCTGGTTAGACTCTGAACATTACCAACTGAAATGTTTAGCAGGTGGTCACTAGTCACCCAAGTGGTATACTATACCCCATTTAGTGACCAACAAGCTTCTGTTCAACATCTCCACACTGTCTGCAGCCCTAATTCCCACCTCTGTAATCAACTGTCCATTTCCATAACCACACTGGCCACTGACCACTATACTGTAGGGCTGGGATTTGCCAGGGACCTCACAATACAATATAATCACGATACTTAGGTGCCCTTAGGTGTATCACGATGCTATGATATGTATTGTGATTCGATACTGTGATTTTATTGTGATATGATGTTCCTGACAGAGACAAGAGAGAGCCTTGACAAAACAAGTTTTGATCAGTAATGGAAATAAAACCGCTGAATACATGTTGGCTCACCATGTAAAAAGAAGATGGAGAACAAGCTATACTGGAGTTTTGGAACAGGTACAGCAGACTAGCGCTAGATAATGTTAACTACCTAGCAATGATTTTTGAAATAATAAAAATAATAATAATAATTCTCACATCACTACTACTTTAGATAAACAACCCAACTGTACAATATACAGTATGCATAAACCAAGCAGATAGACCACTCACCAGCCTTAATATGGACATCTTGGCTCCTGATTTTTCCTGAGGGGTTCTCCGCTGTGCAATAGTAGGTGTTGTCATGGATGAGGTTGCTGAAGCTGGAGGGGTTGAAGTGGAAGATCTGGAGGGTGCCATTGGGGTGCACGTGGCGGATCCCGGGGACATCGTAGATTTCCTCTCCGGTGGCCAAGTACCAGCGCAGCGAGGCGGGGGGCACGCCCACGGCGGGACAGGGCACCGAGGTCCCTGTGGTGCTGGCAAACACTACCTCTTGCACAGATGCATTGACAAAATATAAGCTGGAACGTAGATCTTCACTGAAAACTGAAAAGAAAACAGAGCAGAGCAGGGAATGTTAGTCATTGGTAGTGTTTAGGTTTTTTTGCTGCCCATCTTCTCATCTAACGTTGATTTTTACCAATATATACTGTATATCCCTGATCCTGATCAACGTGAAGAAAAAACACTGAGCCTTTTTACATTTTTGGAGAATTTTTTTCTGAAATGTATTCTCTATCCTCTTACTTGGAGGGGTATTTTTATGGGAGTTATTTTACAATGTAACATTTTGAGTGAAATAATCAACCGATGAATGGCCAGAAGAACCAGTCTCCATCTTAACAATGGAGGCCATTTTGCAATATTTCCAAACTAAAACATCAGCCTCGTCAGCAGAGCTCCACTATGCATTTCTCTCTAAGACTTCTTATGTTGTATTTCACTTTGAGTCTGTGGTGCTGTAATGGTGTTGTGCTCTAACTGCATGGCCAATGTGCTATTTTCAACTGCAGTGAGGAGGAATGGAGAAAGGAGAGTTGTTCAGTATTAAGAGGCATTTCAGAGGAGCCGAGGGAGAGGAGAGGAACTTGGAGGGCCAGCATAGCACCAGACCTGATTACAAACACAGTGCATAATGGGAAACTGGGGCTGGAGGGCTGCTTGTGGAGGGCTGAGCCACGACCTCGCTAAGAAATGTGGCGTGTGTGCAGGTGGATGTTGCTACTCCCTCCCACCCAACCCAATACTGAACCAATCCTTTATGAGCTGGTATGGTGTACTGTGTAGGCAGGCACCAAGGCTTCTGGGAAATCAAAGATACTAGGCAAGCACTCCATGTAACCTAGTGTGTCTGCCTTATTGTTAACATGGGCTTTTGGGTGAGTTCTCCTAAATCCTGCTTCTTAAAATGGCTGTCATTTAGTTATATAGATTATTATTGGATATGAAAGAAACTGTTGAGAACCATACCAAACCTGTCCTTTTTTCTTAATAGCAAATAGATTGGAATTGCTGTTGTGTGTTTGTCATCTCATCACAGTTTGTAGCAACTTAATTATGTAAAAAGTATTTTTCCAGACTATTCCCACAACCTGTCTTGTCACTGTAAACAGCCTACCTGTTGGTGTGTGATCCTACACTCCCTGTCCTGTCACAACCTAACACTAAAGCAATGTACTTTGTGATGTACTCAAAGGTGCTCTATTATAGAGTAACCAACCTGCCTCATTCCCTGCCCTGTCACAACCCTGCCTGCCTCATTTCCTGCCCTGTCTTTACCCAGCTTGCCTTATTCCCTGCCCTGTCACTACCCAGCCTGCCTCATTCCCTGCCCTGTCTTTACCCAGCCTGCCTCATTCCCTGCCCTGTCTCTACCCAGCCTGCCTCATTCCCTGCCCTGTCTCTACCCAGCCTGCCTCATTCCCTGCCCTGTCTCTACCCAGCCTGGCTCATTCACTGCCCTGTCTCTACCCAGCCTGCCTCATTCACTGCCCTGTCTCTACCCAGCCTGCCTCATTCACTGCCCTGTCTCTACCCAACCTGTCTAATTCCCTGCCCTGTCTCTACCCAGCCTGCCTCATTCACTGCCCTGTCTCTACCCAGCCTGCCTCATTCACTGCCCTGTCACTACCCAGCCTGCCTCATTCACTGCCCTGTCTCTACCCAACCTGCCTCATTCACTGCCCTGTCTCTACCCAGCCTGCCTACATGTGCTGCCAATCCCCCTCCTCTGGGAACAAACATTTTAGTGCTTCATCAATTCCTAACAAGGGCTCCATCTACCACAACCTGCTTCCACCTTGTCTGGTATAGCATATACAAATACTTCCATAATATACATGTATATTGCATTTAAAACACTCACTTCACACATACCAAAATGCACAGGATTTCCTTTATATACATAGAGTCACAACTATGTGTACCTCAAACTTGCAGACATCTAAATTGGATGGCATGTGTTGTCATCAGTCAGGGTTGTTTTAGTTGGATCGGCTAACAGGAAATCGTCAGACCCCAACATTAACAGTTCAATAGATTGGCTGTTTGGGAGCACACACACACACAACCAAGATTCACATGTTTGATTGATGAGTGGTCTGAAAAGCATGGTGTAGTAACTCCAACTGTGTGTGTGTGTACGTGTGTGTGTGTGCATGTGCATGTGTGTGTGTGGTTGCGTGCATGTGTGAGTGTCCTACTGTATTTACTCCTGTGGTTAACACACAGATCAATAGCTCTCAGACCAGCTAGGCAGCTGCAGGTGGCTCATCATAGTATTAATAAATGCTAAGAGTTAGCCTGAAGCTCTCATAAATATAAATACAACCAGCTCCATCGTCAGCCATTACAGAGGGAATGGATGAACAATGAGTGGATACCTCTTAGCAAGGCAAAGACAGGGTTGAGAGACAGTCAGAATACAGGTTCCATAAGGTGTGTAGCTCATGTTTGGAGAAGAGGGCCAGCCTCTGTTGTACTTTGCAGGTTCTAAATGTGAACAAAGAGCCATCAAAGCTGAGCTCTGAGTGTGTTTGAAAGGTGAAAAATGAAGAAAGGCTGCCTCGTGACTAATTTTGTCTCAATCTACCTTTTCACATACTCATTAAAAATGTAGCCCCCGTTTCTGGACGGCTGAATCGTTAAAACAGTGAAGCCGTGAGGGACGAATGCAGGCGCTGCCAGAGCCCAGAACCCAATGTAGGAGAGCAGAGATATACTTTAGAGAGCATTGTCAAGGAAAACAGTGAGGTATAGTGGAGGAGAGAGAGAGAGAGAGAGAGAGAGAGAGAGAGAGATTGAAAGCAGTCAATGAGATACAGGCAGTTACCAGCAGAGAGAAAGAGAGAGACAGAGAGAAAAGCCACTAGGAGTGTCAGCGGCATTCTCCCACTTGCTCTGTCTCTGCAGCTCTCCACTGTTCTCTCCAGAAAATGACCACTCCTCCTTTTTCTTCTTCACTCTCTCTTTCTCTCTCCCTTCCCTCTCCATCCCACTCTCTCTCCTCCCCGACTTTCTCTCTCCATTTCCACTCCATCCCACTCTCTCTCCTCTCCTTTCTCTCTCCCTTTCCTCTCCAGCCCACTCTCTCTCCTCTCTTCTTCTCCCCTCCTTTCTCTCTCCCTTTCCTCACCATCCCACTCTCTCCCCTCCTTTCTCTCTCCCTTTCCTCTCCATCCCACTCTCTCTCCTCTTCTTCTCCCCTCCTTTCTCTCTCCCTTTCCTCACCATCCCACTCTCTCTCCTCTCTTCTTCTCCCCTCCTTTCTCTCTCCCTTTCCTCTCCATCCCACTATCCTCTCCTCCTTTCCCTCTCCCTTTCCTCTCCCCTCTCATTTCCCTCTCCCTTTCCTCTCCACCCCACTCTCCTCTCCTCCCCTCCTTTCTCTCTCCCTTTCCTCACCATCCCACTCTCTCTCCTCCCCTCCTTTCTCTCTCCCTTTCCACTCCATCCCACTCTCCTATCCTCTTCTCCCCTCCTTTCTCTCTCCCTTTCCACTCCATCCCACTCTCCTATCCTCTTCTCCCCTCATTTCACTCTCTTTTTCCTCTCATCCCACTCTCCTCTCTTCTCCCCTCCTTTCTCTCTCCCCTCCTTCATCTCTCCCTTTCCTCACCATCCCACTCTCTCTCCTCTTCTCCCCTCCTTTCTCTTCCCCTTTCCTCACCATCCCACTCTCTCCCCTCCTTTCTCGCTCCCTTTCCTCACCATCCCACTCTCTCCCCTCCTTTCTCTCCCTTTCCTCGCCATTCCACTCTACCCTCCTTTCTCTCTCCCTTTCCTCTCCATCCCACTATCCTCTCCTCCCCTCCTTTCCCTCTCCCTTTCCTCTCCATCCCACTCCCCTCTCCTACCCTCCTTTCTCTCTCCCTTTCCTCACCATCCCACTCTCTCTCCTCCCCTCCTTTCTCTCTCCCTTTCCTCTCCATCCCTCTCTCCTCTTCTCCCCTCCTTTCTCTCTCCATTTCCTCTCCATCCCTCTCTCCTCCCCTCCTTTCTCTCTCCCTTTCCACTCCATCCCACTCTCCTATCCTCTTCTCCCCTCATTTCACTCTCCCTTTACTCTCCATCCCACTCTCCTCTCCCCTCCTTTCTCTCTCCCTTTCCTCTCCATCCCTCTCTCCTCTTCTCCCCTTCTTTCCCTCTCCCTTTCCTCTCCATCCCACTCTCCTATCCTCTTCTCCCCTCCTTTCCCTCTCCCTTTCCTCTCCATCCCACTCTCTCTCCTCTTCTCCCCTCCTTTCTCTCTCCCTTTCCTCACCATCCCACTCTCTCCTCTCCTCTCCTGCCCTCCTTTCTCGGTCCCTTTCCTCACCATTCCACACTCTCCTCTCCTCTCCTCTTCTCCTCTCCTTTCTCTCTCCTTTTCCTCGCCATCCCACTCTCTCTACTCTCCTCTCCCCTCCTTTCTCTCTCCCTTTCCTCTCCATCCCACTCTCTCCTCTCCCCTCCTTTCTCTCTCCCTTTCCTCTCCATCCCACTCTCTCCTCTCCCCTCCTTCTCACTCCCTTTCCTCACCATCCCACACTCTCCTCTCCTCCCCTCCTTTCTCTCTCCCTTTCCTCTCCATCCCACTCTCCTCTCCTCCCCTCCTTTCTCTCTCCCTTTCCTCACCATCCCACTCTCTCTCCTCTTCTCCCCTCCTTTCTCTTTCCCTTTCCTCACCATCCCACTCTCTCCCCTCCTTTCTCGCTCCCTTTCCTCACCATCCACTCTCTCCCCTCCTTTCTCTCCCTTTCCTCGCCATTCCACTCTACCCTCCTTTCTCTCTCCCTTTCCTCTCCATCCCACTATCCTCTCCTCCCCTCCTTTCCCTCTCCCTTTCCTCTCCATCCCACTCCCCTCTCCTACCCTCCTTTCTCTCTCCCTTTACTCACCATCCCACTCTCTCTCCTCCCCTCCTTTCTCTCTCCCTTTCCTCTCCATCCCTCTCTCCTCTTCTCCCCTCCTTTCTCTCTCCATTTCCTCTCCATCCCTCTCTCCTCCCCTCCTTTCTCTCTCCCTTTCCACTCCATCCCACTCTCCTATCCTCTTCTCCCCTCATTTCACTCTCCCTTTACTCTCCATCCCACTCTCCTCTCCCCTCCTTTCTCTCTCCCTTTCCTCTCCATCCCTCTCTCCTCTTCTCCCCTTCTTTCTCTCTCCCTTTCCTCTCCATCCCACTCTCCTATCCTCTTCTCCCCTCCTTTCCCTCTCCCTTCCTCACCATCCCACTCTCTCTCCTCTTCTCCCCTCCTTTCTCTTTCCCTTTCCTCACCATCCACTCTCCTCCCCTCCTTTCTCGCTCCCTTTCCTCACCATCCCACTCTCTCCCCTCCTTTCTCTCCCTTTCCTCGCCATTCCACTCTACCCTCCTTTCTCTCTCCCTTTCCTCTCCATCCCACTATCCTCTCCTCCCCTCCTTTCCCTCTCCCCTTTCCTCTCCATCCCACTCCCCTCTCCTACCCTCCTTTCTCTCTCCCTTTCCTCACCATCCCACTCTCTCTCCTCCCCTCCTTTCTCTCTCCCTTTCCTCTCCATCCCTCTCTCCTCTTCTCCCCTCCTTTCTCTCTCCATTTCCTCTCCATCCCTCTCTCCTCCCCTCCTTTCTCTCTCCCTTTCCACTCCATCCCACTCTCCTATCCTCTTCTCCCCTCATTTCACTCTCCCTTTACTCTCCATCCCACTCTCCTCTCCCCTCCTTTCTCTCTCCCTTTCCTCTCCATCCCTCTCTCCTCTTCTCCCCTTCTTTCTCCTCTCCCTTTCCTCTCCATCCCACTCTCCTATCCTCTTCTCCCCTCCTTTCCCTCTCCCTTTCCTCTCCATCCCACTCTCTCTCCTCTTCTCCCCTCCTTTCTCTCTCCCTTTCCTCACCATCCCACTCTCTCCTCTCCTCTCTCCTGCCCTCCTTTCTCGGTCCCTTTCCTCACCATTCCACACTCTCCTCTCCTCTCCTCTTCTCCTCTCCTTTCTCTCTCCTTTTCCTCGCCATCCCACTCTCTCTACTCTCCTCTCCCCTCCTTTCTCTCTCCCTTTCCTCTCCATCCCACTCTCTCCTCTCCCCTCCTTTCTCTCTCCCTTTCCTCTCCATCCCACTCTCTCCTCTCCCCTCCTTTCTCACTCCCTTTCCTCACCATCCCACACTCTCCTCTCCTCCCCTCCTTTCTCTCTCCCTTTCCTCTCCATCCCACTCTCTCTCTCCTCCCCTCCTTTCTCTCTCCCTTTCCTCTCCATCCCTCTCTCCTCTTCTCCCCTCCTTTCCCTCTCCCTTTCCTCTCCATCCCACTCTCTCTCCTCTTCTCCCCTCCTTTCCCTCTCCCTTTCCTCTCCATCCCAACTCTCTCCGCTTCTCCCCTCCTTTCTCTCTCCCTTTCCTCACCATCCCACACACTCCTCTTCTCCCCTCCTTTCTCTCTCCCTTTCCTCACCATCCCACTCTCTCCTCTCCTCTCCTGCCCTCCTTTCTCGGTCCCTTTCCTCACCTTCCCACACTCTCCTCTCTCCCCTCCTTTCTCTCTCCCTTCCTCACCATCCACTCTCTCTCCTCTTCTCCCCTCCTTTCTTCTTTCCCTTCCTCACCATCCCACTCTCTCCCCTCCTTTCTCGCTCCCTTTCCTCACCATCCCACTCCCTCCCCTCCTTTCTCTCCCTTTCCTCGCCATCCCACTCTACCCTCCTTTCTCTCTCCCTTTCCTCTCCATCCCACTATCCTCTCCTCCCCTCCTTTCCCTCTCCCTTTCCTCTCCATCCCACTCCCCTCTCCTACCCTCCTTTCTCTCTCCCTTTACTCACCATCCACTCTCTCTCCTCCCCTCCTTTCTCTCTCCCTTTCCTCTCCATCCCTCTCTCTCTCTTCTCCCCTCCTTTCTCTCTCCCTTTCCTCTCCATCCCTCTCTCCTCCCCTCCTTTCTCTCTCCCTTTCCACTCCATCCCACTCTCCTATCCTCTTCTCCCTCATTTCACTCTCCCTTTACTCTCCATCCCACTCTCCTCTCCCCTCCTTTCTCTCTCTTTCCCTCTCCATCCCTCTCTCCTCTTCTCCCCTTCTTTCCCTCTCCCTTTCCTCTCCATCCCACTCTCCTATCCTCTTCTCCCCTCCTTTCCCTCTCCCTTTCCTCTCCATCCCACTCTCTCTCCTCTTCTCCCCTCCTTTCTCTCTCCCTTTCCTCACCATCCCACTCTCTCCTCTCCTCTCCTGCCCTCCTTTCTCGGTCCCTTCCTCACCATCCCACACTCTCCTCTCTCCTCTCCTCTTCTCCTCTCCTTTCTCTCTCCTTTTCCTCGGCCATCCCACTCTCTCTCCTCTCCTCTCCCCTCCTCTTCTCTCTCCCTTTCCTCTCCATCCCACTCTCTCCTCTCCCCTCCTTTCTCTCTCCCTTTCCTCTCCATCCCACTCTCTCCTCTCCCCTCCTTTCTCACTCCCTTTCCTCACCATCCCACACTCTCCTCTCCTCCCTCCTTTCTCTCTCCCTTTCCCTCCATCCCACTCCTCTCCTCCCCTCCTTTCTCTCTCCCTTTCCTCTCCAGCCCTCTCTCCTCTTCTCCCCTCCTTTCCCTCTCCCTTTCCTCGCCATCCCACTCTACCCTCCTTTCTCTCTTCCTTTCCTCTCCATCCCACTATCCTCTCCTCCCCTCCTTTCCCTCTCCCTTTCCTCTCCATCCCACTCCCCTCTCCTACCCTCCTTTCTCTCTCCCTTTACTCACCATCCCACTCTCTCTCCTCCCCTCCTTTCTCTCTCTCCCTTTCCTCTCCATCCCTCTCTCCTCTTCTCCCCTCCTTTCTCTCTCCCTTTCCTCTCCATCCCTCTCTCCTCCCCTCCTTTCTCTCTCCCTTCCACTCCATCCCACTCTCCTATCCTCTTCTCCCCTCATTTCACTCTCCCTTTACTCTCCATCCCACTCTCCTCTCCCCTCCTTTCTCTCTCCCTTTCCTCTCCATCCCTCTCTCCTCTTCTCCCCTTCTTTCCCTCTCCCTTTCCTCTCCATCCCACTCTCCTATCCTCTTCTCCCCTCCTTTCCCTCTCCCTTTCCTCTCCATCCCACTCTCTCTCCTCTTCTCCCCTCCTTTCTCTCTCCCTTTCCTCACCATCCCACTCTCTCCTCTCCTCTCCTGCCCTCCTTTCTCCGGTCCCTTTCCTCACCATCCACACTCTCCTCTCCTCTCTCCTCTTCTCCTCTCCTTCTCTCTCCTTTTCCTCGCCATCCCACTCTCTCTCCTCTCCTCTCCCCTCCTTTCTCTCTCCCTTTCCTCTCCATCCCACTCCTCCTCTCCCCTCCTCCTTTCTCTCTCCCTTTCCTCTCCATCCCACTCTCTCCTCTCCCCTCCTTTCTCACTCCTTTCCTCACCATCCCACACTCTCCTCTCCTCCCCTCCTTTCTCTCTCCCTTTCCTCTCCATCCCACTCTCCTCTCCTCCCCTCCTTTCTCTCTCCTTTCCTCTCCATCCCTCTCTCCTCTTCTCCCCTCCTTTCCCTCTCCCTTTCCTCTCCATCCCATCTCTCTCTCCTCTTCTCCCCTCCTTTCCCTCTCCCTTTCCTCTCCATCCCACTCTCTCTCCTCTTCTCCCCTCCTTTCTCTCTCCCTTTCCTCACCATCCCACACTCTCCTCTTCTCCCCTCCTTTCTCTCTCCCTTTCCTCACCATCCCACTCTCTCCTCTCCTCTCCTGCCCTCCTTTCTCGTTCCTTTCCTCACCATCCCACACTCTCCTCTTCTCCCCTCCTTTCTCTCTCCTTTTCCTCACCATCCCACACTCTCCTCTTCTCCCCTCCTTTCTCTCTCCCTTTCCTCACCATCCCACTCTCTCCTCTCCTCTCCTGCCCTCCTTTCTCGGTCCCTTTCCTCACCATCCCACACTCTCCTCTTCTCCCCTCCTTTCTCTCTCCTTTTCCTCGCCATCCCACTCTCTCCTCTCCTCTCCCCTCCTTTCTCTCTCCCTTTCCTCTCCATCCCACTCTCTCCTCTCCCCTCCTTTCTCACTCCCTTTCCTCACCATCCCACACTCTCTTCTCCTCCCCTCCTTTCTCTCTCCCTTTAACTCTCCATCCCACTCTCCTCTCCCCTCCTTTCTCTCCTTTCCTCGCCATTCCCTCTCTACCCTCCTTTCTCTCCCTTTCCTCTCCATCCCACTATCCTCTCCTCCCCTCCTTTCCCTCTCCCTTTCCTCTCCATCCCACTCCCCTCTCCTACCCTCCTTTCTCTCTCCCTTTCCTCACCATCCCACTCTCTCTCTCCCCTCCTTTCTCTCTCCCTTTCCTCTCCATCCCTCTCTCCTCTTCTCCCCTCCTTTCTCTCTCCATTTCCTCTCCATCCCTCTCTCCTCCCCTCCTTTCTCTCTCCCTTTCCACTCCATCCCACTCTCCTATCCTCTTCTCCCCTCATTTCACTCTCCCTTTACTCTCCATCCCACTCTCCTCTCCCCTCCTTTCTCTCTCCCCTTTCCTCTCCATCCCTCTCTCCTCTTCTCCCCTTCTTTCCCTCTCCCTTTCCTCTCCATCCCACTCTCCTATCCTCTTCTCCCCTCCTTTCCCTCTCCCTTTCCTCACCATCCCACTCTCTCTCCTCTTCTCCCCTCCTTTCTCTTTCCCTTTCCTCACCATCCCACTCTCTCCCCTCCTTTCTCTCTCCCTTTCCTCACCATCCCACTCCTCCCCTCCTTTCTCTCCCTTTCCTCGCCATTCCACTCTACCCTCCTTTCTCTCTCCCTTTCCTCTCCATCCCACTATCCTCTCCTCCCCTCCTTTCCCTCTCCCTTTCCTCTCCATCCCACTCCCCTCTCCTACCCTCCTTTCTCTCTCCCTTTCCTCACCATCCCACTCTCTCTCCTCTCCATCCCTCTCTCCTCTTCTCCCCTCCTTCTCTCTCTCCATTTCCTCTCCATCCCTCTCTCCTCCCCTCCTTTCTCTCTCCCTTTCCACTCCATCCCACTCTCCTATCCTCTTCTCCCCTCATTTCACTCTCCCTTTACTCTCCATCCCACTCTCCTCTCCCCCTCCTTTCTCTCTCCATCCCTCTCTCCTCTTCTCCCCTTCTTTCCCTCTCCCTTTCCTCTCCATCCCACTCTCCTATCCTCTTCTCCCTCCTTTCCCTCTCCCTTTCCTCTCCATCCACTCTCTCTCCTCTTCTCCCCTCCTTTCTCTCTCCCTTTCCTCACCATCCCACTCTCTCCTCTCCTCTCCTGCCCTCCTTTCTCGGTCCCTTTCCTCACCATTCCACACCTCTCCTTCTCCTCTCCTCTTCTCCTCTCCTTTCTCTCTCCTTTTCCTCGCCATCCCACTCTCTCTACTCTCCTCTCCCCTCCTTTCTCTCTCCCTTTCCTCTCCATCCCACTCTCTGTCCTCTCCCCTCCTTTCTCTCTCCCTTTCCTCTCCATCCCACTCTCTCCTCTCCCCTCCTTTCTCACTCCCTTTCCTCACCATCCCACACTCTCCTCTCCTCCCCTCCTTTCTCTCTCCCTTTCCTCTCCATCCCACTCTCCTCTCCTCCCCTCCTTTCTCTCTCCCTTTCCTCTCCATCCCTCTCTCCTCTTCTCCCCTCCTTTCCCTCTCCCTTTCCTCTCCATCCCACTCTCTCTCCTCTTCTCTCCCCTCCTTTCCTCTCTCCCTTTCCTCATCCCACTCTCTCCTCTTCTCCCCTCCTTTCTCTCTCCCTTTCCTCACCATCCCACACACTCCTCTTCTCCCCTCCTTTCTCTCTCCCTTTCCCTCACCATCCCACTCTCTCCTCTCCTCTCCTGCCCTCCTTTCTCGGTCCCTTTCCTCACCATCCCACACTCTCCTCTTCTCCCCTCCTTTCTCTCTCCCTTTCCTCACCATCCACTCTCTCTCCTCTTCTCCCTCCTTTCTCTTTCCCTTTCCTCACCATCCCACTCTCTCCCCTCCTTTCTCGCTCCCTTTCCTCACCATCCCACTCCCTCCCCTCCTTTCTCTCCCTTTCCTCGCCATCCCACTCTACCCTCCTTTCTCTCTCCCTTTCCTCTCCATCCTACTATCCTCTCCTCCCCTCCTTTCCCTCTCCCTTTCCTCTCCATCCCACTCCCCTCTCCTACCCTCCTTTCTCTCTCCCTTTACTCACCATCCCACTCTCTCTCCTCCCCTCCTTTCTCTCTCCCTTTCCTCTCCATCCCTCTCTCCTCTTCTCCCCTCCTTTCTCTCTCCCTTTCCTCTCCATCCCTCCTCCTCCCCTCCTTTCTCTCTCCCTTTCCACTCCATCCCACTCTCCTATCCTCTTCTCCCCTCATTTCACTCTCCCTTTACTCTCCATCCCACTCTCCTCTCCCCTCCTTTCTCTCTCCCTTTCCTCTCCATCCCTCTCTCCTCTTCTCCCCTTCTTTCCCTCTCCCTTTCCTCTCCATCCCACTCTCCTATCCTCTTCTCCCCTCCTTTCCCTCTCCCTTTCCTCTCCATCCCACTCTCTCTCCTCTTCTCCCCTCCTTTCTCTCTCCCTTTCCTCACCATCCCACTCTCTCCTCTCCTCTCCTGCCCTCCTTTCTCGGTCCCTTTCCTCACCATCCCACACTCTCCTCTCCTCTCCTCTTCTCCTCTCCTTTCTCTCTCCTTTTCCTCGCCATCCCACTCTCTCTCCTCTCCTCTCCCCTCCTTTCTCTCTCCTTTCCTCTCCATCCCACTCTCTCCTCTCCCCTCCTTTCTCTCTCCCTTTCCTCTCCATCCCACTCTCTCCTCTCCCCTCCTTTCTCACTCCCTTTCCTCACCATCCCACACTCTCCTCTCCTCCCCTCCTTTCTCTCTCCCTTTCCTCTCCATCCCACTCTCCTCTCCTCCCCTCCTTTCTCTCTCCCTTTCCTCTCCATCCCTCTCTCCTCTTCTCCCCTCCTTTCCCTCTCCCTTTCCTCTCCATCCCACTCTCTCTCCTCTTCTCCCCTCCTTTCCCTCTCCCTTTCCTCTCCATCCCACTCTCTCTCCTCTTCTCCCCTCCTTTCTCTCTCCCTTTCCTCACCATCCCACACTCTCCTCTTCTCCCCTCCTTTCTCTCTCCCTTTCCTCACCATCCCACTCTCTCCTCTCCCTCTCCTGCCCTCCTTTCTCGGTCCCTTTCCTCACCATCCCACACTCTCCTCTTCTCCCCTCCTTTCTCTCTCCTTTTCCTCACCATCCCACACTCTCCTCTTCTCCCCTCCTTTCTCTCTCCCTTTCCTCACCATCCCACTCTCTCCTCTCCTCTCCTGCCCTCCTTTCTCGGTCCCTTTCCTCACCATCCCACACTCTCCTCTTCTCCCCTCCTTTCTCTCTCCTTTTCCTCGCCATCCCACTCTCTCCTCTCCTCTCCCCTCCTTTCTCTCTCCCTTTCCTCTCCATCCCACTCTCTCCTCTCCCCTCCTTTCTCACTCCCTTTCCTCACCATCCCACACTCTCTTCTCCTCCCCTCCTTTCTCTCTCCCTTTACTCTCCATCCCACTCTCCTCTCCCCTCCTTTCTCTCTCCCTTTCCTCTCCATCCCTCTCTCCTCTTCTCCCCTTCTTTCCCTCTCCCTTTCCTCTCAATCCCACTCTCCTATCATCTTCTCCCCTCCTTTCCCTCTCCCCTTTCTCTCCATCCCACTCTCTCCTCCCCTCCTTTCTCTCTCCCTTTCCTCTCCATCCCACTCTCTCTCCTCTTCTCCCCTCCTTTCTCTCTCCCTTTCCTCTCCATCCTACTCTCTCTCATCTTCTCCCCTCATTTCTCTCTCCATTTCCTTTCCATCCCACTGTCTCCTCTCCTCTTCTCCCCTCCCTCACCATCCCACTCTGTCTCCTCTCCTCCCCTCCTTTCTCTCTCCCTTTCCTCACCATCCCACTCTCTCCTCTCCTCGCTCTCCATTCTCTCCCTTTCCTCTCCATCCCACTCTCTCTCCTCCCCTCCTTTCCTCTCCATCCCACTCTCTCCTCTTCTCCCCTCCTTTCTCTCCCTTTCCTCTCCATCCCACTCTCTCTCCTCTCCTCCCCTCCTTTCTCTCTCCCTGTCCTCTCCATCCCACTCTCTCCTCCCCTCCCCTCTCCATCCCACTCTCCTCTTCTCCTTGCGCTCCCTTTCCTCTCCATCCCACTCTCTCCTCTCCTCCCCTCCGTTTCTCGGAAACATTCAGCTTCTTCATGGTCACCTGACCCTGTCTCTCACATCAAGACTTTCTCAGCCCGTACAGAGCAGGGGGACGCAGGTGCAGGAAAACAAACAACAAATAACAAGACAGCGCATCTCTCTCACACAGAGAGTAGAGTACACATTACGGCCTGGCCAAAATGGCCATTTATTATCTCCTCCTGGACCTCCATGAATGCCCACACTGACTCACAGCCCAAATGACTGGAGTTAGACAGTGGATAACATGGAAATATATAGAAGATTAGCAAACTGCAATCGCAATCACACTGCACACTGCCCTATCCCATCTGGACAAGAAGAATAACTATGTAAGAATGCTGTTCATTGAATACAGCTCAGCATTCAACACCATAGTACCCTCCAAGCTCATCATCAAGCTGGAGGTCCTGGGCCTCAACCCGCCCTGTGCAATTGGGTCCTGGACTTTGACGGACCGCCCCCAGGTGGTGAAGGTAGGAAACAACATCTCCAACTTGCTGACCCTCAACACTGGGGCCCCACAAGGGAGCGTGCTCAGCCCCCTCCTGAACCCACAACTGCGTGGCCATGCAAGCCTCCAACTCAATCATCAAGTTTGCAGACGACAACAGTATTGGGCTTGATTACCAACAACGACGAGACAGACTGCAGAGAGGTGGTGAGGGCACTTGGAGTGTGGTGTCAGGAAAACAACCCCTCATTCAACGTCAACAAAACAAAGTAGATGAACGTGGACTTCAGGAAACAGCAGAGGGAACACCCCCCTATCCCCATCGAAGGGACAGCAGTGGAAAAAGTGGAAAGTTTTAAGTTCCTCGGCATACACATCAACGACTAACTGAAATGGTCCACCCACACAGACAGTGTGGTGAACAAGGCGCAACAGTGCCTCTTCTACCTCAGGAGGCTGAAGAAATGTGGCTTGTCATCCCAAACCCTGACTAACTTGCACAGATCAACAAATCGAGAGCATCCTGTCCGGCAACTGCTCTGCCTTCAACCGCAAGGCTTTCCAGAGGGTGGTGCGGTCTGCACAACGCATCACTTGGGGCAAACTACCTGCCCTCCATGACACCTATAGCACCCAATGTCCCAGGAAGGCAAAAAAGATAATTAAAGACAACAACCGAGCCACTGCCTGTTCACTCCGCTACCATCCAGAAGGCGAGGTCAGTACAGGTGCATCAAAGCTGGGACTGAGAGACTGAAGAACGGCTGCTATTTCAAGGCCATCAGACTGCTAAACAGCAATCA
The DNA here is from genome assembly GCF_057628025.1 of Oncorhynchus mykiss. Classification (NCBI taxonomy): domain Eukaryota; kingdom Metazoa; phylum Chordata; class Actinopteri; order Salmoniformes; family Salmonidae; genus Oncorhynchus; species Oncorhynchus mykiss. The sequence goes on along the minus strand of NC_143031.1, from coordinate 33,968,671 downwards.
CTAACTCAGAGAGGCTGCTGCCTACATGGAGACCCAATCACTGGCTACTTTAACAAATGGATCACTGGTCACTTTAAATAATGGCACTTTAATAATGTTTACATATCTTACTATACTCATATCATATGTACTGTATCTTATACCATCTATTGCACCTTGCCTATGCCGCTCGGCCATCGCTCATCCATATATTTATGTCTACATATTCTCATTCACCCCTTTTAGATTTGTGTATATAAGGTAGTTGTTAGATTACTTGTTAGATATTACTGCACTGTCGGAACTAGAAGCACAAGCATTTCGCTACACTCGCATTAACATCTGCTAACCATGTGTACGTGACCAATAAAATTTGATTGGATTTTGATTTAAATACATTCTATGTGATAGATGTAGTCTGGGGACTTGTATGCACTCATGTTCAAGTTATCTTTATTGTCCCAATTGGGAAATGTGTTGTGCAGTCAGGCTTGAACAATAAAAAACGGTGACAACCATACAACCTATATATACACATAACATGAAGCAATGAGATGGATAAAAGGTGCAATCATTGTGCAAAAGTGTAGCCATTTAAATACATTTCACTTCATATGCAGATTCAGAAAGTCTATGGCCTGTGGGATAAAATAGTTCCTGTATCTGTTGCTATTGGGCTTGGGAAGTCTCAAACGATAACCTGAGGAGAGAAGCGCAAAAATGGTCAAGCAGGGGTTGATCAGGACAGTCTAGGATACTGTTCTCTCTCCTCACCACTTGCTTTCGGAATGTCACCGAAAGCTGAGCCTGTTGCACCCCGTTATCACCACTTTGCGCTCTGCTGTCGTGTAAAACATTACCACAACCACACACAGCATAAAATTCAGAGCCGTCTCTTATGACCAAGCTGTCTTCAGCTGTCTTATTAACTGAATGACCTAGTCAAACTGAGGTGAATCGACAGACTGTTAGGAGCAAAAACGACCATGTGTGTGTGGGTGGTGCTGGCCGTGAACTTCTGGAGGGTGGCTGTGTGAAGAATCATCTCATTAACAGCCGTGATAAAACAGTCAGATCACATGAAATAAACATTGCTGCCTGACTGAAGTATAGACAGTTGCTTAACAGAGTATCAGCGATACTTCTGAGACTCTATTGATAATACTGAGAGGAGAAAAGCAAGGGAAAACCAGGCCGAGGGAATCTTAAAAAGACAGATGAAAGATTAATGTGTATCCTATCAATACACATCCATCAGCCTGGGCCAGACTACAGATGTCTGTCTGTCTTTCTGTCTGTGTATCTGTTTGGTCTGAAAGGCTACTATAGACTTACTCATACTCTGCTGATATCTGTTATTTGCAGGCGTTTTGGATCTTATACATCCACCACAATTAGGCTATGGGATTATATGGGAATGAAGGTGTGTTTGATGATGTGCCTGTGAGCTAGGCCTATTGCCACGCCCAGACATTTTCCTCAATTTCTCCCCAAACAAATGGACTGGATGTTAGGTACAAACATTTCTTGTTAACCCTGTGCTATAGCTAATCCCAAACATGATGCCTTATGTAACGGATGTGAAACGGCTAGCTTAGTTAGCGTGGGCGCTAAATAGCGTTTCAATCAGTGACGTCACTTGCTCTGAGGCTTTTGTGGAGCGATGGGTAACGATGCTTCGAGGGTGACTGTTGATGTGTGCAGAAGGTCCCTAGTTCGCGCCCGGGTATGGGCGAGGGGACGGTCTAAATTTGTACTGTTACACTTACTGTATTAGGCCTGTATAAGAGCACAAACCAGGGCACGGGTGGGCCTGGGTAAACCCCACCAATCAGATTTAACAGATATTATGCTCTTTACTTGTCAGTGTTCCAAATGGAACATTTAGTCTTTTTACCTAAACATGCAAACAGTCAGATAGAAGTCATACCAAGCAGTGCACTGGGTTAGTCAGATTTTATTAAATATAACAGAACAGATAAACGAGAATGACATTCGCTCTCATTGGATGGGTTGCCAAAAAAAACTAGCTGAAAGTCACACCCACAATAAAACACGAATATGACTGCATTAAGGCATAATTATGTCACGGAGCTTCTATGGCTATATATAACTTGCCACTGCCTATCTATTTGTTAATTTAGCAAACAAGACAATGCATAATCCAGTGCCTTTATCACAGTCAACACACCTATGTTTTCATTTTAATTAGCTTTAAAAATGCTAAATGTTCTCTAAAACAGCAACATTTTCTCTCAGTTTCATGGCAAAATTTAGAATAGCATGAGATTAGCTATAAAACTACAAACCTTTTTTCTTTGCCCCATGGCAAAATGTTCCAAATTGCAGGAAGTTTTCCCCAACCAGATTTCTGCAGGTCCATCCACCAAGATATTTCTGGCTACACAACTGGCACAAAAACTAGAGTCTGTTAACCATTATATAAATATTAGCATTGTTTTCTCTTTGTTTGGTATTGTCAACCCATTTATGCAAATTATGTTTTTGTTCTCATTAACGTGTTATGTAGGCTATTGGCCATTGTTATGTCGAGTGTGCATTAGTATTGCCTTAAAAGTAAATGTACACGGTTTATTTAAAGTTGTCAGTGGTTCATGCCAGGTTAGGGCAGGTCATTTAAGGATCCCGACTTCCTCATTCAAGAAGAGCAGCTTGTATACAGTGCCTTTGAAAAGTATTCAGACCCCTTGACTATTTCCACATTTTGTTACGTTACAGCCTTATTCTAAAATGGAACCGAAATTGAGCTCAGGTGCAGCATTCCATTGATCATCCTTGAGATGTTTCTACAACTTGATTGGAGTCCACCTGTGCTAAAATTAATTGATTGGAAAGGCACACGCCTGTCTATTTAAGGTCACATACAGTGGGCTCCAAAATTACTGGCAATGCACAAACAATACTTAAAAAATATATAAACAATATAATTATAGAGAAACTCAAAATACCAACATGTGAGAAATACTGTACTTTATTAATGTTTCAATGGAACCAACCGATTATTTAATACAAAATTAATGTTTCATAATTATTGGCACTCCTCATTTAGTACTTAGTGCAACCACCTCTGGCAAGGATAACTGCATGGAGTCTTTTCCTGTAATGTTTGACAAGGTTTAGGAAAACGTTTGGAGGGATTTTGGATCATTCCTCTATGCAGATCCTTTCAAGATCCTTCACATTCTTGGGTTTGCGCTTATCAACTGCCCTCTTCCACTCAGCCCACAGGTTTTCCATTGGATTGAGGTCCAGCGACTGAGATGGCCATGGGAGAACATTGATTTTGTTGTCACAGAACCATTTCTGTGTGGATCTTGAGGTATGTTTCGGGTCATTGTCTTGTTGGAAAGTCCACCCACGGCCAAGTCCCAGCATTCTGGCAGAGGCAACCAGATTGTCAGCCAAAATTGCCTGATACTTGGTAGAATTCATTATGCCATCAATCTTAACCAGTGCCCTTGGACCTCTGGAATTAAAACAGCCCTAAAACATCACTGACCCCCCTCCATATTTCACTGTGGGTATGAGGTGCTTCTCCTTGTATGCATCTCTGTTTCGACGCCAAACGTTCCGATGCTGTATCTGACCAAAACGTTCCATTTTGGTCTCATCTGACCAGAGCACCTTCTTCCAGTCATAATTTAAATGACGTTTGGCAAACTCCAAGCGCTTGCGTCTGTGTCTTGGGGTCAGAAAGGGCTTTCTTCTGGCAACCCTTCCAAAGAGCCTGTGGATGTGGAGGTGGTGTCTGATGGTGCTTTTTGAAACCTGGTGACCCCAAGACCCCACCAAGGCCTGCAATTATTTCACAGTGTTTCTTGGGGATTTTGTTGCTTCTCTCACCATCCTCCTCCATGTCCTGGGGGGCAAAATGCATTTGTGTCCTCTACCTGTGCGGTTTACAACTGTTACATATTTTCTAATAATTGTTCTGACAGTGCTCAGTGGTATATTCTATCGTTTGTGTATCTTCTTGTGGCCATTACCAGATTTATGAAGGTCTATGACCATCTGTCTCTTTTGAACTGCTAGTTCTTTTGTTTTCTTCATGGTGTTTGATGACAGCAGGATATTGCATGTGTGTTACCTCATTTTAATACCCTAGTGAAACAGGAAGTGATGTGATGGCTCAATATAGATCCTTAAGACTTAGATAAACTTAAATTAGTGGAATTTAATTTGTGGTTTAATTTTGGTAGATGTTATTTACAATAATCTTTAAGGGTGCCATTAATTGTGAAACCTTGATTTGGAGGACATTGATTTTTAATTAAATCAATAACTTATTTTGGTTGGTTCCATTGAAACATTAATCAAGTACAGTTCTTCTCACATGTTGTTATTTTGAGTTTATCTCTATAATTATATTGTTTATATTTGTTTAAGCATTGTTTGTGCATTGCCAGTAATTTTGTAGCCCACTGTAGTTGACAGTGCATGTCAGAGCAAAAACCAAGCCATGAGGTCGAAGAAATCATCCGTAGAGCTCCGAGACAGGATTGTGTTGAGGCACAGGTCTGGGAAAGGGTACCAAAAAAATGTATGCTGCATTGAAGGTCCCCAAGAACACAGTGGCCTCCATCATTCTTAAATGGAAGAAGTTTGGAACTACCAAAGCTCTTCCTAGAGCTGGCCGCCTGACCAAACTGAGCAATCGTGGGAGAAGGGCCTTTATCAGGTAGTTGACCAAGAACCCAATGGTCACTCTGACAGAGCTCTAGAGTTCCTCTGTGGAGATTGGAAAATATTCCAGAAGGAAAACCAGCACTCCACCAATCAGGCCTTTATGGTAGACTGGCCAGACGGAAGCGAGTCCTCAGTAAAAAGTACATGACAGCCCGCTTGGAGTTTGCCAAAAGGCACAACAAGATTCTCTGGTCTGATGAAACAAAGATTGAACTCTTTGGCCTAATTGCCAAGCGTCACGTCTGGAAGAAACCTGGCACCATCTCTACGGTGAAGTATGGTGGTGGCAGCATCATGCTGTGGGGATGTTTTTCAATGGCAGGGACTGAGAGTTGAGTTTATTTTATTTTTACAGGGACAGTGCACATTAATCAACGTTTCAGTAAAAGTGCCGGTTTTAGCCAGCCGGCTAATTTTCAACAGCAGTCCCTGGGCAGGTTATTAAAAACAATTACAATATAGACAATAGCAACATAGGACAAGTAAGACATAGCATACAGACAGAGCAACATAGAACAAAAAGCAGCAAGACAAAATTCATAAAAGCAACAAAGTGTTTCCACGCCTCACAAGCTACAGACAACAGACAACATGGAAAACGGCAACACACAGCTAGGGACCATGTTCACAAATCTGATTGTGAGACTAGTCAGAATCGAGGCAAAGATGAACGCACCAAAGCACAGAGAGATCCTTGAAGAAAAGCGCTCTGGAGCAGGTTAGGACCTCAAACTGGGGCAAAGGTTCACCTTCCAACGGGACAACAACTCTAAGCACACAGCCAAGATAACGCAGGAGTGGCTTCGGGACAAATCTCTGAATGTCCGTGAGTGGCCCAGCCGGAGCCTGGACTTGAAACAGACTGTCTCTGGAGAGACCTGAAAATAGCTGTGCAGCAATGCTCCCCATCATGGACGTTACCCTGGCGTCCGAGCTGGGCATACCCACTCAACCCCTCTCCATTCCCATGGGTGTTAGAGCACTGGACGAGCGCTCTATAGACCAGGTCACCCACTAGACGACCCCCGTCAACCTACGAGTGTCGGGGAACCACAGCGAGACAATCCAATTCCTGCTGGAGTCTCCGCAGGTTCCCGTGGTATTGGGATTCTCTTGGCTCCAGCGACACAATCCCTCCATTGACTGCGCTACTGGTGCCATCGTGGGCTGGAGCCCGTCCAGACACATTCATTGCCTGAAGTCAGCTCTGCCTGTAAATTGCCCCGGACCTCTCTGCCAACTCTGCAGAGAACCAGGACCTCCGGGAGGGGTTCAGTAAGGCCCGGGCCACTTCGATTCTGCAGCACCGACTGGTATCCAAGAAGGTCAAGCCTGAGGCACTAGCACGCCGCTATAGTGCCGCGGCCACAACCCCTCTGCTGTTCGTCCTCTTTTGCCCCATACCCTCTATATTTGTTCTACTTTTTGTGTGTCTAGTCAAAACCATGTATGACTGCCCCTTGTCTTCTGTTTCTTGGCCCATTTCTCCCACCCGTGTCATCGATGGTCAGACAGCATACACAGTGAGACGCCGCCTGAGGGTTTGACCACAGGGCAGGGGTTTCCAGTACAGGTTGACTGGGAGGGTTATGGCCCGGAGGAGAGGTGCTGGGTTCCTGCTAAAGACATCCGGACCCGGCCCTCATCGCCGACTTTCACCGCCGGCATCCTAGTCAACCAGGTATCCGCGTAGGTGGAACGCCAGGTGACGTCCCTAGAGGTGGGGGGGGGGGGGGGGTACTGTCACACCCTGATCTGTTTCACCTGTCCTTGTACTTGTGTCCACCCCCTCCAGGTGTCACCCATCTTCCCCACTTATCCCCTGGGTATTTATACCTGTGTTTTCTGTCTGTCTTGGCCAGTTCGTCTTGCTTGTTCAAGCCAACCAACATTTTGTCTCAGCTCCTGTTTTTCCTGTCTCTCTTTTTCTCGTCCTCCTGGCCACTGTGCCTGTCCCTGACACTGATCCATCCTGACTCTGAGCCTGCCTGCCATCTTGTACCTTGGCCTCTACTCTGGATTATCAACCCCTGCCTGCCTTTACCTGTTGCTTGTCTGTCCCTGTTGTTACAATAAACATTGTTACTTCATACAGTCTGCACTTGGGTCTGCACTTGGGTCTCGATTCCTTATAATAGGCCTACTCAGATGTGTGAGTTTATGGGTGTTTTGCCCGGTGTTTTTCTAGTGACCATAAGTTTACTGTTTTTCGACCAAATAAAATGGTTGACAAAAGTATATTTTTTCATGGCATTTGTATGTTTTGTTAAGCGCATTATTTGCACTTAAAAATGACATTGAGAATTTTAAGACTTGCTTTTGAAATTTTCTAAATATTATCGGCGCTATGCCCGGAAATGTCCAGACCAAAGGATCCAAAATGAATTTCAACCCTAAAAAAGTGCTTAAAATGGAAAGCACTGGAAATAATGAATATGAACTGAAAAAGTATATTATGTAGTTTCTTGCAATAGCCCTCTGACTGTTAAGAACATTTCTCTCAAAACTGTGATTCCTAAGATTCTGTCAACTCTGTCAGATTTGTCTAAAAGTTCATCATGAATGAGCAGAGTCAGCTACACCATAAGGATTTCATTAGGTTTGAGAGTCATAAAGCAACTGAGGAAAAACTAAATTGCCACTTTGTATACCACTTGAATGAAGAAGAAATGTAATTTTTGTAAAACGTGAACGAAAATATTCCAGTTTGAGTATAAAGACATAACCACACCAAACCATTCCACGTTGGCTCATTCAGAACCGCATGGCTTGAGAAATTGAAACCAATTGACTATTCCTACGAGGATAAATACGATAAATTACCCATAAAAAATAAATCATTATGAGAGCTAAGAGTTGTTGTTTTTTTGCATGATTTTTTTGCATGAATAATTTAAACGTTTTACATTGTTTCTATTCAACATTTATTTTTAGAGTATTTGTTGTCAACTCGGTCAGGGGCTTGTCAACTCCGTGCACTGTTGGCTAACAGGATCGTCAAGATCGTTTTTTTTTCTTCAATATTTTGAAAAAAGATTTTAGTCACTGTTCTGCAACATATTTTTTTATTTTACTACGCAAGTCAGTTAAGAACAAATACTTATTTTTAATGATAAGGCCTAGGAACAGTGTGTTAACTGCCTTGTTCAGGAGCAGAACAACAGATTTTTACCTTGTCATCTCAGGGATTGTTACGTCCGTCGTTGAATGAGTGAGACCAAAGCGCGGCGTGGAAAGTGTTCATGATAATTTAATAATGAAACACCGACAAAACAACAAAATACAAACAAACGTAAAGTGCTGCAGGGCTAGACAGTGACTGTGCAAAAACAAGATCCCACAAACAGTGGAAAACAGGCTGCCTAAGTATGACTCCCAATCAGAGACAACGATATCAGCTGCCTCTGATTGGGAACCATACCCGGCCAGCAAAGAAATAGATAACTAGCCCACCCAAATCACACCCTGACCTAACCAGATAGAGAAATAAACAGGCTCACTAAGGTCAGGGAGTGACAGGGATTCGATCTTGCAACCTTTCCGTTATAAGTCCAACGCTCTAACCACTAGGCTACCTGCTGCCCCACTTGCTTAAATTATTGATGTATTTGCTGTGCTAGATCTAAGTGATAATGTTGGCTTTATAATTGTTGTTTAATGTTCTGAATGTAGAAAAACATGCAAAAATGCTAACAAACGTTTGCCCTTGAGCATTATATAGCGCTATAAAATAAAATAAAAATTTACAGCATTGAGTCTTCATGTGTATGATGCTACAAGCTTGGCACAACTGTATTTGGGGAGTTTCTCCCATTCTTCTCAGCAGATCATATCAAGCTCTGTCAGGTTGTATGGGGAGCATGGCTACACAGCTATTTTCAGGTCTTTCTCCAGATAGACGGTCGGGTTCAGGTCTGACCTCTGGCTGGGCCACTCAAGGACATTCAGAGACTTGTCCCGAAGTCACTCCTGTGTTGTCTTGGCTGTTAGCTTAGAGTTGTTGTCCTGTTGGAAGGTGAACCTTTGCCCCAGTTTGAGGTCTCTGGGGCAGGTTTTAATCAAGGATCTCTCTGTACTTTGCTCCATTCATCTTTGCCTTGATCCTGACCAGTCTCTCAGTTCCTGCCGCTGAAAAACATCCCCATGTGAAAAATCTAATCTTTACATACATTTTCATTGGTTCCGGTTCTAGATGTAAATTAATCAATGCAATATCCAGGGAAGAGCCAGGTTTGACATGAGGAGGAAAAACATTTTATTACTGTAAAGCTTCTAGGTCAACACAACCACTGAACACACACACACAATCCCCCTAACCTTACTATGTCTACTAGAGATGCATCAGGAGACACACATGCACACAAGCACGCACCTATGTACGCATGCACGCACAACCAATGGTTCAATTTTATGTCCTGACACATTCAGAAAAACTCAAATCTCTACTAACCTTCTCTTCATTAGCCTCCTGTATCAACGTTTAAGGCCTCTACTTTCCTCTTTCTCTCTCTCTCTCTCTCGCTCTCTCTCTCTCTCTCTCTCTCTCTTGCATGCACACACGCACGCGCACACACTCACGCACACACACACACACACACACACACACACACACACACACACACACACACACACACACACACACACACACACACATACACAACCAAAAGTCACACATACTGTACACCATCCACTGACCTCAGTCATCCCCACAGACACCTCTCTAAAAGCCCCAACACACTCAATGACCTGTACCGTCAATCAACATAATTTTTCCATAAGCCAAACCACAAAGAACAAAAAAGTGATACCGTTCAATAATGAATCCAACACATATATAATGAATGGGGCTTTTGTATTTCCCTCAATCAGCAAAGATGAGGGGTCTAAGGGTGTGGCTGGTTTGGCTGTTGGGTTTGGAAGAGGGATTTCTCTTGGTGTGAAATAATGTATGACACTGTAGTTGTGTCACACTCCCTGTTGGAGAAGGCCCATAGCGAAGGCTCTGATTCTGGATTGCCGGGGACTCTAATGCGCCCTCCCTGTCCTGTCCACTCAGGTCTGGCTTTGAGTGCTTCCTGTCTGTTACACTGCTAGATGCCTACCTGCCTAACAGTTCAAGGGCACGCACCATCACACACTCCTCCGGTCAAGGTGAATGTGTGTGTGCTGTAGGGCTATCCAGCTAGTGGAGCTGAATGAACATATTTGGTGGTGTACATCTACAATCAACATTTTCTTGCTCTAATCAACAATAGAGATAATAATGTGAAACAATCATGTTGAATCTACCAGCTCCTCATGCTGACTAGGAGAGGAGATTTTCTTTGTACGGAACACTTAAAACTCTCTCTGTCTCTCATGTGAAGATCAACGGCTGCTCAATCAGCCCCAGTGAAACATGTCCAGGAACAGTGTGTAACTGCCCATCACCGACTGCTGCTTTCAAAACCACCTAGGCGATTTTTTAAAGTAAATGTAGGAACATAACTGACCGAGCTTACAGCTCTGTGCACGTGTTTACCTCCACTAAGCAACACCCATCCAACAGATGACAGCCAAGCTCCTTAATGTTCCTAATTTCAGCCTCCCGAATTCTTAATAGTGTCCTCCATGTTCACAAGTGTGTGCAACAATGGTACAGTATCTCACCATCCCTTGACCTTCATATAGTTATCTAACAACTGGCCATATTATGTCCTCCAGTCCATTCCTAAGACTAGGCTGTCGGAGAGATAGTGGCTGTAGCCTTGTTGGTTTGCTGTTAGCCATTACAGCATGGCCATGCTTGTTGAGGACAGAGCAGGGCAAAGCTCTGTCTGTGTGTCTGTGGTGTGGTCCGGTCCGGTGCTGGGCTACCAGTGGCAGACAGTGACTGTGGTACACTGACAGGCCATGTCAGGGCTCAGGATTGTAGCTGCAGGTAATTAAGGCAGAGCACCTCGGGAGAAGAGAGGTAGGAGGGGGTGGGGTGGGAACGGAGGGGACGGGAGGGTGTGGAATAGGGGTGTGTGGGAGAGGTAGGATAGGATGGGGGCATGTGACAGTGAGAAAGCACACTCCCACACCCCCTTCCCTCTCCTGCCCCCAGGGCTTACATGACAAGAGGCGCATTGCTACAGCCCAGGAACGAAAAGGCCCACGCCTGCCCGCCCTGCTGCAGACTGACTCCCCGGCTCACAATTTGCTCTCATGAATAATACTAAGAAGCATGCTTAGTGGCACTGTGCTCAAGCGCTATGTAAAACCAATGATATCCTCCTCTGATGTGGATCCTCCTGAGGATGCGCAATGAGATGAGGGTCGTTCTCACACTTTCTCTGGGTTAGTTGGTGCATCTGAATGCTCATTTACATGAGCAGGGAAAAGGAGTGACGAGGGAGGAGATCCTGAGAGTATGCCTGGGAAATCTTAATCATTTACAGCACTGAGACACTGATGTCTGAATCACAGAGAGGAGAGAGAGGGAAAGAGAGAGGAGAGAAATGGGGTAGAGATTGAGCGAGAGCGAGGGGAAAGAGAGGAAGCGGGAGGAGAGAAGAGAGAGAGAGTGGGGGAGAGCTGGCATGATGAGGAAACAGAGAAACTCTGTTTACTAATGGCTAAACGAGCTCCCTCTACTGCCGTTATAAAGCACATAAACACACACAAACTCATATGACGAAACCTTTATAACACTTCCTTTATAATCCCTTTATAATGCTTTGACTGACAACATTTGGAATGACAAGTGGTGTAAAGTTCTGAAATAAAAATACTTTACAGTACTACTTAAGTCGTTTTTGGGGGGTATTTGTACTTGACTTTAATATTTATATTTTTGACAACTTTTACTTTTACTTCACTACATCCCTAAAGAAAATAATGTACGTTTTACTCCGTACATTTTCCTGAAACCTAACGGTGCTCGTTACATTTCAAAAGCTAAGCAGGACAGGAATGGTTGGTCATCCCTACTGCCTCTGATCTGGACTCAAACGCTTCGGCTGAAATAGCCAAACCCACAAATTTGAAGGGGTGTCCACATACTTTTGTATACATAGTGTGTATAACTTTCAAAATACAGAAATACAGTCAGTATTTTAGGGTGCGGTAATAAGGAGACCAATAATGGTTGCAATTGAAATCATCTGTGCAGGTCAATTTAGCGCTATTGATTGTTTAACGAGACATCAGCTGGCGATAATCTAGTCTCATCGATGGTTGCAATAGCCCCCTTGTTATTTGATTATATTCCAATAGGCTACATTCTTTTGGCCACCCATTAGCCTATCCATTGTCACATAATGGAAGATATGAAAACCGATAAAAGGCTACCCTACTGTTTGTGTTTCCCTGGCTGAGTTAATGGGCTGATTTTGATCAGTTGATAGACAGATGTAGGCCTACTGTGGAACAATAAACTTTCCTCCAGTGTGGATGCTCACCAACGTTTTATGGCTTGTTTCTGTTTTAACCCTGTAAACAAGCGGAATTCATGTGTAAAAAATAAACGTTCATCTGTAAATCAAAGGCAGTGGGCTGGATTCTAACTCATGCCGACTCTGGCAAATGTGTTGGGGTCAGTGGCTGTAACTGCAAAACCACACAGGCACGGAGCCAAATTTTTTTATTTATTCTGCCTTCAAAATAAACTCAGCAAAAAAAGAAACGTCCCTTTTTCAGGACCCTGTCTTTCAAAGATCATTCGTAAAAATCCAAATAACTTCACAGATCTTCATTGTAAAGGGTTTAAACACTGTTTCCCATGCTTGTTCAATGAACCATAAACAATTAATAACTTCTTATGGTTGCAGGGGCACTATTGAGTAGCTTGGATGAAAGGTGTCCAGGAGTGCCCAGAGTAAACGGCCTGCTCCTCAGTCTCAGTTACTAATATATGCATATTATTATTAGTATTGGATAGAAAACACTCTGAAGTTTCTGAAACTGTTTGAATGATGTCTATGAGTATAACAGAACTCATATGGCAGGCAAGAACCTGAGAAGAAATCCAAACAGGAAGTGAAAAATCTGAGGTTGGAATATTTTCAAACCATTCCCTATTGAAATCCCATTGCGATATGAATGAAGATTCATGTCCCAGGGCTTCTACTAGATATCAACTGTCTATAGAAATGTGAATGAGGCTTCTACTGTGTAGTGGGACTGAATAAGAGGGGAATGAGTCAGACTACTGGCAGAGAGCATACCGCATGATATCTTCCTGCGCTACATTCCTCCTCAAGACACAAAGGAATTCTCCTTTGAGAGAAAAAGCTAATTTATGATCGATTTATGATAAAAAAAATAATCCTAATGATTGATTCTGTACTTAGTTTGAAATGTTTCTTCGACCTGTAATATAACCTTTGAAGTTTTTGTCCGAAAAAATGGTCGACCATCACCAGCGTTTGGATAGGTGTACCAAACACGCTAACAAAAGTAGCTAATTGGACATAAAAAAACGAACATTTTCGAACAAATCAAGCATTTATTGTGGACCTGGGATTCCTGGGAGTGCATTCTGATGAAGATCATCAAAGGTAAGGGAATATTTAGCATGTAATTTATGGTTTATGTTGACTACAACATGGCAGATAATTTGACTATTGATCTGAGTGCCGTCTCAGATTATTGCATGGTTTGCTTTTTCCGTAAGTAAAAAAAATAAAAATCTGACAGAGCAGTTGCATTAAGGAGAGGTATATCTATAATTCCATGTGTATAACTTGTATTATCATCTACATTTAATGAGTATTTCTGTTGAATCGATGTGACTATGCAAAATCATTGGATGTTTTTGGAACTAGTGAATGTAACGCGCCAATGTAAACTCAGATTTTTTTTATATAAATATGAACTGTATCAAACAAAGCATACATGTATTGTGTAACATGAAGTCCTATGAGTGTCATCTGATGAAGATCATCAAAGGTTAGTGATTAATTTTATCTCTATTTGTGCTTTTTGTGACTCCTCTCTTTGGCTGGAAAAATGGCTGTGTTTATTGTGGTTTGGTGGTGACCTAACATAATCGTTTGTGGTGCTTTCGCTAAAAAGCATATTTGAAATCAGGTACTCGTGGGATTAACAACAAGACTACCTTTAAAATGGTATATGTTTGAGGAATTTTAATTATGAGATTTCTGTTGTTTTGAATTTGGCGCCCTGCACTTTCACTGGCTGTTGTCATATTATTCCGTTAACAGGATTGCAGCCCAAAGAGGTTTTTAATGAACATGCACCTGCGGAATGGTCATTAATTAAGACACTAACAGCTACCAGCTGTACATAAGGTAGCCTACAATGTAGGTATGGTACTGCATTGAAGTTTATAATTTATTTGCCATTAGTCAGCACCTCCACACAAACTAATATTTCTGGGTGTGGGCCAGCTCATGTTTTTATACTGCATTGTATACAAACACCGCTTCCAGCAGCCCCCTGGCGGCAATTCTAAATATTTCTTCAGATATTTCCTCCTGTGACGAAAGGGGTCAAAATGAAGATCCGACATCTGTACACAACACTGCCCCCACGGATGCACAAGGAATGATACATCTCCAAGAACTTCGAATGTCGGCGCATAGTACAAGCAACCACCCCATTTGTGACAGAAAATTATATTGCAACACTGTCCTACGCTCCGAATATTGCGTCTCTGTACTGCTTTAAGAACATCCACATGGCATCAAGACTTCTGCTGCTGTGTGACACGTGCTTGGTAAAGGGCAAGCAGTTGACAGAGAATCACAGTAAACATCTGAACATTGACTATTAATGGTTGATTAGTATCGGGAGGACACATGCCCTTTCCATATCTGTAGGGTTGCATGAAGAAAATGGTTGGTGTTACTGTATACAGTGCCTTCTGAAAGTATTCAGACCCCTTGACTTTTTCCACATTTTGTTCCATAAGAGCCTTATTCTAAAATGGATATAATAAAAAAATGTCCTCAGCAATCTACACACAATACCCCATAATGGCAAAGCAAAAACAGGTTTTTAGACATTTTTGCATATATATTAAGGATGAAAAACAGAAGTACTTATTCAGACCCCTTTGCTATTAGCTCAGGTGCATCCTGTTTCTATCGATCATCCTCGAGATGTTTCTACAACTTGATTGGAGTCCACCTGTGGTAAATGCAATTGATTGGACATGATTTGGAAAGGCACACACCTGTCAATATAAGGCCCCACAGTTGACAGTGCATGCCAGAGCAAAAACCAAGCCATGAGGTCGAAGGAATTGTCCTTAGAGCTCCGAGACAGGATTGTGTCAAGGAACAGATCTGGGGAAGAGTACCGAAACATGTCTGCAGCATTGAAGGTCTCCAAGAACACCGTGGCCTCCATCATTCTTAAATGGAAGAAGTTTGGAACCACCAAGACTCAACCTAGAGCAGGCCGCCCGGCCATACAGAGCAATCGGGGGAAAAGGGCCTTGGTCAGGGAGGTGACCCAGAACCCGATGGTCACTCTGACAGAGCTCCAGAGTTCCTCTGTGGAGATTGGAAATATTCCAGAAGGACAACAATCTCTGCAGCACTCTACCAATCAGGCCTTTATGGTAGAGTGGCCAGACGGAAGCCACTGCTCAGTAAAAGGCACATGACAGCCCACTTGGAGTTTGCAAAAGGCAACAAAAGACTCTCTGGTCTGATGAACCCAAGATTGAACTCTTTGGCCTGAATGCGAAGTGTCACGTCTGGAGGAAACCTGGAACCATCCCTACGGTGAAGCATGGTGGTGGCAGCATCATGCTGTGGGGATGTTTTTCAGGGGCAGGGACTGGGAGACTAATCCGGATAGAGTGAAAGATGAACGGAGTACACAGAGATCCTTGATGAAAACCTGCTCCAGAGCGTTCAGGACCTCAGGCTAGGGTGAAGGTTCACCTTCCAAAAGGACAACATCTCTAAAGAGACATGAAAATAGCTGTGCAGCAACTCTCCCCATATACCCTGACAGAGCTTGAAAGGATCTGAAGGGATAAATGGGAGAAACTCCCCAAATACAGGTGTGCAAAGCTAGCGTCATACCAAAGAATACTGTAATCGCTTCCAAAGGTGCTTCAACAAAGTACTGAGTAAAGGGTCTGAATACTAATGTAAATATTTGCTGGGGTTAAAAGGGATTGTGGGTCAGATGACTAGACATCACAGCCTTCCATCCTGCTCACAGCCATTCCCTGATGTTTCATAAAACATGCCCTTCACTCTCCCCCTCTATCTATACCTCCCTCCCTAATTCTCTCTTTCACCCCCTCTCCCACCACCCTTTCCATTTGCCTCACAGGCAGGGCTTTTCCATCTTGGGTAAGCCTACTGCAGTGGAGTCCTCTATAATACCACAGTGGGGCAGTGGGAGACAGAGTCAGGTAACCCAGAGAACACCCAAAATGTTGCCCAACAGGAGGGTTGTAGAGGATACTAGGGGGCACGCAGGACACTGTCCTCATCAGTCAGTTTTAAAGTTAACTTCCTGCAATTCTACACATTTGCCATGGGGTGGAGAGAAGATTTTGCAATTTCATAACTAAGGGTGGAGGCCAATGTTTGAAGCTTTTAATATGATAACTGATGATCAATGGGTCCCACCACGGTCGGTAATTTGTCTATGCTTACTACAAGTTTAGATAACTGGCCGCTAGACTAATTTACCAATCTAAAAACAATTAGCTGACATGGGCTAATTTAGTGACTGCTAATGCACAAACACCTTGCACCTTGTGTTTTCGATTATTCTAACTCTCAACAGTAAGTAACCCCCCCCCCCCCCCCCCCCCCCCAAAAAAATATATATATAATTGGTCCGAGAGCCTACAAAAGGGCCCATCCCTGCTATAAATCATTGTGACGGACAGATGGCCAACTGAGGGTACACAAGACAGGCAGGAAAACCCCTAGGACAATGATCATACCAACCTGCATTCAGGCTATACTGTACTCTACTCACTGCACAAATAGGCTACGCTAACATTTTTTTAACACTACAATTATGATACACATTAAGACCAAAGAAATGTTGGTCTTATAAAGAAACACAATCTAAAGTGACACATCATATTTTATTTCCTAAAAATAGCATTTGTTTATCTTTTCTTTTTATCTGGATGGTGTGTCTCAGTCATTCTCTGGTCATCCCTCCCTTCCTCGGTCCCGTCTGCTTGCCTAGTGACTGAGAACGTTAGCTCTGCAAAGCCAGGCATCCAAGCGGACGTAAATGTATTCGCAACGTTTAGTGCTCAGGATTAATCAAATTATAATTTAATCATCTGATCAAACAGTAATTAGCATAATCACTTCTGGGGAAGGCCTGATAACGCAGAGACTGAAACAGAATGGACCTGGGGCTAGCAAAACTTTAATGAGACATTTGTAGAGAATCTTTGAAAATGGCTACAGAAATTGTGCCAATATTTGAATACAAATCAGGGCTTGTCGGATATGCCTCAAACTCATCCAATAGTCAGCCGAGCAGCTAACAATTAAAGACACTGGCTTAATAATACAAACACGCATCAATACACACACTGACACGCAATAAAACACACTGACCTTATATGTAGCTTTGTTATAATTGGGGTATTTTTTTATATGTTCATTTAATATGTTAAACTCATAAGGGAAACATTTTAAAAGCAATATGAGTCATGTA
Organism: Oncorhynchus mykiss; assembly: GCF_057628025.1. Taxonomy (NCBI): domain Eukaryota; kingdom Metazoa; phylum Chordata; class Actinopteri; order Salmoniformes; family Salmonidae; genus Oncorhynchus; species Oncorhynchus mykiss. The sequence continues at coordinate 33,951,343 of NC_143031.1, read as the reverse complement.
ATTGTCCCTCATTTACAACCGTTTTAGAGGGCTCAAAAATCATCCAAATTGGCTACACACCTTTTATACACAATATTGGTGCAATAGGATACAATGTATAACATTGTATTTAAAGGGCGGCTGAACTTCCTGATTTGGCCTTGTTGTAGATATGTTTAATTAACATATGCTAGTGACTGAATTGAAATGTGAGTTGGTTAGGTATGGTTTGATGTGTCTCTTGTGTCTGTTAGCAGGTTGGAAGAGTTAGTCAAATTATTTTACCAATTAGTTTCAAGCGAGCTGGTGTGCGACCATGGCAAAATTGGTTTCACTTTGGGTAGCCTATCTGCGGGACTATAAGGACCGTCAATAAATGTACACAATGTAAATTAGACAATATTTTCATGTTGCACACCTTTTAGTTTTCACATTAAATGTTTTCAATATGTGTATTTGAATTTATACAATTTATAGCTGGTTTTAGGTTTTTAACTCATTGAAATTTGCAGCTATTGTAATTTGAACATATTTTCCCATGTACAGTTACTTCATACCCCTTGACGTTTTTCCACATTTTGTCTTTTTGTCTTACAAAGTAGTAATTAAATTGATTTAATTGTCATCTTTTTGTCACAAAATACTCTGTAATGTCAAAGTGGACAAAAAAATAAATGAAAAACACTAAGTATTCAACCCCCTGAGTTATTGCATGTTAGTATCACCTTTGGCAGTCATTACAGCTGTGAGTCTTTCTGGGTAAGTCTCTAAGATCTTTCCACACCTGAACTGTGCAACAATTGCCCTGTCAAATTGGTTGTGGATCATTGCTAGACAACCATTGTTAGGTCTTGCCATAGATTTTCAAGACGACTTAAGTCAAAACTGTAACTCGGCCACATTCATTATTTTCTCGGTAAGCAACTCCAGTGTAGATTTCAAATCAAATCAAATGTTATTAGTCACATTTGCCATGTAGACCTTACAGTGAAATGATTAAATAAGAATAAGAAATAAAAGTAACAAGTAGTTAAAAAGCAGCAGTAAAATAACAATAGCGAGGCTATATACAGGGAGTACCGGTACCGTGTCAATGTGTGGGGGCACCGGGTAGTCGAGGTAATTGAGTTAATATGTACATGAAGGGAGAGTTATCCTCCTAGGCAGATGAGTAAGGGGGGGGGGGGGGCAATGCAAATAGTCTGGGTAGCCAGATGATTTGGCCTTGTGTTTTAGGTTATTGTCCTGATGAAAGGTGACATGTGTCCCCAGTCCTTAATGATTACAAGCATACCAATAACATGATGCAGCCACCCCTATGCTTGAAAATATGGAGAGTGGTACTCAGTAATGTGTTGAACTGGATTTGTCCTAAACATAGCACTTTGTATTCAGGACAAAAAGTGAATTGCTTTGCAACATTTTTTGCAGTATTACTTTAGTGCCTTGTTGCAAACAAGATGCATGTTTTGGAATATTTCTATTCTGTATTTGTTGCAAACAGGATGCATGTTTTGGAATATTTTAATAATTTTCACTTTGTCAATTAGGTTAGTATTGTGGAAAAAGTGCAATGTTGTTGACCCAGCCTCAGTTTTCTCCTATCACAGCCATTAAACTCTGTAACTATTGGCCTCATGGTGAAATCCCTGAGCGGTTTCCTTCCTCTCCGGTAACTGAGTTGGGAAGGACGCCTTTATCTTTGTAGTGACTGGGTGTATTGACACACCATCCAAAGTGTAATTCATAATTTCACCATGATCAAAGGGATTTTCAATATCTGCTTATTTTATTTTTACCCATCTACCAATAGGTGACCTTCTTTGGCAAAGCAATGGAAAATCTCCCTGATCTTTGTGGTTGAATTTGTGTTTGAAATTCAATGCTCGACTGAGGGACCTTACAGATAATTGTATGTGTGGGGTACAGAGATGAGGTAGTCATTAAAAAATGATGTTAAACGTTATTATTGCACATAGAGTCCATGACTTGTTAAGCAAATGTTTACTCCTGAATTGATTTAGACTTACCATAACAAAGGGGTTGAAAAGGGGTTGAAGACATATCAGTTTTTTTTTTTTTATTAATTAGTAGAAATTTTGAAAAAAATAATTCCACTTTGACATTATGGGGTATTGTGTGTAGGCCAGTGACAAAAAAATCTAAATTTAATCAATTTCATATTCAGGCTGTAACAAGGAGTGTGAATACTTTCTGAAGGCACTGTACATTGTGTAATTTGCCAATGGTCCCTAACTAGCCCCATAGGGATATTCAAAGTCAACCCAAATTTACCACAGGCATTACGATCGGGTCGGGTGCAGCTGCACTCCGAATTGATGATTACTTGTGTGTTGCCAGCTGTGGGCATGTGGGCAGAATTAAAACAAACCCATCCTTCATTTAAGTTGTGATGCAGTCACAACCACAAGTCTGATGAAACTATGTTTTGAACGAGACTGACTTTATGGCCTAAATGATCCTATTTACACTTTGTAGTCAATTATGACAGAATAATATTTTTGGGGGACTCATATCAATGTTTTCTAAAGGAGAAGTTGGTTTTTAGGGGCAGTTGCTCTTTAATGGGCAGCATTGCATTGTAATATATAGTATTAATTTGATCAACTATAATGTCATTCCCTACAGAAAAAGAAGAGAGTGTGTTCTGTGTTGATGCATAAGACACCTCACCTGCCTCCTATGTCAACTCAGGAGATAAATCAATTTGGACTTTTTTCCGTGGCAGGGTACCTGTCCCATGTGTTATAAATGAGCTTGACCTGGTGTTTGTGTGTGTATGTGTGTGCGCGCGCTTGCGTGTGTGTGTGCGTGTGTGTGAGTTAACCCTGAAGGCAGAGTCTTTCGGTAGAGGTCATTTGCCATTTCTTCCATTACCAATGTGACAGCCTTTAGAAATGGCCTCCTAAAAATAGCTCTGCAGTGTGTCTGTGTATGTGCACAACATTACATACAGAAACCCACCAGGCAGGAAACTCTTCGCCTGGCAAATACTGTTTCCTGATATGGTAACCACAGCAATCTCTGCCACTGGCATTTCCTGTCTCCAGATCTGGAACCTGGGCACAACCCTTATCTCAGGAAGAACTGTTGGCATTGGTGTTCTAATGCTTGTTCAAAATAGCAGATAATGGTGCCGGAGGAGAAGGCTGCCGTTTTAGGGGCTCCTAACCAACTGTGCTATTTAGTTAGCTTTTTCGCATTGTATGCAACTAATTTTGTACATGTTGCTGCTGCCGTCTCTTATGACCGAAAAGAGCTTCTGGGCATCAGAACAGCAATTACTCACCTCAAACTAGACAAATATTATTTTCTTTAATGAGTCTGACACAAAGGATATTCTGCTTTGTCGAGACAAGGCCCAAATCCCCGTCATCCACGTGAAGAAAAGACAGAGAAATTCGCCGACGAGTAGGTAAACCATCACTACCCTCAGTATTATTGGCCAACATGCAATCATTGGAAAACAAACTGAACAATCTATGATTAAGACTATCCTACCAACGAGCCATTTCACCGAGACATGGCTAAACGATGACACGGATAATATAGAGCTGACTGGCTTCTCTGTGCATCGGCAGGATAGAGCAGCTACGTCTTGTAAGAGGAGGTGCGGGGGTGTGTGTCTATTTGTCAATAACTGCTGGTGTGCAATGTTTAATATTAAAGAAATCTTGAGGTATCGCTCTCTCTCGAGGTAGAATACGTCATAATAAGCTGTAGACAACACTATCAACCAAGAGAGCTCTCATCTATATTATTCGTAGCCATCTATTTACCACCCAAAATTGATGCTGGCACTAAGACCGCACTCAACAAACTCTATAAGGCCATTCGCAAACA